>NC_142266.1:7314265-7650932 GCF_052056855.1 Sturnus vulgaris
TCCTGGCTATGCTCCCTCCCATTGGCAGAGCCTGAAACAAGAGGAATAAAATCCTTGACTCAGGATAAAACCCAGACCATTGGTTTGTTACCAACACCCTTCTCATTCCAAGTCCAAAACACAGCACTGGAACAGCTACTGAGAAGAAATTAATTCTATCCTGCCTGAAACCGGGACAGAGGGACCCCAGTTTTCCCCACCAAACCCCTACCCTGGCATCCTTTCTCCACCAGGATTACACCTGGGAGGACCACGGCTACTCGCTGATGAACCGCCTGTACCCCGACGTGGGGCAGCTCCTGGATGAGAAGTTCCAGGTGGTTTACAACCTCACCTACAACACCATCGCCATGCACTGTGGCGTGGACACCTCGGTGCTGCGCCGGGCCATCTGGAACTACGTCCACTGCGTCTTCGGCATCCGGTACCTCCCCAAAACGTGGCTGCACTTCCTTCTCTGCCTTGGGAAGGGCCCACAGCAGGTCCTGTGCCTTGGTCTTGGTTAGAGCGTTGCTGCTGCTTCCCTAAGGCAAAGTGATGCTGTTGGCACGCTTGGCTGAGGCTCAGAACAACCCCGGGAAAGGAGAATGTAGTAAAAAATCACAATATGGGTGGTGAGGCTCTGGCAGAGTTTGCCCAAAGAGGTGATGGAATTTTCATCCTTGGAAGTGCCCAAGGCTAGGTTGGATGGGGCTTGGAGCAACCTGGGATAGGGGAAGGTGTCTCTGCCCTTGGCAGGCAGTGGGACTGGATGGGCTTTGAGGTCCCTTCCAACACAAACCATTCCATGATTGTGGGAATGCACAAGGCTTGGAATAACACATCCTCCTCTCCCCAGCTATGATGACTACGACTATGGGGAGGTGAACCAGCTCCTGGAGCGCAACTTAAAGATCTACATCAAGACAGTGGCTTGCTACCCGGAGAAGACAACCAAGCAGATCTACACGCAGTTCTGGAGGCACTTCAAACACTCAGAGAAGGTGCTGCCCCGTCCCTCCCCCTCCTGGCGGGCGTTTGGGGGTGCTGGCCCTGGCCCTGACTCTGCTCTCGCCATAGGTGCACGTCAACCTGCTCCTGCTGGAGGCCCGCATGCAGGCGGCTCTGCTCTACGCCCTCAGGGCTGTCACTCGCTACATGACCTGAGCTGCCGCTGCTCCCTCCTCCTGCCCTGGCTGTGCAGACAGGCCAGGGGGCAGCTGGAACCCTGAAAATCCATCGGGAGTCTTGTCTCCCTGCTTAATGAGCTGTGGAAGTAAAGTGGGAGCTTCCCTGAGCTTTCTCCCAGACAAGGGGAGCCCCAAGAAGCTCTCGGTGCTGGGGAGACCCCAAAGTGCTGCCTGGGCTTGGTGAGTGCTCTACTGCTCCATCCTTTTTGGGGTTAGCCCCAGTGAAGCTAAACTGGGATGTCTGTGGGGGCAGTGCTGGTGTCACACCCCTGTGACATGTCCTGGTACCAGGGCTGCCACCAAAGAGCACTGTCCCCCTGCCCGAGATGGCCAGAGGATCTCTTGGGCTTCACCCCTGCTTTTTGGGTCCTGCTGGGCTGGGAGACACAGTTGCTGGTGGGGGTGCTGCCCAGGCACCCCCCTCACCTTTCTGCCTCATTCCCTGCAGTTTGGGATGTGAAGTGCCTTTAACCTAAGTGCCAGGGCAGGAGCAGGGAAAGGGTAGGAATACCCGAGTGTGTTTTACACCTTTTTGCATTGTTTTCCAACCACTGGCACATTTCCACTGCCTCAGCTTTAGGGGCTGAGGTGGGGAGCTGTGCTGGGGCATGAGGCTCCCTCAGCCTTTGTCCTGCTGTGAGGGTGGCAGGGTGGGATGGGGTGGCCGTGGCTTTATCCAGATCTGCCAGAGCATTCCCAGCAGCACAGGTCGCCATGGAGGTGCCTGTTGGGGAGCAGGATCCAGGGCCAGCACATCACCACCCTTGGTTTGGCTGATGAATCTTAGCTCCAGTTATTTCTGTATTAACTCATGATTAGGCATGGAAATGCCTCTGTAACTTTGCTATTAATCTTGTTTGAAAAAATAAAGTAGTTCTTTTTTTATTCTTTTTCCTTTTTCACTTTTCCTTCGGTCAGCCCAGGGGCTAATCCTGTAGGCAGGTACAGAGTGCAGGGGTCTTGCTGCTCTGGGAGTGCCTGGGAGCATCCCTGACTTGTCCAAGGTGTGATGGGGGAGGTCTGAGTACTCCCCATTTGCCTCAAGGGCATGGGTTTGACTTCAGTAAACTCTCCTCGTGGTGGCTGTTTCCAGTCTTTCCTGGCTGGAACTTCTTCCAGGAAAGGCAGGATTTAGACCCGACACTCCTCCCGCTGTGGGTGTCCCGTGGGGTGCCCTGATCCACTGCTGGCATGGAGCTGAGCTGCCGTGGTGCTGTGGAGCCCAGCACTTATCAGGGTGTGGGCAGGAGCCCCTGGAAGCTGCTGATAAGATCCCTGAGGAGAGGCAGCTCTTCTTGGAAGGTGCCAGGTCCTGGCTCTGGGGCTGCTTGGGACCCTCTGGCCCCCACAGCCAGCGGGGACCTGCCCCTCTGAGCAGGCAGGGGGAGGGCAGTGGGGCTACGAGGGAGCCTTGGTGAGGGTTTGCTGGGATTTATGGGGTAGTCTCTATTTTGGGGGAAAGAGGTTTGAGGGCAGCTTTTTTTTGGGGAACTGAGGCAGGAGGACGGGGCTCCCTGGGCTTTGCTGGTTGTGCCAAAGTTCCTGGTGGACTTTTAGGGTGTCACCCTGTAGCACCAGAGAACTCCGTGTGGGGGCTTGGGGAGCTGAGCCAGCCCTTGGATCTCCATTAGCTCATAACCTGGGTCATTGCATCACTTCAATCCCCTCTGCTTTGTACAACTGGTCACAATTATAAACCAATAAATTCTTCATCTGGTGCATAACCAAAGCCTGCAATTTGTGTGTGTATATATATAATTTCGCCGCAGCTTTCACTGTTGCCTTGCAGGGCAGGTGTATTAATAATCCCCCTACCTGTAGTCGATAGTTATGATCCCAATAGGCGCTATTTTTTTTCCACTACACTTGTCCTCAATTTAAAAACACAATGTGTTAGTGGTGTTTAGCACACATTAAAGAAACAGGAAATAACAGTAGTAGTAATAATAATTAATAATCTGTGCTGAAGGAGCCCTTTGAGCCTGCTGGAGCCCAAAGTGCTTGGCAAAGTCGCCATTCCTGGGCCATTCCTGCTGGCTGTGCAGGCTTCAGGCGGGGCTGGCGAGGAGAAGTGTGTGTGGCCGGACGGACACGCGGATCCGTGCAGGGCTGGGACCGGCCCGGGGCTGGGGCTGGGGCTGGGGCTCGGCACTGGCCGCTCGCCCCCGGCCCCTCCCGGCTCTCCCGGGCCGGCAGCGCCGCTCGCTGGGAGCCGCTGGGAGCTCGGGTCGCCCGCTGGAACCAGCCCCGCTGTGAACCTTGGCAGCCCGCACTGCTTTGGGTTCGAAGGCACCTCAAAGCTCATCTCGTTCCGCCTCTGCCCTGGGCAGGGACCCCTTGCTCTGGCCTGGGCTGTGCTGTGGGGGGGGTCGTGCCAGCATCTCCCTCCGCAGCCCGGAGATTTTCAGGTGAGATTTCCCCCCGAGGTAACCCAGGGAATCACCTCAGACCTCTGCGGGCAAACTCCAAACCCAAAGCCTCCTCCCAGTACCCCATCACCCCCCATGCCAACTCTGCATGGCCTCAAATCCCCACTCCTGCACCCCACCAACCCCTGCAGCAAGCCCCCATCTCCAAACCCCGCACTCCCAGCGCTCCCCACCCCAAAGCCCAGTCGCTCCCTGGCCTCAGAGCCTCCCTCCAACCTCCCCCAGCACCCCATCATCCCCCACCCCACGTCCCCTCTTGCCCCTTGACCCCAAAGCCTCCCTCCAAACGCCCCCGACACCGAACCCCGGTTCTCCCCGTTCGGGGGGCGTGCCCCCCCCAGCCGCACTACATCTCCCGGCATGCCCCGTGCGCCACTTCCGGCGGCGCGTCCCGGTAGCGGCGGTGGCGGCGGCAGGAGCAGGTACGGGCGGGCGGGGGCCGGGAGCGCCGGTACAGCGGGGGAATCCCCGGTGCGGCGGGAGAGCCCCGGTACGGCTGGGAACCCCGGTACGGCGGGGGAATCCCCGGTACGGCTGGGAACCCCGGTACGGTGGGGGAATCCCCGGTACGGCTGGGAACCCCGGTATGGCGGGGGAAATCTGCGGTACGGCTGGGGAGCCCTGCCGGGAGAGCCTCCCCGGAGCGAGGACGGGCCCGGAGAGCCCCAGCTCTGCCGAGCCCCCTGCCCGGGGACAGCGCCTCGGGACGGGGCGGGGGGCGAGAGGCGGCGGCCGAGGGACTGCCCGGGAACCGGCCCGAACGGGGCTCTAACACGGCTGAAACACGGCCCGAACACGGCTTTGACACGGCTGAAACACGGCCCGAACACGGGCTCTGACACGGCTGAAACACGGCCCGAACACGGCTTTGACACGGCTGAAACACGGCCCGAACGGGGCTCTAACACGGCTGAAACACGGCCCGAACACGGGCTTTGACACGGCTGAAACACGGCCCGAACACGGCTCTGACACGGCTGAAACACGGCCCGAACGGGGCTCTAACACGGCTGAAACACGGCCCGAACACGGGCTTTGACACGGCTGAAACACGGCCCGAACACGGCTTTGACACGGCTGAAACACGGCCCGAACATGGGCTCTGAGCACAAGGAGCGGAGCTCTCGTCCCGGCTCGCCGCTGTCCTCCGAAGGACAATTCGGAAACCCTGAGCGGCTTGGGCTGGGACTACAACAAAACCCGAGTTCTCGTTCCTGCTGCCCTCCTGTGCCTTGCCGTGAGTGTTTCTAGCTTCTCCAAAGTTCCCTCTGAGGCAGCCCCGCTGGTATTTCTTTGTTTGATCTCTCCTGCCTTAATGTTGACTGAAATTTGAAACGTCCCCGTTCTGCTTTCTGGCTTAATTGTTCTTTCCCTCTGTTTGCACGCAGATGAATTATTTACCTCTGTGCCTTGCATTGGGTTCTGTTTGTCCAGGTGGAGGTAGGCGAGGGCTTGGTGCCCTTCTGTGGCGCTGAAACACTGTAGAAAAGGTAAATGATGTGAGAAGGTGCTCAGCTGAGGCTGAAATGAACGATAAAGTTCATTAAGCTTTAGGATGCTTAAATGCTGCTTCCACAAGCCTAGAAAGAGGAGTCAAAGAATCCCAGAGTGCCTTAGGTTGGAAGGGACCTTAAAGCTGCTCTTGTTCCACCCCTGCCATGGCAGGGACACTTCCCACTGTCCCAGGCTGCTCCCAGCCCCAATGTCCAGCCTGGCCCTGGGCACTGCCAGGGATCCAGGGGCAGCCACAGCTGCTCTGGGCACCCTGTGCCAGGGCCTCCCAGGGAAGGATTCCTTCCCAATATCCACCTAAATCTCCTCGTTGAGTTTAAAACTGCTCCACTTGTCCTATCGCTTTGTGCCTATATAAAAAGTCACTCTCCTTCTTTTTATAATCTTCCTTCAAGTATTGGAAGGCTGTAGTGAGATTTCCCAGGAGCCTTCTCTTCTCCTCATAATAAAGAAGCCTTTATTGCTTAAAGAAACCTGGAATTGTACAGGAGCGAGTGTTAAATTTTAAGTTTCGTGATGTTCCTGTTTTTCAAAAGCAAGTCCCGTGCGGAATCAGGGGAGGGGGCTGATGAAGCTTCCACAGCCCACTCTTGGTGGGTAAAGGATGCTCAGCTGACTCAGTTTGATGTGCTACAGAAGCTGCAAGGGAGATTCCTCTCCCTGCTGTGATTTCCTCAGGAATACCTGATGCTCTTCAGACAGACCTTTTAAATGAATCCAAATTGCTTTTAAGAGTAGACAACACCTAAAATTGTGAGCTTACGTGGTTTAAATTCCTTTTTGTGAAGACTACAAAAAAGGGGCAAAACAGAGCCAAAATGAGGCCGGTTGTGAGGGATGGGGCTGGCACAGTTACACCAACTGAAGCTGGATATCTGCACAGCGATGGCAACAAAACCCTTTTCTAATTCAGGTTTAAACCTGTTCCTGCCAACAGTGCTGGGAATGACTGTGCTGTTCTGTCCCAAGTCAGGGGGGTTTCAAATGTGTCAGTGTGTCCTTTCACAGGTGATATCTGTTATCTGATAATGTATCAGAGTATTTTTGCAAGGAACGTTTTCTTTCTGGATTACGGAGAAATGAGCTGTGTCTGAGGGACGGAGCACACTCGGCTCCTGGGAGATGGAGTGGGAATCCTGTTGGGAGCACGGGGCAGTGCCACAAGCAAGGGGAAGGGGATTGCATCCTTGTTTTCACTCTGCTGGATCAGTGATCTGTGATTTTACAGCCTTCTACTTCATTCAGGACTGGTTAATTTGATTTCCAGTTTAATTTGATGACAGTTTTGAGAGCCAAATCACTTGTATTTAAACAAATGGCTTCTATTTTGATCAAATTTCATTGTGTTTGGCATGTGTTGAAGCATTATACGTATTAAAAATCGCTGAGACTGCGGTTCCTGCAGGTTTATTAGCTGGTGATGAATCTTCAGTTACGAGCTGTACAAAAACTGTGTCTGGCCAGGGTGGGAGTGTGGGGGGGCTTAGAACAGAACTGGGTTTTTCTGGCTGGTCTCAGTGATACCGTGAATGAAGAAAGCCTCAAATATCCTTGGGACCATTTGGGTTACCTCAAAACCTGTCATTTTTCAGGCAAAACTGGAACTTTGGGCTGCAGGGAAGCTGGTAGGGCTGTTGGGGGCAAAGGCATCATCTTGCTCCTGCATCCATTAAAGTGGGAGTGGAGATGCTCCAGGTCATTCATAATGAGTTCCCTAATTCTCTTTAGCAGCGATTTTCTACATACAAGTGCCATGTGGGTTTATTTTTCTGAGTGTGAGAAGGCCTTTATTTTTTGCTGGCAAGTTTGGAGCCTGTGGAAAACTAATGGATGTGCAACTGTGGCAGCGTTGGGCCTTGGCTTTGTATGGAGGGGAGAAAAACCCTTTCAGAGATCTATTTTTATCAGTTAATTAGTCGCTCTTGCTGACGTGTCAGTGCTTGGTGATAACTATTCCCAGCTCTTCCCTGCGAAGTGGGGTCACGCTTAGGCAAGGAATGCAGCACCAGCCTGGCTGCTCATCCCCATGGCTGGAGGTTTAACTCCTTCCAAACTGTGTCCCCGAATCCACGGGCAGATTCCACGGGAGGAGCTGGCATATAGATACACAGAATTCTGTCAATCTTCAGCAGAGCTGCTTTCCCACTGGTGACTGCCCTTAATTTTTCTTGCTCTTATCTGCTGATTTTGAATGACTCAGGACGATCTGTCAGGGTTGGAAGGTGACCAGGCAGAACATCTAGCAATTACATGTTGGTATTTTCCTTCTTGAAGACGAGGAATTGCTGTTTTCCTGATTTCAAAATGACGAAGCCCTTATTCTGGAAATTCCTGTGTTGTGCATTCTGTTGCTTGTGGCGTCAATTGTTGTTGATTCTCAGCTGCGATGAGACAGGGAGGTGAGAGGCAGCTTTGGTCTCAGCTGTACCCTGGTTGTCACTGCCTGAATTTCTTTGTTTATTGGTGACTCTCTGCTGAGGACGGGAAGGGGGAGGGAGGACTAATTATCTCCAGAGAGAGGCTTTCAATGCTATTAGCTAAAAGAAAGGCTTCATCTCCTAACTTGAATGACTTGAGAGAAATAACACGAAGCGCTGGTGGCAAAGATATGAAAATTGAGAGCAGTCCAAATGGTTTCTCTCTGCTGAGCCCTGGAAATAGATTTATTATTTCTTTTCCCCGAGCCTGTGGCTGGTAGGAGCTTTGGAGGAGTGAGGGAAGGGGTAAACAGATTGTTAACTTTATTCTTTTGTGTTTGTGCTTTTGATTTTGATGATTCCGGAGCACAGTTAGGGATCGCTCACCTACCAGCTGCGTGCAGTCGTGATGGGCAATTCATTATCAAGGACTAATTAACCACAGCTGCTGAGTGTCATGGGGCAAAACAAGGTGCATACTGATTTGTGCAAGCCTGGCACTTCCCTGCACTCGGTGCCTTTTGAAACGCTTTTGGGAAAGATCATTGGACTTTGGTAAAATTAGTGCTCTTGGACCTGAGGGTTTGAACCTTTTCACTGCCAGCTCCAGAAAGCTGCTGCTAAAAGCAGGAATCTCTTGGCTGCCAGAACCTAAATGTTTTCCTTTAGTTAACCAAGCCCCAAAAGTTAACCCCTTAATTAGAGCTGTGTTGCCACAGACTTAGTTCTATAAAATCCATCAAGATTAATCCCCACCATTGATTTAAACCGCAGGCTGCCCCATATGGGCTTCCTTCGTCACCTCACACTTGTCTGTGGGATGTGCTTTTCTCTCCCTTAGCTTTTAAGGATGCAAGGAAGAAAAAAAATTTGTCCTAATCATATAGAAAAGCCTCGGTTTGTAAACTTGGATCAAAGTTTGGGAGGCACTGGCTTGTTTGGTGTCTGCACAGTGTTCAGTGGTGGGCCATGCTCAGACCTCTCACTGTGTAAACACTGTGTTGCAGAGGGTGACTTAGCAGAAAAAGAGATTATTGCTGGATGTGGCCTTGAGGTTGGGATCACAAGCTGTGTCTCAGGCTGTGCTCACGGAGGTGAAGCTTCCAGAGGTGTTTATGGATGGGGGATAAAGCCAAATGTTGTCTTCAGAGTATTTGAGCTTTGAACAAAGCACGTCACCGTGCCAGTTCTCAGGGGGCTCTAGGTGTAGTCACATGCCTTTGAAGGTTGTGTTCTCTCGTCTAATCCTTCTGTCCTACCCAAAATCAAATCAGGGATGTCTGTCAGCTGCTGAACTCGCTGCTCTGGGTCGGGGGGATCTGTTCTCACTGTGCCTTCTGGAAGGGGGCTTTGGTCAATGTTATTTCTGTCTTGGCAGGAGCTCCCCTGCAGATGCACAGAAGTGCTGCTGGTGCTGTGTTATCGATTCCTCTCCTCTCCAGAGCTGTCTAAAAGTTTCTGCTGCTTTGCTGCAGTGCCAAGATCCACAGGAAGGAGGTTTGCAGGTACAGCTAACACCAGCCTTCACATCCCAGTGAAGGGAGACTTGAGTGGGTTTGTGCAGGGATAGAAGCAAGGTCAGGAGGATTTGAGCTGGTCTTTGCTGGCTGCCTCAGGTTGTCTGGGAATGCATTTTTAAAGCTGCTCTGCTGCAATGCTGACAGTGGAAATCTGGATGGATCCACAGAATATCTGCTCTGTGTTTCTGGATGGATGACCTTGTGCTGAGGTTATCTTTATGGGTCTAAGGAGGAGGAGGATAATTACTGAAATAGTGATAAGCTGTCAAATTTGGGCTAGTAAAATTGTGCTTTTATTTTTGGCAATATTAAGTTTAGTGTCTGTTGCAAACCAGGTGTAATTTACGTCTATGTGGGAAATGGGAGAAGCAGGAAAAGAGCTGTTACAGAATCATGGAATATGCTGAGTTGGAAGGGACCCATCACGGTCATGGAATCCAACTCCTACTAGATTTGTTCCCTTGTAAAGGGTGTTTGTGTGATGCCAGAGGAGAACAAATAATCAGAAGCAAAGTCTTCTTCCCTTACAGTGTTGATTAGCAGCAGGTGAGAAGTGGCATGTTCTCTGTAGGGGCACGGAAGCTTCGTTTACCTTGTGCTGAGAGTTAAATTAGTGCTTATATCCTGCTCCTGACTTGCTCTGTATCCTGCTCCTCCTGCCTGTGGATCAGGGCCAGAGGGGAGCAAGGTCATGGAATTTTTCATCTTGTACTTTCAAATCAGTTTTTAACAGACCCACAATTACGGACAGAAGCACTGTGATTGCAGGTGTCTGTAAACGGGATTTTTCCTGACTCAACTGCACCTTCTTAGAGCAGGATCTGCCTCTGGGTGAAGTTGTCAGATGAGTGTGTCCAGTTCTCTTGGCTCATGCTGTTTTCCAGCAGTTTTGGAGTTGGGTGGCTTCAGGCCACCTGGCTTTTCTGTACCTGCTCAGATTGAGGTAAAGGCAGTTAACAGAGGGCCAGCAGTGCCAGAGCAGGAAGGGAAACTTGAGGAAAACTCTTACCTGGCACCTAACATTATAAAAATTGGATTTTTGCTGTTATTGTTCTGTTTCACTTGTCTTATAAAGACAGAGTTTTTTTCCCTGACTATGAGGATAAATAGTTTGCAGGGAAGAAGTTCCCTGGACTGTTCATGCAGGCACTGCTCAGCTGCTGACACCTGAGGTCAGGCTGAATTTGTCTGTCCCTCAGCCAGCAAGGCTGTTTGTTGGGATTGTTAAGTATCCAGTTTCTCTGGGGGTTTTGGTGGGCTTATACAAAATGCATCTGGAGGAAAAAAGGGGGGAATCTTCAGATTGAATTTATTAAGCTGGCTTGCAAGGTGTCCTGAGTGTGCTGCAGTCTGGTCACCTGCAAAAACCTCTGCGAGTGTATTAGGCTGGGGAGGTGGGATGAAGGATTGTTGTGAGGCTGCTGGATCCCCAAAATCAGTGTGACACTAGTGATTACACTAATCAGTATTATTCTACATCTACTTCCAGCCTCCTAATGAAGCCTTCAATCTGTATTTTAATGACTGTGTTCTCTCTACTTACCGACTGTGAGTCCAGGGAAAATAAGGATGCTCAGGTGGACGGGAGGTCTGATTTAGCTCCCAGCTATGTTGCTGTCGTGGTGTTTGATGTCAGGCAAGTCACTTTTTCCTTGTTTCATCCTTCTGTCTGTCCTCTCCAAAATGACCTGTGGTTAGTGAGGATGTAGTCATCCTCCTGTTTATAGCTAGAGGGACAAATTAATTCATCTCAGCCTTAAGGGCCATAATTAGCAGCCAGGTTCTACCAGTCTAGTCCCATCCTGCTCTGTGTCCTATGTGTGTAGGTGGGCCCTTCAGTAAATAGAATATGAATAACAGGAGGAAGTGTTTGAGCAGCAGGTATGTTGGGTAAGTCCAGCATCAGCTGTGTTCAAGGAATTGTTTCTTGATTTTCTGTATTTTGTGAATGCGTAATGTGAAGTTTTAACTCTGCAATTTTTTAATTTAAGTGCTTATTCACGTTTCACCCCAGGCTTTTCTGCATGTGGAGCTTGCTTTTTGTATTAAGTTCTTCTGCAAGGGAGGATTTTTTTGAGAGCTTTTTCAGTGAAATAGGAAAAAAGTTTGCCTTGATTCTGCAGTAAATCCCTGCTGCTCTTGGGAAGTGGGATTTATAAAGCTGCTGTGCTACATTTCAGCATGGAAAGGGAGGTCAGGGAGAAACTACCAGAAATCCATTTCTCCTTTAACATGGAATTGTATAGGTGATACTCTTGCATGGAGAGCAGCAGTCCTTGCATAAGCACTGGATACATTAACATTTCTAACTAGTAAATTTATGGATAATCTCTTCTTTTGGAGGATTTATTTAGATTTGAGAGCATTAGCCTCTGGGAAAATTAAACCTCTTTTAAATCCACTTTGTTCAGAGACTAGACTGAGGAACTGCTGGTAAGCTCTGCCATCTTCCTCCTGCTTTTCTGTGGGCTTGATTGGAATTGCAGTGCAGGGACACAGCTGGTCCAGAGGCATCAGGACTTTGGTTTTAGGTGCTTTATCCAGTTGTTGCAAAATGGATTTGGAGCCTGTTTGCTGTTCCTGGAAGGGGCATGTGCAGCTTTAAGCACTGTCAAAACCAAGAGAGCCCCTAAAGCAACCAGCCCCAAAGGTAAGGAAGATGAAGTGTTTGTGGGAGCTGAAATGTCTGGATAAAGCTGTTTTCCTGCATAATGCCACAGTTCTGGGGAGCTGCTGGGTGCTGCTGTGCCTGCCCAGGCGTTTCAGGTGGCTGATTCATGGCTCTGTGTATTTAATCACAGTTTCTATAGCAGTGAAATCTTTAACGAGTGGGTGGAGTTTGCTCTTAGTCCATTGCGGGTTCGGCCGATTCATTCCTGTGTTCTTGCTGAGCAGAGTCATTTCATAGGGGATAATATTGAAGGCTATTCTGTGTTTCTGGTGCATGTAATGAGTACTGAAACAGCTCTTTCATTTGAATAGTATTACTATTTTTAATACTATGTCGTGAGCATTGCTTTGTCCTGTCATGTGTGGCTGCACTGCTGAGTAAATGTAGAGTAGGATTCCTTATGCTGATGTGAATGTGTATCTTACTACCTTTTGATTATCATTTAAGATAATTGAACCTGTGATTGTAGACTTGAGTCTTCCTGTGTTCTCCACAAATGCTTCCCTCAGGGTTTGATATTATCTGCTGGCTCATAATAGAACCGTGGTTCAGTCCTGTTGTACTGAAAGCTCAAATTCTTCAATTCTTCCTTATTTCCAAGGTGACTTTGCTGCAGGAAGCAGCTTTCAGTCTTAAGGCCAGCAGCAAGGGGTTTGATTTGCATCCTCAAGATAACATGGTGGGCAGTGGTTTTGTGTGGATTTAGAGCCACATGCTGCCTTGCTCTGGTGTCCTGTAAAATATGTTGTGTTCTTGAACTTGGAGCAGAAGGCTGATCCTGGAGAAGGGCACTGGCTCTTGGGTCCCTCAGTGGGATGAGAGTCCTCTGGGATGGCTGACAGTGCTGCTGATGAGTTTGGCTTCAACAAAACCTCGTCTGAAACTCGTGTTGAGTTTACTTTTGGGGAAGTGTGACAGTTTGTTTGCCTGCCTTGATCATACCCTCTTCATCCTTGCCCTCTTTTGAACCTGAGCACTTTAAAAGCAAATAAAACTTCCTCGTGCAAAATTCTGTTTCTGACATGGCATGTCACTTGCTTGTGACGACTGTTTGAGTTGAAGCAGGAATCTGTTGGGAATGGGTTTGTATCTCCATTAAACAGGAGGGGAAGGTGTCCATTGCCAAGAGTCTGTTGGAGATGCTGGCTGAACATTGCTGTGTTGAAGTCCCTGTGCATGGGGGTCAGCAGCAGCAGCAGGCTGGCTTTTGCCCCTGGGAATCGTGTATGGGGTCACCCTGCTGTTCAAAGCACAGCACGAAAGCACTGGGGAGTGCAGTGCATGGGGAACTGGGAGCTGTGGGCTGGGGAAGCCGGCACTGCTCAGCCCCGTGGGTGCTATTCCTGCCTCCTCCTCCACAGTGAGTAGCTCCTGTTTCATTGTGGGTGTCCCTTGGAGCTGGAAATCGGAGAGGCTTTGCCTGTTAGGCAGACTGTGTGCAGGTAAAGTGGAGGTCCTGGCTTATTTGCCATTTCTGTCAGTGTTGAAGGCAGGAACACTTTGCCCCCTGCTTTTTATTGTAGCAGTTTGGAGAGCGAGATCTTCCAAGCTTCATTTTGTGAAGCTTTTCCACAAGTTGCAGGCTTGATCCTGGAATTTAGTGTCCCTACAAACTCTGTCTTCAAAAGAAATTCTTTCTTGGGAGGCTGTGTTTGTGCTGGCTGATAGGAACCTGGCTGAGCTACCTGTAATCACTGTCTGGCTTTGCAGTAGCCATTGTGGGGTGAAATGTTTGCTGCCTTTCAGCAGAGTGCTTGTCAAATAGTCTCATTCAGTGCACCCAGATTTTTTAACAGATGGGACAGATTTCTGTGAGCCTGGGCAACCATTACAATGGTTTTGCAAGGTGAGATTTCTGTTTTGATGGGCAGGAGAATTAATAACACTGTGTGATTCATGCCAGTGAGGAGTCTGGTTTTGGCTCAGATTTGGATTTTTTTTTTTTTAAGGATATTAGCATTTGTCTTCAAAGAAAGCTAAGTTGAAAGGCAGAAGATGACAGCAGCAGTTCCTGAGCTGTTCTGATAGGATGAAAGAATCTTGTGGATGGAGATCTCCATACACTTGAGGGGACTGGGAGAATTGGTCTTGGGCAAGGTGATCACTGCTCACAAACTCTTCCCCTCGTGCTTGGCGTGCCAAGAGGGAGACAGTGGCACCAGGGCAGTGCAGTGTGCACAGGGGGCTGTGCCAGCCCTTAGCTGCTGCAGGGGCACAGAGCTCTGGGAGCCCGGCTCTGCCCTGGTTCTGCAGTGATTAACCAGAGCACGAATCCGTCCTGTGCACAGCCAGTTCCTCATGGAAGCATTCTGCAGATGGCCACCCTTGCTGGGCAGCACGGGAGCCACGAGCAGGGGAGCAGGGAAGGGGATGTCAGTGTCTGGTGCTCTTGGAGCCCAGAGTGCACTGCAGGAGCAGCCTCCTGTGCTGGTTTTGGCTTGGCAAAGGCAGCAGCATCTGAGTGAGTGTTCAGAGGCTCTGGTGGCCAGGCCTCCACTTGCCTAGCCCTGTTCCTGCTGAGGATCCAAGGCTACCCTAAATGCCACCACACTTGAGGGATTACAGGGCAGGTCCAGCAGGAGTGAGCAAGGCAGAATTCAGGCTCCGTTTTAGTGTTTTATTGCCTGCTCCTGGGGCTATCACTTCCTTTGCAAAGGGCTTATTTCCTTCCTGCAGCATCGTCCTGGATGGAAGAGTAGGGTGTGCAAGAAAGTGAAAATCTCTGGTGATGACTGAGCCTTACA
This sequence comes from Sturnus vulgaris, assembly GCF_052056855.1. NCBI lineage: Eukaryota > Metazoa > Chordata > Aves > Passeriformes > Sturnidae > Sturnus > Sturnus vulgaris. The sequence continues at coordinate 7,328,728 of NC_142266.1, forward strand.
TGTTAAATTTAATAATCTGGGGACACGTGGGGCAGGTGATGCATTAGTCACATCTCGGGATGTGATGTAGTCCCCCAAAGCCAGAGAGCGCCTGTGTGTTTTAGCAGATTGCAATTTAATTGTGCTAGGAGGGAGTCTGAGCTGTGTTTGTGGCTGGAGGATTGCTGGTTTGTGTCGTGATCCCTTAACAAAACAGCCCTGGTGGAGGCAGCCTCTGCCATGGGCTTTGTGTCTCGGCAGCACAAAGGCTGTGCTGGCAGCAAAGCCGGGTCTGTGTGCCTGGTGTGTCCATCTGTGCTGGCTGAGCGAGAGCTGGAATTTGGAAATGCTTTTAACTGTGTGGGGGGAGCAGGTGGCTTTTCATCACAGTGAATTGTTTATTCCGGTACAGATTGGGGCAGGGTTGTGTTGCCGAAAGTGGGAGGAATGAGGGGTAGAAAACATGGAACTGGTTAAACTGGAATTCCTGGGTCGTTCCTGCCCTTGAGTTACGATCAGCGAGGTCTCGCTAATTTCAAAACCTAGGGCTGACAAATCCTGGTGCTTCGGGATCACTCCGTGCTCTGGGTTTTCGCTGGTAGGTGTACTGGAGGAGCTTAGGAATGGTTCTGTAGCTGGGAACTCAAATCCTGTAAACGAACAGTCCTGGCTGGTCCCGGATGGCCCGGGATTGTGCGGGGTAGGAGCCCGTGGGCTGGTGATGAGCCTGGCTCGGGCAGCATGGGGACACGAGGGTGGCACCTTCCTTCCCGCGGGGTTGGCAGTGGCAGCAGGGATGGAGCTGTGATCCATGGCACATCTTTCAGGCCTCTTTGGTGCTGGGGAGCCTGACTCCATGTCTCTCTAGCCCTTGGCTGTGAGGGCAGACACCACAGCCCTGTAAATTAATTAATCAATCCCAAAGTGCTGGGGCTGCCCAGCAGGTCCTGTGTGTTCACTCCCTTCCCTTTTTCTCCGGCCGCTGGTTGTGGCCCATGTGACAAATTGAGGAACTGAACTGGATTCAAAGCAGCTGCTGCTGCACCAGGCTGGTTTAGGCTGGGCTCAGCTGCTCCATGAGATCTCTGGTGCCAGTGGAGAGGAGGGAAGGCAGAGCCTGTGGAGCCACAGCTTTCACTGCCTTCTGCACGGGGCTGTTTTGGGGTTCCAGTGCAGCTGCTGTGCCTGCCCTGGAATTGCTCCCTTGAGGAAATTTTCAGGTTGAGCTGTTTTGCCAGTTTAGTTAATTCCCTTTCCAGAAACCTTGTTTAGAATTTACCTGGAGTACTGCTCATGTTAGGTGGAGGGAGTGGGGCTACATTTTTAACTGTTCCTGGTTCTGGCACCTATCAAAAGGTCCTGTTTGCTGAGCAAACCAGGAGTTCCTGGCTGGTTGATAACTGTGCTGGGGAATGGGGTCACAAAACGAACCTGCTCTGATGTCCAAGGGCACAGAGCTGAATACAACAGAGAGGCTGAGTCTGGTGTACAAAAGAAGTCCCCAGAAAGAGTCAGCTTACAGTTCAAGCTGCTTATTTTTTAAGGCAGTTTTTTGTCATTGGATTTTAATTCTGTTCTGCAGCTGCTCACAGGCCCTGTCATAATGGATTCCTCTTATGTAACTTTGGGAGGTATTTGTAATTCTTGATGGCTTTTAGGTTTGATTCAAGGTGATCTGACAAACCACTCAGGTGTGCTGGTTCCTGTACAGGGAAGGGCTGGGAGCTGCTGGAGGTACCTGGAGTGCTCCTAAGGCATGTCTTGTGGAGGATTCTGTGCTTGTGAACCAGGGGCTCCTCATGCTAGGGTATGCAGAGCCAGGTCCAGCAGCCTTCCTGTTAATACAGCCCATCCCAAGGCAATTCCTCAGCTCCTGTGCCTTGAGAACGTTTGAGACATTGATGTGTTCTCTAATTTTGAAGTCCTCTCTGCTCCTTGGTGTTATGATGATTCCCTTGATTTAACTGGCACAGCTGGAGAAGAGCAGTTTTTCCTGGTTGCCTTCCTGGCCCAGGTCAGCTAGCCTGCCTGCAGGGCACAAGGAGAGATTTGTCGCTTCAGTTGAGTGTTTTTTTAACCATTGTTACTGTGGAAGGTCCTTTTGTGGCTGGAAAGAAGCCCTGATAGTTTTGTTGAGCTCTTAATGCAACTAAACGTGTTGGCAGGAAAATGTAATTTCTGATGGAAAGTTAGAATGGTGATGAGAGAACAGAGCTGAAACATTCCTGTTCCTGGGGGAGTTCCAGGAGATTACTGTCTTTAAGATTATGCCACTTAAGATTTAATTAAAGAGTATTTGGAGGAGTACATCAGACCAAAACTTAAAAGATGAGTGACCGTGTGCTGAGCAATGTGGCAGGTGTCCCTGCCTATGGCAGGAAGGTTGGAATTGGATGATCTTTAAAGGCCCTTCCAGCCCCAGCCATTCCACGGTTCTGTGTCCCTGTCTGAAAGCATTTGGAAGAGCACTGGGAAAGGCACAGCTTCCACCTGAGATTAAAATCAACCTGCAGCCCTGTAGGTCAGGTGGCTGCACTAAGCAACCAGTGCTGCTGCTTCATAAACTTTGTGCACAACCATGGGAACTGCAGAAATTTTTTTTTTAAAGAAAATGTTCTCATTCAGAAGCTTTATGGGCTTATTTTCACAATGGGATGCCTTGCTGCCTGCACTTATTTATAAAGGTTTTGCCAGATCAGTAGTGGGAATTAATTTCTCTGTTGTCCTACTTGAAGCCTGGGCACCTTTTTAAAACTGGAGCTTTGTGAGAAAATAATTGCCTGAGGAGGGCTTCTTTAAGGAAATGTGATATCTTAATCAGAAATAATTAGAAATTATGCTAGTGTGTCTGTGAAAGAAAAAAAACAAGGCTACAACTGAATTTCAAACTACCTGAACTACTTGGCAAAATCTGCCAAAAGGTGAAATTTAATGCTCCTATAGATTCAGTGATGGAATTCCAGAGTGTCGATTCAGAAAGAGCTTTAATTTCAAATAGCTGAGCTGTTCCCAGTTACGAAGTGTTGACTCTGTGAGTTGATAACGACACCTACTCAGCCCAGGTTTCCTGTATCTCATTTTTTCAAGTGGGAACATTGCATTGCCTTGAGTGTGGAATTTGATTAGAGATGCCTGGTTTATGTGCTGGAACGTGCAGCAGGGAAGGCATGGAGTTTAATCTGATTGCACAAACCCTGTGGGCTCTTGATCCCAGGAAGCAGTCGGGCACTCGGGGTGCTTTGAGAAAGACCCTGATGGCAGGATTGCAAACTCAGCTCTGCTGCTGCTGCTGCAGGATTTTTGGGAGTTCAGGTGAGCTTTCTAACAAATTCATTTTAGTGCTTTGATGGTGGTTAAGCTCATTCCTCTCACTTCTTAGGCAGAGGCAAAAAGAAACACTTTTCGAATGGGCTCTGCAGTGGCTGAGACTAAAAGTGGCCTCATTCTGGGGAGGAAATGGTGGTTGCAAATGAAATTGTCTATCGAGTCATAATTACAGGGGCATGACCACAGCACTGAATGAGCATTCAGCTGCCTAGTTTTTATTCAAAGTTTGATGAGAATGGAAACCACAAAATGAAGACAGAGGTGGTTTGAATTTTACCCGAGAAGCCAGAGGTAAATAAGTAACCCTGTGATTTTGTGCCTTTTGGGGGTGTGTTACAGAACTGACACAGATTATTTTAGCTCAGATAATCTGTGCAGCCCGCAGTCCTCAGCTGCTCTCTGCAGCAGTGGGTCCAGGATGGGAGGTTTGCTTGGATATATCCAAACAAGCTCATTTGGATCCTTCATGGCAGACAGGCACAAGCAGAGGACAGGCCATGCTTGCTCAGCATTCATCAGGTATAAACCACAGAATCCTGCCATGGTTTGGAATGGAAGGGACCTTAAAACTCATCCAGTTCCACCCCCTGCCATGGGCAGGAGCAACTTTCACTACCCCAGGTTGCTCCAAGCCCAATCCAGCCTTGAACACTTCCAGGGATGGGGCAGCCACGTGAACTGAAATTCCCTGTGAGGTGTGGTACAAGAATGAGCTGTTGCATGAACAGGTATTTGCAGACCACAAAGGAATTTTAATTTCTGACTAGCCCAATTGTCCTGAAATCAGTTGTGCAGTAAGACACAAGGGAAATGTGCCAGTTCCAGAGCTGAAACCAGTGTGGTGCTGCTGGGCTGGGATTTCACAGGGGCTGCAAGCTGGTCTCAGTTGCTTTCAGAAGGGAGCCCTTCTACAGCTCTGTGTCTAGCATGGGGTTTTTTTGGGGTTTTTTTTGTTTGTTTGTTTGCATTTTTCCTCTTTAAAAAAACTTGGGATTTCTTTGTGGCAATACAACAAGCTGGAAAGGACGTGGATGAGAAACCCTTCTACTGGTGACCACCATTCTGGGTTGGTTAAGGCACTCAAGCTTATTTTTGGGTTTGAATATTAGATGCTAGTGAGCATCTAGTGTTTAACGTGCATTTTTAATGACCTTTACAGGAAAAAAAAGACATCTCAGGTCTTCCTGTTCTTAACAGTCATAGGTCTGAGAAATAGGGACCACACTCCTGGTTGTTTTCCCTTTACACTTCTATAACCTTCTCTGAAAGGTGAATTGTACTCGAGGCATTTCCCCATCTCCTCTGTGCTTTCAATTAGTGCACCAATTAATTTATATAGGCCTTGTGATTGGGCTGTGGTCTGGCTTTGCAGAGGCCCAGCTGGTGTTTTTGTAAGTAACTGGCAATGCCCCAGTGGCTTCAGCAGTGATAAAAGTTCATCCTAATACAGATTCGAGTAGTCAAGAATTCAGTTTGTCATCTTCTACGTTTTGGAAAGAGGGAGAAATAGAAAGCACAGCTTAGATTTTGGGCAAGTCAGCTCTCTACACTTCAGATAATTAATTGTTTTTTTCTTTGCTGAAGCAGGTGCTGGTGGAGCTGGTTCCTCTTCTTAAGTCCCACTGTGCAAACGTGTGCAGTCCTGGATAACTGGGAAGCTCTACAGAAACTACTTTATATCAGTTCCCTTCCTTTTCTCCTTCCTTTGCTGTGCCCAGACTTTCCTAGGTAACACCAAGCTATAGGAATTGCATTCTTCAGTACAAGAATGTGTTAATGCATTTTGAGTATTTGTATGTATCAATAGATTAAGTTGTGTGTGTTGGTCGTGTGGGTGTCCAGAGCTTCTTTCATCTCCTGGTTTCAGTGTATCAAGCAGCAGATCACAGGATGGCCATGCCTCGCTGCTTCCCTTGGGATCCTCCTACTCCTGTGTCAGCTCCCACAGTAACAAGAGCGTCTGTTCTCTGCCTGAATGGGCCATTCTGCTTTCATTTTACCCTCTGCTTTTATCAGCAAGGTAATTTTGGTCTAAGACAAGCCCTTCAGCTGCTTCAAGGACAGTGAAGAGGGAAGCTGGTTTGCCCTATTCATGCTGCAGTTTCTTCTCTGCATGTGTCTGCACCTCCAGACTGGGGGATCAGCTGTCAACAGGTCTGGAGGCGAATTAGAGGTGTTTCCTATGCTGAGAGCTGAATAGAAATAGCATTTGTCACTGGGGCTGGTGCAGAAGCTGTGCTCTATTCATGTGTCATACTTTCCTATAGGCTGCTGGATTTTTTTTCGAGGTTTGCTGAATACAGCTCCTTCGGTGAACTGAAACACCTGGGAGAGGCTGGAGTGGCTTTTTTGGACTTTGTGTGGTCTGTTTCAAACAGAAGCATGGAAGAACTTGCTGTGTTTGGTTTGTGACATGAATCAAGTGTCCATGTCCTACTGTGGATGCCTACAAAAACTGTGAATGTTTTAATTTGCGTTTGAATTGCTGTACAAAAGAAATGAATCCCATCTTGAAGATGGGGGAAGTTGAGGCATAGTTGAACAAAGGGCCTTGTCCAGCGTCCAGTTCACCATCCCTGGAGGTGCTCAAGGGATGAGGCACTCGGGGCTCTGGTCTGGTGGTTGGTCACAGGTTGGACTCGCTGATCCTGGAGATCTTTTCCAGCCTCGGGCATTCTTTGCTAGTCAGTAGCAGAGCAGGAACGATGCCACTCACCTTCCCCGTGGCACAGCCCCAGAGGATGCAGCTCCCTTCCCTTTCCAGTTCCTCTCTGGTAACCTTATATTACTGTGCCACCCACAGGCAGCTCCTGAGCTGCTGGAAAACATTTGCTGTTTGCATGGGGAGCCGCTTATCAAATGTTAAATCTGTGACAAAAACCACTGGTTTCATTGACTGTAATATGAACTGAACTGAGGTTTTCAATCCTGGTTATTCCAATTTTCTATTTAAATTGCACATAGAGTTGCTATACTAGTGTCTGCTTTTTCCACTTCTTCCACAAATCCCATTCCTTGTTGCTGACCAGCTGCTGTATTCCTGCTCAAAGCCATTGCTTCCCAACGAGTGCAGAAATGCTTGTAGTGTTGGGATCCTTGGAAAGAGAGGGAAACTGCCGGGCTGTTAATTAGTGGGGCACCCTGTTAATTGACATGCTGCCAGATTAGGCTGCAGAACAACTGGGTTTAATCTGTGTGGTTTTACTGAGGAGGAATATTCTGATTTCCCTCCAGCTGACCCCTCCACTGCTCAGTATGTGATTAGTGCAGAACAAACTGGGTCAGCTGAGGCTGCTCAGAGGATTTTGAAACCAGCACTTGTAGTTCCAGCAGTTTGCAGAAACCAGCAAATGATGTTCAAACCATATAACTGAAGGACATGAGCAAACCAGGACTTTTAGGTGAAGCTGGTTTGTTTTTAGACAGAGTCAGAAAAACGTATGAGCTTTTTGGCATCCACTGACTTGAAAAGGGGCTCGTGCATCTCTTCCCCTTTGTACCAACAAGAGGTTAATTACACCTTTACACCTGGTCTTGTAATCTGTACTAGGGCATTTGGCATGGTTGATCTATTTAGGCTTTTTAAGAATTTCCCTTGTAATACTTAAAGTCCAGTTGTGCACCCGTGCTGTAATCTGTCCCTTGGGAGGACAGTTTGGTGCTGTTGAGGTATTCTGCTTTGTAGAAGAGAATTTTAATATTGTTTACCATGCTCTTAATCTCACTGCTGGCAGATAAAATGAGTTTCTTTAGCCCTCCCCCTGAGGACCTGGTGGAGCTTCATGGCCAACAGACCCATGGCATTAGGTGGAGTTATCTGAGCTTTGCAAAAATCTGCTCATCTGCCTTCCTGGGAGGAGTAATTATTGGTGAGAGAATAAAATGTTGATTTTATTTTTGAAATTACATTTATAAAAAGGAACGGGCAGCCAGATCCCTGGGCTAGCTGGGGAGGGTTTGTAAGTCTGGCCCTTGAGAAGCATTTGCAGCTGGGGAGAGTCCTGATGGCTTGGATCAGCTGCTCGAGGGGAGTTTGGCAGGTCAGGGAGGAAGACTCAGGCTGTTCTCTGTGTGATGAAGAGGAGGCTGCTCTGTGCCTGGCTTTCATCTCCCAGCTGGCCTTATTGCTGGTGTCTGCTTTTTCTTGTTGTGATGGTGAGCTGTTGTGGGCAGCATCAGCCCCTTGCTGGGCTCTTGCCATCTGCCCCAGTGGGAGCCAGCAGTGGGTGCTGCTGCAGTAATGTCATTTTTTAAGTAGTGTAAAGCAAAGGGCTGAAGTGGCATAATGAGTGATAATCTAATATTTGTTTATTGGCTGTTACTAGCACCATATTAGGTCAAAATGAATAATCATCTGGGAGTTGTCAGGTGAGCTTGTTTAATTTCATGGGTCATGGTCTGTATTAATGCAGGACCATGTTCCTCAAGCTATGGGTGTGTGTTAACCCTTCCCTTTCCCTCCAGCTGGTGGGTATAGTTCCAAACTGTTATAAGAGCATCCTTTCTCTCCCCCACATGCTTTTTTTTCCAAGACAGCCTTGGGTTTTGTGTCTCATTACAGTAAAAGCCCTGTAGTAGCTGCCCAGCTGCTGTCATGTCCCTCCCTGGAATGGTGATTTAGAGCTGAGCCAGCATGGAAACTGCCTTTCCATGCCTAAGGCAAGCCTGTTGGCAGCCACTGTGGAGAAGTAATGTGCCACTTCTGCTTGGGAGAGTTGTCAGTTTTCTCGTTTAGTTGAGAAAAACAACCACCGTTGGCTCAGGTTTTAGCTGGGCTCTTGGAAGTGTGCTGTAGTCTTTGGAAGGAAGCTGTGAGGACAGAGGGGTCCAGCTAATGAGCTTCATTCTGAAGGAAGCTGAATGCTTAGTGTTCCAGAGGTCTGGGTAAGGAATGAAAGTGAGGAAGGGGGAAGCTGTAAAGGGGTGTTGAGTAAAGCTCATGCATGTGGATTGCCCAAGGCTGGGTGTGCAGTTTCGTGGTGGTTTGAGCTGGGGCTGCCCAGGTTCTGTCCTTCCCTCTGGACGTGCTTGGTCTGCATCTGGCTCAGCTTTGGCTGCTCCCAGAGCAGCTGCATCGGTGCTGGTGCGAGGATGGGAGGAGGTCCAGGGTCTGCAATTGGGCCGGGCTGTGTTGCTGTGGGTGGAGAGCTGGGAAAGACAAAATTCCCTGTGCAGGAGGCAGTGTGTTAAGACTGAAGAAATAGGGTTGAAAACACTCCAAACAGTTTTCTATTGTGTGTGGATTAGCTGCCTAGCTGGAAAAAAGCCATCACCTTACTGCTGGGAGTTCAGAGCCGGGTCAATGGAACAGGAATATATTCTGAGAGTGGTGCAGAGAGCTGGGGAGAAAAGCTGTGAAGTGTTTGAAGTGTGGAGGCAGACAAAGAGTGGGGCTCTGCTGCTGTGGTGGCCGGAGGAGCAGGGAGTGTCTGAGCAGTGCAGCACCCGGGCTCTGGAAACACAGGAATTCCACACAGCTGTCAGGGAATGTGGGAACGCTCAGAGGACATGAATATTCATAGGCGCTGTGGCATGTCATGCTAGAGGAAATGAAAAATCCAAGTTTTCTCAGAAGTAGGTATCTGGGAAACCTGTGACAGGGGATAAAAGCAAATTTGTGTTCTGTGGAGTGGATTATCTCAAATATTAGTCCAGAATACAGCTTTCCAATTAGCTGGTCGTGGTTAATGCTGGCAGCAGGATCTGCACTGCTTAATCCATTCCTTTGGTGAGAATTCCTGTTCTTAGTGCAGGAACACGAAGTGAATTCCTGACCCTCAGTGCAGGCAGAGCTGTGCTCCTGCTCTGGCAGCCTGTGGCAATGCTGCACTGTGCCTTTTATGCTTGTCCTGTTAATAACCAGATATTGTGGATTTAGTGTTGTGCTCAGGAAGATCCTCCCAGCGCAGACTGAGGTGCTTCCAGCTGTGACAGGCAGTGACAGATGTCCCTGGAGTGCACAGTGAGTGCCCAGCAGTGATGCTGCCAGGATTAGTATTCCAGGCACAAATGTGCCCCTTGTAGTGCAGAGCTCAGCACAGCCTGTGCAGGAATGCCCTTGAAAGGCAAATTTAACCCAGCTCCCTGGTGGCTCTGGGGGAGTGGGAGCACTGCTGTCACTTATGCTGAGATTCAAGGAGGCTTTGAGGTGGCAGTTTCAGTTTCCCTTCTGCCTTCCTTTCCCAGAAGGGCTGGCTGGAAAGGGCAGGCAGGGCTGGTGGCTCCTCTGCATTCAGTGGGGGAGCATTCCCTGGCAGGAGACTGGACCAGATGAGGGTCAGGCTCTGCTCCTGGGGACCGAGGGACAGGACAAGAGGAAACTGCCTCAAGTTGTGCCAGGGCGTTTCAGGTTGGATATCAGGGAAAATTTCTTCACCAAAAGGGTTGTCAAGCCATGGCACAGTCTGCTCACAGCAGTGTTGGAGTCACCATTCCTGCAAGTGTTCAAAAACGTGTGGATGTGGCACCTGGGGACGTGGGTTAGTGGTCATCTTGGCAGTGCTGGGTTAATGGTTGGACTCTATCATCTTTTCCAGCTTAAATGATTCTGTAGTTCATTCATTCCAGTTCTTGCAAATGGTGCCCTTGATGCAGCATGTGGATGCACCAAACCATGCATCCAAATGCAAGTGAAAGCTGTTTTTTAACAGTGTGAATGGATTAGGCTGTAGGGATTCTGAGGGTGTTTCCTAAGCAACTTGTGGCTGGCTGCCTCTGAAATCAACACCTTCTGATGTTCTTGGTCCACTCACTTGCTGCCCAGAAGCCTCTACAGATACCTGTTCTCTTCTGTGAGCTGTTTAAAGCTGTGATCCCCAATTATGTTTTGAGGGTTTAATGGCTCTGTTGAGGTGTTCCCCCCATTCCCAGAGCATCACTACGTGGAATTCAAGCTGCATCAGAAGGAAGTAACCTGGAGCATGATTGTCTGATGCAAGGAAGCATTTTCCCCCACACAGCTGAGCAAAGCAGAGCTGAAAAGCCTCGCTGGCAGAGCCTCCATGGCTGGTGAGTTGTGGCTGCTGTGCTGACACTGCAGCCCTGGGATGCTCCCATGCTCTTGGGCACGCTGAGCACGTGCTGCACAATCAGCAAGCTGTCACATGAAGATGACCAGCTGATCTGATGTTAAACTAAAGCCACCAAACTGTGCTCTGCTGCGGGAGCAAAGGTGATGAGTTGGCCTGGGCTTCACGTGGGAAAGGTTAGGCTGAAGTGGGCTATAGATAAAGGCTGGCTTTGACCCCTCAGCACTGGAATAACTCTATTTTGTAGTTCTTCCCCACTCACTCCATGATGTTCCTTCTGACATGTCCAGTTGAGTTTGTCTAAGTTTGAACTGCAAGGACAGAACCTCTCTTTTCCTAAAATACTGAACTTGTTTTCACTACACTGTGGAATCTGTCAAAATCAAGACACATCATGATTTCCCCAAACTTAGTTCCCCTGGCACCTCATTTCAGAACTTTCTCCAGAGAAAAACTGGCTTTTGTACTAAAATCCTGGTTCCCTTTTTTTTTTTTTTTGGTCTTTTTTTCCCTCGGCAGTATGTTCAGAAGTGCCTTGATGCTGTGTGACATCTGAAATACTTCCTGTGCACGTGCTGGGCTGCCTTTGCTAGATAAGCAGCAGGTTGTTCCCTTTTACAGCAGGCACATCCCTTCCTGAAGAGGCAGATGTGGAATGTTTTCCCTGGGAACAAATATTGCTGCTTTCTAATTACGGCACCTTAATTTTGTTTCTCTTTTCTTTCCATCATGGCGTGTGTGTGATTAGAAGCTTCTTATGGCTTCAAAGAGGGTGACAATGTCACACTCTTCCCAGTTTGGGGCAGGATTTCTGCTCTGGGTTCCCTCCACACTGGTTTTGTGTAGGCTGAGCAGAGCTGATAGAGAAATAAAACTAAATCTGAGCTTTGTTCACACTTGGAATTTTAATTGGTGTGTTGACTTTGTTTCCTGTTTTTGCAGGCATTTCTCCAGACACTAGTGTGCAAGAGGAATGGAAGAGAACACTGGTGAGTACAGTGTTGGATATCTTGCCACAGGTTATGCACCTGACCTGTCCTCCTTGGTTAAGCATCATAAAGAACCTGATTACTTTAAACTTGGTGTCTTCATTTCAAGTGTAGAAGGTGATCAGAAAATAATGTAGTTTGGCAGATGCATCAGCTGCACTTGTACTGTGGTGTGGACCAGATCTGACTGAAGCTCTGTACATATGGAAAATCTTTTTTGGAATCTCCCACCTGTGAAACCTGGAATGCTGATCTCTTGGCTATCTCAAGTTCTTGAAAACAAGTAACATCCCCTTTCTTAATAAGGAAGAGGCCAGAAGCAATGAGCTGGTTTGAACAAGGCACATGGCAAGGCATAAAGTAGGATCAACTCCTGGTTATTCCTGTTCTGTATTTATTCCTTTAGGCTGCTCTGTGTTGCAGAAGGTACAGGATTTTTTTGGATTAAAGTTTTTTAAATTAAAATTTAAATCTCATGCTTTAGGCAGTGTGTAGTGCTTGCCCTGAAGCAAGAAAATTCATTGCTGGTAGGCTTAACTGATGTAAGGATATGGCTGTAACTAAAACTCACAGATTTTTGGCTTAGAGATTGCCTTGAAGAGGTCTTCCATCTGTTTGCCTAAAATGGCTACAAGAAAGGAGTTAAATGCCCGTTTTTTCCCCTGCCATTGACATGAGGTTTGCTGAAGGTTGGCATGAAACCAGTATCCAGGCAGCAAATTCACCTCACATCTTCTGGACTGTGATTCTGCAGCTGGCGATTCTAACTCGTAAATAATATTTCTAGGTTATTCTATACAGTCAGGTGATGCCATCCTGAAAACTTTGGGAATGGTTGTGTTGTCAGCAGGGCAGTGTGCTTGCTGAGGCAGATGAAGGTCAGTTTTTGGCTTCATACAGAGCTGGTGTGTTGGAGCCCAGTGGCCTGGCTGGATCTTGCAAGCCAAGAGCTCCTGCATAAAAGTATAATGTGCTTGTAGTCCTGGTGGCAAGAACTGCTGTGCTCCCTCTTTGTCAGGCTGTAAGGTGCACATTTAATCTGTGGTGATTGCTTTCCCTTCTGATTTGCTCGTGGCAAACTAATCCCAAATGATGACTTGTGGGGGAGGCAGAAGGTGAAGTGAGTGTGGAGGTGGCAGCTCCTGCTCAGCCCTGGGACACAGCACAGCACAGCAGGGCCAGTTTTCAGTCTCTAGGGCTTGAGTTACTGGGATGGCCTTGAGCATGGAAGGTGTCCCTGCCCACAGCAGGAGTGGAACAAGATGCTCAAGGTCACTCCCATCCCCAACCATTCTGTGATCCATGATCTCTCCTTGTTCACCAGGACTCAGCCACCTCTGTTCACCTCACAAAGCTTTGTGTCCCTTTTCACGTGCAGTTGAACCCCATTTTTTGGCTAGATCAGTGAGACAGAGCTGGAGCCTTTTGAGGTTTCTGATAGTCCCTGTTTTGATGAGTGCTGGTGGCCTGGGATGTGAAAAGCTGTTTGTTCTGCTTGCATTTTGCCAACATGAGTAAAGTTACTTCCCCTTTCCCTCTGAAGAGCTTCTGCAGTGCCATTTTAGGATGGAATATCTGTGCTGGGTCTTTGCATGCACAGACACCCCCATGGCTGGTCATGAAGCTTTGTGTTACCTCCTTGGTGCTAGGAGCCAAGAGCCCTGTATTAAAGACAGAATAAACAGATGGATCTTTTATTATAATTTCCTTAAAATTCCTTTGCTTTTATGGATGTTCATTCTCCAAGTGCTGTTAAGCTCAGGACTGCTGGGTTTCTTCCTGGAGATGAGGTAAGATGGAGCTCAAGTCCAAGTCTGTGCCCTTTGTTCCCTTCAAGCCTGGTGCTTTTGGATGCATTGCTGTCCTTCCCTGGTTGGACATTAACTGCACTGACAGTGCTGCATGGCTGGAGCTTGTTTGAGCTGCTGTGCTTGGAATGGCCACTGGGAATGCACAGGGAAGCATAAATCCTTTTGAGCTGTCAGGCCTCACCAGCCATGGGTGGGTGGGGGAGCCTTCCTTGGCTGACTGCCCTGGCTAATTAAAAATGAAATTTGCTGTTGTCTTCAGATTTTAATTCATGCTCATCCCTGAGGACGAGTGGAAGCCAGGTCTCCAGGCAGCTGCAGTGAAGTTTCAGAGCTGTCCATACATGGTATTCTAGAACAGGTACGCAGCTTAAAATTTGCTCACAACCCTGCCTTGAGTTAAGTATAGAGAAGAATACACAGAAATTTCTGGCAAACTTTGGGACATGGCCCTAAGTGACTGTAGTTCAAGTTCCCACGTGTGGCCTTAAATTGAAGGAGAGTGGGTTTAGGTTGAATATTAAGAAAAAATTCTTCCCTGTGAGGGTGGTGAGGGACTGGAATGGATTTCCCAGAGAAACTGTGTCTGCCTCATCCCTGGGAGTACTTCAGGCCAATTTGGATGGGGCTTGGAGCATCCAGGTCTAGTGGAAGGTGTCCCTGCCCATGGCATGGGGTGGAATTGGATGAGCTTTGAGATCCCTTCCAACCCACACCATTCTGGGATTCTATGATTTTACATCAGTTCTCTGCAGTAAATTTGGGGGGTGTGTGTTGTAGCCAGGGCAGCCTCACAGGTCTGTTTGTCACTAATGCTGGACTTAGAACTGAATTCCTTCCCTGTGGGCTGTGCCTGTGCCACTGGCATTTGCTTTAGGAATGTTCAGACTGTGAGGTGCCAGTGCCACGGCTGAGGTTCTGAAATGGGGGAACTGCAGTAGTGTGTGAGGAGATGGGAGCTGGTGCAGGTGCTGCAGGGAGGGACAGTGCTGCCCTGCAGGAGCTGATGGTGCCCATGTGAGGATGGAGATTAGGGAGGGCAGTAAATGAAATCTAAATGTGCACATGCTGCTGGGCTAAGCTTCCTCAAGGTCCCACCTACACAAGTGATCTGTTGAAGGGAAATGTCTCTGGAATACCTTTCTCTTCTTCAGATCTTTCCTGTGGTGCAGGTGAAGAATCACACTCTGTTTTTGGAGCCTGTTTTTGCTGTTCATCTACTGCCTGTCACTACCCAGGCCCCTCCCAAAGACCACTCACTCACCTTACCATGATCTGAGCTACGTTTGGAGCTTTTTCTTTGTCAAAGGATTGTGTTCTATAGTATTTCATCTGTCTGTAAGTCTGGGAGATCTAAAAAGCAAAATATTGAAGTGGAAGCTTTGTGCTTGGCAGGGCAAGTCTCCCCTTATGCCCATGGTTCCTTGAAAGCTCTGCTGCCACGTTGGATCGACCTGAGGTGGGAGCAGACCTGCACTTCACTTGCCCAGTAATGAGCAATCATTAATGAACAGGTTCAGAGGGAGCATGGAATGCCTTTTCATGGAAAGTTGTTGCTGTTGGGTCCTTTGACCTCCTGTACTTTGCTCTCTGTTGACAGTTTCTGCCTATGCTTACACACTTCCTCTGCAGGTATTCAGATACAAACCTTTAAGTCCCTAAAAGGTCTAAATCTCTGTGGGACCACCGTGAAACATTTGAGGAAATTACTGAAGGAGCCTTTGCACACACACAGGCTGTTACCCAAAGCTGCTTTTTTAGAAAGTTTATGGATGCTTTAAGAATCTTCTGTGGCTACTGCTTTATTCCATGCTGACTTTCATCCCCTTTGACTTTCATCCTCTTTATCTCCTGCTGTGCTACTTTTTTCCCAATTCTTTTCCTCCTAAAAATATGAATTAGTCTTCAAGTCCTTCACCTTTGTGCAAACAAAGAAGTAATTTGTTTTAGCATCTAAGCTGACTCCTGGGTTACATGCCTCAGGAAGAAACCAGTGTGATCTGAATCTGCTGCTTCTGGAGACTTGGGCTCTAAATACAGGCTGAGTAGAGGAAAGGGCTGAAAATGTGAATACTTGGTTCTTATCCCACCAGCTCTGCTGCTTTTTCCCAGCAGGATGCGTGGCTGGCTTCCTGATTGCCATCTTAATCCCCAAGAATCAGAGCTATACCTTCAGATGCTCAGAGATTCCCAACCATTATGGGAACCACTACAGAATGATTGAATGGTTTGGGCTGGGAGGGCCCTGGGCACACACCTTCCACTAGGCCAGGCTTTTTCATAGCCTGTCCAACCTGGCCTTGGCCACCTGCGGGGATGGAGCAGCCACAGCTGCTCTGGGCACCCTGTGCCAGCCCTGCCCACCCTGCCAGGGAACAATTCCTTCCCCAGATCCCATCCAGCCCTGCCCTCTGGCACTGGCAGCCATTCCCTGTGTGCTGTCCCTCCATGCCTTGTCCCCAGTCCCTCTGCAGCTCTCCTGGAGCCCCTTCAGGCCCTGGCAGGGGCTCTGAGGTCTCAGTTGAGGCCAGGCTGGTGGAGCTGGCAGTCAGTGCCAGCACTGTGTGCTGCCTGGATGGGCGCTCAGAGCATTGCAGGCCTGGGGGCTGCTGGAAAAGAGCAGTCACTGCTATGTAGCCAATGGAAATCTCTTCATGATGTCCACAACAAAAGAGTGGGTTTTTCTTCCAGGAAGACACAGCAGCTGTGATTCCACTCAGATGCTGCATGTTGTGCAGCTGTAACACAGCAGAAGAACCAAAGTGGCCAAAGTGCCCGAGATCAAATCCTTAATTACAGTTTGATGTGTGGTAACTTGCAAGCAGGTAGAAAGGCAATTTCCTACTGTTTCTTAGGCAGGTTACCAGAGGTTGGAACTGATCTCAGTGGAAAGCATGTGACTTTTAAACAAGGTGCAGCACAGAGCATTTCCTTACCTACCTGAAAGCATTACTGTAAACAAGTCGAGTGCACTTGAGGAGTTAGCAAAATACTTTGGGACGTTATCCTGACAGCCTTTTGTTCTTAAATTTGTTTTAGTCCTTAGTGTAATTAATGTACTGAGTGCTGTCAGGGTGCTTGGGGCACTCGATGCCGTGTCGGTGCTGTTTTTCTGCCTGCTGTATTTGCAAGTGGTTCAGCTCAGCCATCCATCTAGTTAGCGTGGCATTTCTGAAAATTAATACCCAGTAATTCCTCCCTGAACAACTTGAGGAAGTGTCTGAACTCTTGCTGCCTTTCCCTCCTGAGCTACAAGCCGAATATTTTTCAGAGATTATTTGCTGACCTGCCAGAGACCTCGTAATTCTGTGACACCCCATTTTGAGTGATTTTTGTAGCTGTTGTGTTGTTTGTACCCCTGTCTCTGACTGGGGGAAAGCAGAGGTTAATTCTGCTGGTTTTCTGGTTTCCTGGCTCAGCTGTGGAGGTGCTGGGATGGAAATCCCATCCCAGCCTCCAGGCTGGCTGGAGCAAGACAGTGGCAAAGGTTGATGTTGAGTGAGAAATGTCGTTTTATTTTGAGGCACAAGCACAAGAAATGCTTCATGACAGAACTGAACAATCCTATTCCTTGTGTGAAGAGGTAAAACCGTGTAGGACATACAGTCCATCCTCTGGGTAATTCAGGGTGACTTGCTGTGAAACAGTGAGTGTGGAGTTCCTGTGGCTCAGTAAGTAGGGCATGGAACAGGGCAGTAGCTTTCCAGAGTTTCTAGTTTTCTTTTTTAACTTGTTGGACCTTAAATTCACCTTGCTCCTGGAACATTGCCTGTAAATTCTGTCCAGGGATTTTAGTAGCTGAATTTATTGGGGTTGGGAGTAGAAAAGGAGCCTGCCTGGAGCCAGAGACAAGCAGGTTTAGTATAAATGTGATTTTTGTTATTACTGTTTCTTCACACAGGAGCAATGTGTCCAGGCTGAGTGGCAAACCTGGCCTTTTAAAAACAAAATGCTGAATGTTCTCATTATCTAGCCGCCTTTGTGAGCTGTAAATAGTGTTAGCTGAGCTGTTGGCTGGACAAAGCTACTCCCAGGCCCTCAGGCTGGCCCTGAGGTGCAGTCCCAGTGTGAACATTTGGATCTTGTCACTGCTGACATCACTGCTTTATCTGCTTGGTTCTCCTTTGTCTTGGAAAGGAGCCTGGCTCTGATTGCTGAAGGTGTCTTTTGTCTCCTGAAACCGACAAGCAACCAGAGATAGGAGGTGGCTTTTTTACAGCTTGGGCCCATCCAGCTTTGTGGAATGAGTGGATAACTGTGACTTGCTTCAGGAGAGCATGGTTCTTCAACCCAGCCTGGGTTTGTCTCATTTTGTGAAGCAGAGATTTTAGGATTTCAAAAGGATTTACTGTCTGGGTTATGATAAATTTGTATTCCCTGGCACACGAAGAGTAACACTTACAGGAGATGCTAAATTCCGTGTACAGAGGTGTTCGGGCTGAGGGTGCTCAGGCCATGCAGGTTCTGAGCCGAGCTTTGCAGGTGCAGGCTCTGCCATGGATCCTGGTGCCTATTAGGACTAGTCTAAGGCTGTGTAAGGTGGAGCTTTGTACATTAGTGTAACTCAGCTGTGCAACTGCAATTTTTGTTCAATTTACCACAGAATCATAGAGTCCTGCGGGTTGGAAAAGCCTGCCAAGATCCTCGAGTCCAGCCAATCCCCCCAGCACTGCCAAGGCCACCAGTAGCCCTTGTCCCCAAGTGCCACATCCACGTGGCTTTTAACGCCCTGCCGGGATGGGGACTCTGTGCCGGGGACTGACAGCCCTTTGAGGAATTTTCCCCGGTATTCAATCTAAACCTTCTCTGGGCACAGCCTCACTCTCTTTCCTCCCGTCCTGTCCCGTGTGAGCGCAGCCCGACCGCCCCCCGGCTGCACCCTGCTGTCAGCGGACGGCCCGAGGGTTCGGCCGGGCCGGGCTGCAGAGCTGCGCTGTGGCCGCCAGAGGGCGCGCGGGACCGGCGCGAGGTGAACGCGGAGAGAGAGGGACAGGGGACAGATGGACAGGAGAGAGAGACGGGGACAGAGGGACAGGGAATGGCTTCCCACTGCCAGAGCGCAGGGGTGGATGGCATAGTGGGAAGGAATCCTTCGTGTGAGGCTGGTGATGCCCTGGCACAGGGTGCCCAGAGAAGCTGTGGCTGCCCCATCCCTGCAGGTGTTCAAGGCCGGGTTGGATGGGGCTTGGAGCAACCTGGGACAGTGAACCGTGGCAGGGAGTGGAACGAGATGAATTTGAAGGTCCTTTTCGATTCAAACCATTCTAGAATGTTGTGAATTCCATTTCTGTAGGAGGCTTCCTCCCTCGCGCCGTTTTTTTGCGGGGGGGATAAAACAGCCAAACCGTGATGGTGCAGCCAAGCAGTGGCTGTGGACATTGGTTTTCATAGGCAGTGCAGTGAGGTCTGGTTTGGCACCATGTCAGGCTTAGTGCCAGCATAACAACACTGGCCTAATTGGTATAGCACAGCCTCCTGTTGCACTTGAAAGGTAGAATTTAATAGTGTTCTGTACTCCATGAGAAAATCCCCTACAAAAACACGTCCCAGTTCCTGTGCTCTGTTCCCCCGCATGGCTGGAAGCAGCTCTGTGTATTGTTTGTTGTGTGTGCTTTCCCTTTCCTTCCCCAGCCCCACTGCTCTAAGGGATTCGTTTCCAAGGCGAGGTGAGCAGCAAGTGACGGCTTGGCAGGAAAATCACTGCGGGAGGGTCTGTGGTGATCCCTCCAAGCTCTGCTCTTAGAGAGCAGATCAACCCCTTCTCCCCGGGAAGGCAGAGCTAGGCAAGGATCTGGGGCTGAACCTTGATCTTTGAGAGGACTGTAACCAGCCTTTGTCATCTTTTTTGTTGAAATTCAACCAAAATGATGAAAAACCTGCCCTCCTCCCCTCCAGCTCCTTGGGCTTAACATTAAATCTTGGAAACTGAAGTGGTGATTAGGAAAGTAAACAAGAGTCTTTTCCTGCAGGGAAGGCAGGAGTTTGTTCTGCCCCAGCGTTGTAGGTTGCAGGGGTTAATGTTACATTTTGCTTTGGGAGAGGAAAGGAAAATCTCTCCAAGTAATTAACTTAAGATGCTGATGCTAATGAAGGGGCTTTCAAGGCTGGGACTGCGGGGGGGTGATGGGAATCCCCTGCTGAATCAGTGACATTAAGGTTGTAGGAGTGATTCCGCAATTATTAGGCTGAAATGATGTTGAACATGAAGCTAATCCTGTTATCTCCCAGATACTGAGCAAACTGAGTGCTCTGGATAACTCTAATGGGATTGTGTGAGTCAGTCTGGCACCCTTGGCCTGTTCAGGGCTTTTTCTTATTTTCCTTTTCAGGACAAAGTATTGATCAGGCTTCCTAGAGTTCATGTTGGGAGGTGGTGTCTGGGGCAGTGTGTTGCAGCAGTGCTGGGTTATTTTTTTTTAAATGAGTTTGACAGTGAACACCCTGTTGCCTCCTGAAGACATTCAGTCCTCCACAGCAAGGATCCCTTAAGCCTATCCCTAAACAGATGTTTAGGAAAAGAACTGAAGAACAAGGAGAAGTTTAAAGAGGCTTCCCTGTGTCATGTCTTCCTGGCATCAAGGAGCTGCCATTGAGATTATGTCATTCTGTGATGGAGACTATTCTGGGCTGTCATATTCGCAGAGAATAATTAGTTTTCTGGCTTGTAAATTGCATTTTGCATCCATGATAGCCTGTGGTGATTGCTCTAAACACAAGTAACTGGTAGGGTGCTTAAAAGGGATTATCTCGAGCTTGGTTTTAAGCAGTTGGATAAATTGCAAGGTGACCATTGTCAGGAAACCCAGGAACCAGAATGATCCTGTAGGGAGGACAGAAGAGCCATAGTGCATGTTCAACAGATGGGCTTGTTTTCCTGTTGGGCACAGACCTCCAGGCTGTGCTGGCCTCACTTCCATGCAGGTTTGAATGAGCTGGAACAGTGTTGGTGTTGTCACTGCCAGGTCAGGCTCCAGCAGTGGTTGTAGCAGCACAAAACACAGAGGCTTGAGAAAACCGTGTACAATGGAGAGGTGAAGCCCTATACCCCAGTGAGAACAAGAATTTGGGTTTCAGAGTTATGGAAAATGTTTTTCTCTGCTCTTGTACCACCAACCAGGCCTCTTGGTTCCAGCATCATCAGAGTATAGAAGTGATACTTATAACACCCACTAAATGAGCAGATATTTTTGTGCCAAACCAGAAATTTCCATAAATGTGGGAAAGTTCTGTTATTAAAAGATCAGTCGGCTTTTATTTTCCAAGCTTTCATTTTTTTTTTTCTTTTTTTAAGGGCTGATCTTGTTAAGAACTGCAGATTTTTTGTGAGGTTTTATTTTTATTCTTTTCTGTTCCTTTGAGGAAGGTGAGAATTGTTTTGGAAGATGCAAGGAGCTCATTTACTGCAGAAACAGGCTTCAGGGTTGCTAATGACAAAGTGGCCAGGCTGCCTCAAAGAAGGCACCAGAAGATGTGGGGGCTGGTACAGCCAAGGGGCCACCTGGGATTTTGGACCAGTTGAAGTGCCCAGAGCCAGCCAGCCCTGCTGTTGATAAGGTGACAGATTTAGATGGCATTGCACTAGCCTGTAATTCCAGGGACTTCAGGGGATAATTCTCACAGCAAAGGAGCCAGCACCTTCCACAAACTCTTTGAGACGGGAATTCAGCACAAGAAAAATTTCCTGATTTCAAACCCAGAGTGCACAGATAAACAGTTTAGTATTTGTGTTTCTACACCATAATTTTTGCGTGCCTCACACTTGCTCTGAGGTATCCTTGCTATAACTGGTCTTGAAGAATACTCTTACTGGAGCCACTTTTCATTCCTGGAATGTGGTCTGATACAGGAGCCACAAACCGTTGATAAATTAGTTAATCAAGATGTTTTCCACTGGTTTTTCTCAGTGATTTCTCTTTGAATTACTTGTAGATCTTGCTCATTCTTCCTGCAAGCTGAAACCCCTTAAACTTGAGTTTTGGTGCTGCTCAGTCTGGCATGTTCTGGATTTTGAGGAGGTAGATTTTCGTGTGTGCCACGGTGGGGAGTTTTTACTGATACCTGTAAGATCTTTGTCCCTAATGAGCAGCATTCCCTTTTTGAGGATTGGGAAGTGCCTCATGGAGCCATGGGATGTAGAGCTCTTTGGCTGTGGTCTCTGCCACCACATCATTCTTTGATCCCAGCCTGTATCTCAAGGTGTTTAACTCAGGTGTGAGGCTCCCCAAGAGTGCCCTGGGCAGGAAAGGGGTGAA
The DNA here is from genome assembly GCF_052056855.1 of Sturnus vulgaris. Taxonomy (NCBI): domain Eukaryota; kingdom Metazoa; phylum Chordata; class Aves; order Passeriformes; family Sturnidae; genus Sturnus; species Sturnus vulgaris. Next base: position 7,350,111 of record NC_142266.1, read on the forward strand.
TCCTCCTCTGTCTATGCTGCTGGTGTGTGGGTTATCTGCATCCAAGTGAAGGTGGGACTGCAGCTCCCATTAGACTGGCTGCAAGCTTTTAGCAGACATACTTGAAATAGTCCTGCAATACAATTCTGCAGAGTTTTTCTGGGAGGGCAAGTAAATATTTGAGGAGCTCATTCTTGCTGAGCTCTGGGCCTTCCAGTGGGAGGGTTTGAGCTGTGGCTGTGCTGGGCTGTGCTCACAGCTCTCCCTGCCCTGCTTTAATTTATTGTGTTTGATTCTGGTCCTTACAGTGTAAGAAAGACAAGAGGCTACTGGAGAGGGTCCAGTGAAGGCTGCAGAGATAAGTGGTCTGGAGCATTTCTCTGATGAGCAGAGACTGCAGGAGCTGGGCCTGGTTAGTCTGGAGAAGGCTGAGAGGGGATCCCATCAATGAACAAACAGCCTGGGACAGTGGCAGATGTCCCTGCCCAGGGCAGGGGGATTGGGACCAGATGATCTCTAGTGTCCATTCCAACCCCTTAACATCCTGTGAGTCTATGAAACATCTCTGAGGAGTGTCAGAGAGTGGTGCCCAGGGACAGGACAAGGAGCAATGGCCGTAAACTAAAAGACAAGCTGGTCCTCAGCATGAGGAAGAACTTCTTTCCATGAGGGTGGCGAGCCCTGGAACAGCTGCCCAAGGAGGGGCTGGGCTCTCCCTCTCTGGAGCCATTGCAAACCCACCTGGACGTGCCCCTGTGTCACCTGCTTTGAGTGACCCTGCCGTGGCGGGCAGTGGGACTGGCTGACCTCCAGAGATCCCTTCCAACCCCAACTCTTCTGTGACTGTGGATCGAACCCCATCTCCTGCCAGCAGCAGTGCCTGTGGCAGGACTGCAGCCCCACCTGCAGCCCTGCCAAGTGGGAGGAGAGGGGAGCATTATTTGAGAGTCTTGCAAACGATCTTCAGCTTTGGTGTGATGCTGCTTGCTCCCAAATAAGGCTGCTGCTGATGCTCTGCAGACACAGGATGAAGGGAATGAGGTGAAATGAATCTGGGAATGTGTGAAAGGTTGTTTCTGCAAAAGGGGGAGCAACTCAGGGACAAATAGCTTCCTACAAGGTTAGGATTAGCTGTACCTTCAGAACTGTTGGTGTTATCTCATCTCTTGACGTTTCCTTTAATTATATGAAACGACCTTGACACTGTAAACAATTCCCATGGCATTGTCCCTGCGCTGGTGTGAGTCAGGGTGATGTGTAAACAGAGGTTTGGGGGGCCCGGTATGGTTTGGGACACAATCGTCCTGTCTGATTTCTGTGCCTCCTTCCTGGATGGCTCTTGGTGCCTGTGGCTGCCACCACCTTGTTTTCCCAAGGTCTCTTGGTACTGGCAGAGAACAGGAACATCTGGGAGTGGGATTTCAGGGTAAGCCTAAGGGGGCAGGTGGAGTGCTCTCCTTTTGTTTTCAGCTCCTTTGAGCCTCCATAATTCTGTCTCCAGTTCCAAAGGGGAAAAAGGAGGTGTTACACAGCACAACCCCAGCACTGCTTTATTCACATTAGCAGCAGTGCTTTACTCATCACGTTCCCATCTTCAGCCTCGCTGCTGCTCAGAGATACCTTGGTGGCTGAGCAAGAGTCAATATTTGGAGTTGAGGTTCACTCCCTGTCTTGCTGATGGCTCTTGTCTGGGTGTGACCTGAGGTCTGGCCATGCCACTGTTTAGGGTGGCCCATGGTAGATCTATGAAACAGAAATTGGGCAGATGCACTTCCTAAGCGTTATCTTGTTCCTTAAATAGAGAATAAAGCTTGTATCAACATGAATCACAGAGTTGATAAACTGGAATAGTTCCTCTTGGAGTTGTCTTCTTGTATTGAGCAAATATTTATCCACGTTGTTTCCAAAGGCATATTCGTGCAATAGAAGGAGGTCAGACCTGTAATTACCTGTTAGATTTATTCTGGCAGAAACGGCTTGTAAAAACACAGTACAATTGAAAGGAAGCTTTTAAACCTTCTCTCTGTGTGTGAACCTAAAGCTGTGGTTTACAATTTCAAAGTTTATGAGTTTTCAGTTGCAAGGGTACAAAAAGTATTTTCCTTGCTTAATTTAAGTGCCCCAAGTGAAACTGATCCACCCTTTCTTTTAATTCCTGAGCTGTGGCAGGGAATTTGGGTTTCTCTTCCAACTGTATCTGCGGGAGATGATCAGAAGCTGAGGTTGTGTGCCAGACTTGCCTTGCATTTTAATCAGGAGCTCCTCGCCTAGTCAATAATTAAAGCAGAGCAGGTGCGGTGGGGAAATTGGGTGTTCCCCAAAAACTAAACCAAGGCGCTTTTGTAAGTCTTCATGAGCAGAGCCAGGAGTGAGGGGTGGTAGGATGCCCTGGCACTGCCTGGCTTGTGCAGTAATTTGGAAAAAATGTAACTTCAGACTGGGGAGCTGGAGGTGTTGAAGGATAATTTGGATTATTGGTGTGGTGCGGCTGCTGCAAGCCGGTTGGGTTGGCAGAGCAAAGGTGTTTTTGCTGCAGTTTCAGCTTTGGGTATGAAGAGCACATGCATTTACTGAGATGCTTGTGAAATGTTTAAAAGAGAAAACTTTTACAGAGGAATCTTGCTGCCTTTCTTTTCAGTTACTGTGTGGGCAGAGAGGCTCGCAGCTGAAGTTTGACACCTTGAAGGATTAGAGGTAGGAAGAGAAATTTGGGATCATGAGTCTGTGGACCTTGACCTATGCACTGAAGACTAACTTAGAGTTAATATAGTCTTACCTCTTAGGGTTAATTGCAATTTAATCTGAATTTCGAGGTTTCGTATTTACTGATATTCTTGCAGTTAGCTTGCAGCTTCCAGTGTTGTGCTTGACAGAGTTTGTCCCATTTGTTTAGTAAGTGGCACAGATGTACTTGGGCTGCTGGAGGACTTGGTTATGTCGGATAATGTCTGCACAAAGCTGCAAAGTCTTACGAGTTAGGTTTGTCCTGTAAGACTGTTAGTGATGGATGTGACTGTGCAGCTGCCCCTCGCTTGGGAAGAGCATTGTGTGCTGTGCTGGGCAGTGCTTTGGAAGGAGGGGAATATATTTTGATTTTCTTCATCCCCGTGTTTTGAAGTGGGGACCCTCAGGTGATGTCAGTTTATACACTTTTCTCTGAGTATCTTGAGTTTTTGCTGCAGGAGAGGGCTAAACAAGAGTTAAGCTAAATGCCATTCCTGTTTCTTCTCTAAACAATGCAATCATTAATGTAATTTTCTTCTCTGTGTTTTTGCTTAATGCGTTGCTAATAATGTAGCTGGAAGTGGCAGATGGGTATCCTGCCTCTTAATGCTTCCCTGTTGGGAATCCGCCGATGCTTTGCTGGAATGTGTCCTATATGTGTGCTTCCTTTGGCTTCTGACCAGACTTTCTTTTAATGCTGCTTCAAGGTGCCCCAAAAAGTTGTTCATCAGCTTCGGAGTTTCCCTTGCCTCAAGATGGCAAAGCCATGAATCACCATAGTGATCAAATTAGGGTTAGTCAAGTTAGCCAAGATGTGACTGAATCTTTAATTTTGTCAAGATGGCATTCCTCAGCATTCCCTCACTAGTAAACAAGAAAATACTCAGCCTGTGTTGTAATTGCAGGGAGTGGTGAGGAGGCATTGGTGGTGAGACTTTTCCAGTACTGCCTAAAAGGTACTTCCAATGGAAGTTGTATTTCCCCTGGAAAACAAGGCTGGGGGGTATTTTTGCTTTAAGCTCCTCTGGGCCCAAAGCCTAGTTAAATTTACAATTTTTTTAAACCTCTTTCCCGTGACAATGAAGTGATTCCTTGTGTTGCAGCCACGTGCTGTGACCCCAGGGCTTTCCGGGAGCATGGCCTCACCTTCCCAAAGGTGGGGCTGGAAGTGCTGTCAGTCATCTCCTTGGCACGGCAATCTCTTCCTCCAGCTGTGCTCCAACGTGGTCAACATCTGGACTGCTGTGGGACCCGGCGTGCTCACCTTCCCTGACGCCAGCACATGGGTGGTGGCACCGAGTCCCTGAGGTGCTGGACCTGCTGCCCTTGGCTGTCTGAGGTGGAGCACCGTGCTGACTAACTGGTGGGGACTGGAATGCTGTGGGAAATAGGAGTTTCCCTCTTGGAAATGTCACAGGAAGCATGAAGGAAGTCATGTGGTGCAGGAGCAGTTAGCTCCCATTTGTCTCATCTGGACCATCAAAGGCTGCACGACCCAAACAATGTGATGCCAGCTGCCTTATAAATAACCCATTTTCCACTTCCACACCGGCTTTTCATTCCATGTGAGGAGAAAGGAAGAGCGTCACGTTGTGCTCATTTGTTCGAGTGACTCCCTGGCATCTGCTGCCCTCGTTAATGGGGTATTAATTACCCTCAGTGTGGGAGCACAGCCCAGAAAGGTTTGTCTCTCTAGGCAGCCGGAGCTCTGATGTGTACATGCAAGATTTTTTCATTTTCTTCTTCTTCTTCTTCCAAAGCTGAAAACAAAACCCGTGGTGAAACGTGAAACCAAGGTGGTGAGAGGGCTGTAGCCCCTGTGCTGTGAGGAGAGGCTGGGGTTGTTCACCGGCAGGAGAGAAGCTCTGGGGTGACCCAGCTGTGGCCCTGCAGTACCTGAGGGGAGCCTGCAGTGACAGGACAGGAGTGGCTTCCAGCTGACAGAGAATGGGGTTAGATGGGATATCGGGGAGAAACTCTTCCCTGTGACACTGGTGAGGGAGTGGAATGGATTTCCCAGAGCAGCTGTGGCTGCCTCTCCCTGGAAGTGTTCCAGGCCAGGTTGGACAGGGCTTGGGGTCACCTGGGATAGTGGAAGGTGTCCCTGCCCGTGGCAGGGGGTGAAATGAGGTGGACTCTAAGGTCCTTCCCAACCCAAAGCATTCCATGATTCAGTGAAATGCATGCGGAGCCTTTTTGTCGTCCCTGGCAGCCCTCCTGGTGAGGTGGGCCCTGGGTGAGGGTGGCAGGGCGTGCATTTCCTGCCGTGAAAGAGCCTTGAAGGCTCTGTAGCCGCAGTACCACTGGACCGAAATGGCTCCCTCGGCAGGGATGGGATAATGCCCGAGTCATTTTTAATGTTCCTGTGGCTGAATCACACAACACAAATGTCTGAGTCACCACGGGTGAATGTAGCATTTCACGTCGGTGTGAACTGAAATGTGAACAACTCTGGCTTTATTAGAGGAGCTAATATTGGGCTCGTTATGGCTTTCCTTACGTTTTCAAGTGAACCAATCCAGAAGAGGTCCTTTTACAATGTATATAAACAGATTATTAACATGGAAATGCCAGGGGTTTAATGGGATGCTGGGCTGGATGGAGAGGAAATTAAACTTCAGAAGAAGGCCGTGTACCCCATATTTGAGTGTTTCCTGCCTGCCTTTTTTATTTTCAGCCATCTGCCTCTCCTTAAATCACATAAAATTTTCATGTGACTGGCATTTCTTTGTTACTATATTTTAGAAGGAAATGCTGAAGGGACAATCATCTGTTACCCTTTTTGCTCTCCTTTAAAAAGCTCTTTGCTATTCCAAGTTTTTAATCTTAAAAAAAGTTGTCACCTGTCCCTGAGGAGTAAAACAGTTGCTCTGGTTTCTTCTGGTTGCTGTGCAGCAAAGTCAGATGTCTTTTCTTGTTACTACGGGAGTTTTTGCCATTTATTACTCTTCCTTGCTTGAAATGTGAGTTTTCCTTCATCCTGTATGTCCAGTGGGACGAGGCTGCTTTGTGCCATATTTTTCCCCAGTGGTGAAACAAAGCCCTCTGAAAGCTGAGGGTTTCTTAGGAGCTGCTTTCATGCTCTGACCTCAGGCTGCAGTTGAGGCAGGAACATTTTTGGCATTCTGTTTTCTGGGACAGAATTTGCACCTTTCCTTTCAGAGGTGGAGCTGAAGGATGGACTGATGGGTTTTTCTGGCCACGAGTTCCCTTGAAAATAATGCTGCTGGTGTTACGTTTGGATTTGTGCTGTTCTGTGCATGTTGTCAGCTCTTTTCTGGTGGGGTTTTGCTTTCTCCCCCAAAAGAGGGGAGAGTTGTGGCTGGAACTCCTGAATGATGCTTAAGTCCAGAGCCAGCTGCAATTTGAAACACGGATTTGTAGCTCTTTGCTCCTTGAGCATCACAGCCCTGCCTTTCAGGAGGAAATATTAATGCTTCTGATACAACCATGGCCAAACCTTGTTATTCTCTCTGTGATGGTCTTTGAGCCCTGATGAAGCATATAGAAATGTAAAGGACTTTATTTCACAGCCTGGTGGGTTCCTGTGCAGCCCTAGAGCCTGAGTAACTGTTGTGCATCTCTTGGGCTGCAGCCGCTGTGAATTTAAATCTGTTTATTTAAATATCTTCTATTGAAATTTAAGGTAATGTTTCATGTTTTATTAATGTAGAAATAAAGGGTCAGGGATATGATGGTGCCGCTATGCTTTAACTATTTACCACGTGTCATCTGTTCTGCAGCAGAGCTTTGTGCACTTTGAATTCACAGCAAATGCCTTATAAAAGGCAATGACTTTAATTCCTTAGAAGCCAGGCAGGTCTAGAGGCAGCGTGCTGTAGCATTCCTCAATGCAGGGATGTTTTTTCCAGACCTCCTTCCAGGCTGGGCAGCTGATTTACAGGAAAATCAGAGAAATCTTCCTGCCTTTATCTCTCACCTTTATGGGTCTCTGCCAGATGGCAAGCAAGTATAAATGGTTTTAAAAATGGCTTTTTCTTTGCTTCAAAGCAAAAAGTCTTCAGTGCGGTGGAGCATTCTTGGGAATGGGGATGTTCATTGCCCAGAGGTGGAGATGGCCGTGGTGGGCGCTGGAGAAGAGCAGCCCTGCAGGAATGGCAGTGTCCCTGCACAAGGGAGGACAGAGCTGTTTGCTCTGCTCATCGCCTGCTCCTGCCTGGCACCAGCGACTGAGGACAAGCACAGTGCAGGTGGAGAAGGTGCTCAAGTGCTCTCCTGTTTCTACGCCCCTGCTCTGGATGAGGAGTGGATTTGCAGGTTTCCAATGGCACATTTAGTATGTTAGTGGGGAACCAGGAGCACCGAGGTGTTTGTGGCTCAGGTGAGGTGTTAGAGAATTTCAGAACTGGCCCATGCCCTGTTTTGGGGAGTGTTTTTGTAGCACTGTATCCCCCCCATCCCGGGGCTGGGAACAGCAGTCCCATGGCATTTGCTCTGGGCAATGTGCAGCATTGATTGTTCCCGGCTGCACCAGCCCCAATCGACAGCCTTGGATCTGGTTGTTTCCCAGAATAGAAGGTTTTCCTATTGGGATTGCTGCCTGGGTACTATTCACTCATCCTGAAGTCCTCCTCTTGCTGGCCCAACGAGGACAGGGACACCGAGCACTGCAGCAAATCCTGTTGTTTAAAACTTCTCCCACATTGGGGAGAAACCAACCTAGATGTGTCACATGTGATTTTAATCCCTTTTCTGCTGCAGTAAATTCATGTATATTTTTGAAAATTGCTTTTCCTTTTTCCCTGAACTAAGATTAAGCTTCTGGATGCTTAAAGATTTTCCTGTTCCTCTGTTGTAGGGTGTACAGGGAAAACGAGCTGTAGGTTCACAGAAGTCCTAACCCAAATTTTAATGATAAATTAAGGAATCCAAAAGGACATATTTAAACTTTGGAGATCGTTTATTGTGAGGCAGATGGCTGAGGGGGATGTTTGTTACCTTAACCATCCAGCTGTGACACATGAATAGAAACTAAACTTTTACTTTTCCTTGTTAAATTTGAATTTTCCATTGTTAAATTCAAATTACACGAGAAGACACGCTTCCTGGTAACTTTAGTGGAGAGGGGAATTGCATGAAATTGTATTTTTATTATATATTTGGCTAGATGCATATCAGCTCAGGCTGTCTTTGAAATTCCCTTTGCTCAGGGGTAATGCAGCTCCAAGCACTTAGAGAACGGCAGTCTCATCCCTTGGTTTGTCTTTAGCTGGCACAGGTAGGCTGCAAATTCCTTAATCCCATTTTGGGAGGTGAAGCCTCTCGGTTTGTTGCCGTGCATGGATTCTCCAAGCGCATCCCTGAGATGAACACCGAGCTCTCCTCGCTCCCGGTGTGTCCGTGTGTCCCCCCGGTGTGTGTGTGTGTGTGTCCGTGTGTCCCCCCGGTGTGTGTGTGTGTGTGTCCGTGTGTCCCCCCGGTGTGTGTGTGTGTGTGTCCGTGTGTCCCCCCGGTGTGTGTGTGTGTGTGTGTCCGTTTGTCTTTCCCCCGTGTTTCTCTCCCCTGGGTGCCGGGGGTCCGGTCCCTGTGCCCGGGGGTCGGGTCCCTGTGCCGGGGGTCGGGTCTCTGTGCCGGGGGTCGGGTCTCTGTGCCCGGGGTCCGGTCCCTGTGCCCGGGGGTTCGGTCCCTGTGCCCGGGGTCCGGTCCCTGTGCCGGGGGTCCGGTCCCTGTGCCCGGGGTCCGGTCCCTGTGCCCGGGGGTCCGGTCCCTGTGCCGGGGGGTCCGGTCCATATGCTCGGGGCTGTGCGGCTCAAGGGCTGGGTCGGGCCTGGCTGTCTCCTCCCCTTCCTGAGCTCGGCGCTGAGCTCGGCTCTGGAATGACAGGCATTCCTGCGGGAAGGGAGCTGGCCCGGACCCCGGTTTGTGCGAGCCAAGTGCCAGCCATGGGGGACAGGGGCAGCCGGACCTGTGCCGGACACTCGGACACCGGAGCCGTGGCCTGAGAGCCGGGAGCCTCGCTCGCCAGGCTCGCTCTTCTCGCCAAGCGTGGATTTAGCGTTTTAAAGGGTGAAGTGTTCTCAGCGCAGACTTGTCCTCTCCTCCCGGAGAGCTGCTGCGAGCAGGATCCCATGGGGCAGCCGCACTTCTCCAGGCCGGTAAATCCAGGTGCTTTTGGTGAGTAATGCGGGGCAGGGGACACGGGGAGCTCTGGGGCTGCAGCTCTGCAGGTGAAACGGAGGAGTTGGGAGGAGTGGAATGTGGAACTTGTGTAACCTGCGCCCAGCTGGAGAGAGAAACCAGAGAAATAACTCAATTTCCTTCCTTTCTCTTACTTATTTCACATGAAATCACTGTGCAACACGTTCTCTGATCTTCAGACAGGCTCCAAGATGCTGTTTTAAGGGACAGCCTCTGGTTGGCATGGATTTAGGGATTTTACCTTTGCAAAGCGCTTGGACAGTGGGAAAGTTCACCTGCGTAGGGCAGAGTGAGCCTGGACCAAAGCCACCAAGAATTGCCTCCTTGTGATTGATGTCACACAGCTCTTGGGGCAGCTAGAACAGTTTCGGGGGAGAAGGGCTTGGCAGTGATCTCCCTGCTTGTTTTCCCTCTCCACTCTGAGGTATCTCGGTAACAGACTGGAAGAAACACAGCTGTGTTAAGCTCCAGGAGCAGCCCCGGTTCCCGAGCCCTGTGTGGGGGTCAGGGTTGCTCAGGTCTGTCGTGGGTGCTGTTCCCAGCACTGTGCCTGTGAGGAGACTTTCCACATCCCGCTGTCATTCCCACTTGCAGTTAGCTGCCTGGGCTCAGTTGTTCATCCTCATCTGTAAAGTCGAGTTATCTAATGTTTGGAGAAGGAATTGACATTGGCACACAAAGAGCACCCTCAAGATGCAGATTATTATTTTCATTATTTTACATACTATTATTTTCATCATTTTTCACTTCTATAACTTTGACCCTATCAAGCATTTCTAGGACTCAGATGAAACCAGTGATTCTCTTCCCCACCACCAGTTCACTGCTAGCTAGTCTTGTTCAAGAGTTGGTAAAAATAAAGTGATAGAGTGGAAGGGAGAAGTAAAGCTTCAGTTGTCTTTGTACTGTGGAGATTAACAGCATCTTCTGCTTGGATTTACTCACTGTCAGAAGCCGACCTGATCAGTCTTGGGCTCTTTCCTCATCAAACACCAAGAACAGTGGTAATTTCCAGGAGAGTGGGCTTGGTGTAATGATACTGTGCTTTCTGGAGACTGGGGCCAGCAGACCTGGTGTTTCCTCAGCTGCTCATTTGCTCTCTGAAGTCTTTTTTCATGGCACAGCTCTCACAGTTCCTACTGATTAAATCTGGAACTTGAAGAGATGGTTCTTGCATTAACTGTGGCAGGATGCTGTTAAGGGGAGTCCTGTGAAGATTATGGTCATTAGAAACACACAAAACATAGGGAAGCCGAGGGCTGGGACTATGTGTGGTTGATTTGTGGCCACAACCTTTTATTCCTTTAAGGTCAGGATTCACGTCTTCCCTGGTCGATTCAGGAAAACACACACCAAGTTTTTAAAGCTGTTTTAGGGAAGCTTAGAAACATTTACCAAAGTGCTTTTTGGATACTTTTAACAGCATTTCCCTCAAAGAGTGTTTGCTTTTTGAGTTGCTGTTTGCTTGGAAGCTTCTGGGATTCTTGAGTGCTCTGCTGGACACAGCAGGGTGGGAAGGGAGGGAGTGGGGTTGCTCTCCAGCCTGTGCATCCACAGGTGGCCACAGGAAGGCTTGTGGCAGTGCCTGGCTGCTGGCTCAGGGCTGTGGTGGTCCCAATGGAGCCACAGGTCCTGGTGTATTCCAGGTACCTGAGCAGCCACATATTCTGCAGAACTTCCCGATGCACCTTGTGGGCTTGCTCGATGGCAGAACTTCAGGAGGTGTGTTCCTTTGGGAGGGAAGTCAAGGTGATTAAGCAGAGTGCCATGGCACTGAAGTACCTACCTCATTTGCCCAAAACCAGAAATGCCCAGCAAGCTTCTTATGAACAGAAACTCCTGGGATTTGTGAAAATCCTGTAGTAACTCCTACAAGAAGAGATGGGTCAGGTTCTGGCTGAACTCTGGTTTGTGGATGGAAGGAATCTGGCCCAAGCTCACGATTTAGACACTGTGCAGATCTGTTTATGCATCAAAATAGGGATGTTTCCTCATGAGGATGTCTCTTAATGAAGGTAGAATTTACCAAGTCTTACATCCCAGAAGAGGATGGGGGCAGAGAGCCCATGGTAGTGCAGGGAGGACAATACCTGGCTTCTCTCAGACTGCTTCACCAGCCTTTGGATATCCGGGGGAGAAAAGCAGCTTGTTCTTGACCTTTCCCTAGCAGCTCCATTCCCTGTCCTGGGGCCCACTGACCCTACATCCTTAAAGGATTGTGCCATTGTCCTCATTGTGATCTCTTACTGCTACACCTCACGAACACTAAAAATCAGTAGTTTATCTCCCAGGTATATTCAAGATACGATGAACTGTCATCATCTGAGATACTTTGATTTCTTCACAGCCTTTGGCCTTTCTTTTTTGTGATCTTAGACTTGAATCTGAGGTGATTTTTAGGTTAAAAGTAAAATTTCTCCATAGCCAGGGTGACTTCTGAGGATGTGTGGCCTGAGTTAAAACAGTTTAAAAACTCACCAAGATTAATTCTGGAATGCCCTGCACTAGATCCAGGTTGGGTTTAGTTCTTCAACACTGTGCATCAGAGGTGCCTCTGTTTGATGTAACTGCAGGTATCTTCCACATTTGAAGTGATCCTTAATGGAAGGAATGTTTATTTATTCCTCTCGGTCCCTGAAGTTCCTGCTGTGCCTGTTTCCAGGCTGGCAGTGCTTGGCTTTACAGAAGGGTGTTTTGGGGCTTGACCCCAGAAGATGGGGATTAACTCTCCTTGCTCACCTTGTGGCTTTTCCTCCCTGGCCCATGGTGTGACCATTAAACTATGACATTGATAGGTGGGGTTCCTCAGGGCCAGGTGGGAACTGCTTTCTGGGTTTTCCTGTGTGTGTGGCCATGGTGTGACCATGTGGGGGGTTTTTAATTGACCCCATGAAACCTGGCTGCGCCAGTTTAACCCACTGAGAGCAGTGGTGGAAGTGAAAGCTTCACCCTGTTTAATGGGAATGGCAGCCCCAGCCAAGCCTGACAGGACCTTTGGGAACAGGTGGTGCATCAGCAGCCACTTGCTGAGGGTGTGAGAGAGCAACTGTGAGTCTCTAGCTCCTTCCACTGAAATGGTTTCTCTGTTTTGGAAAAAAAAAAAAGCCTGGGGTCACTCAACACCACAAGATGCAGTGGAAAAAGAGCTTTTTTTCTGCATGAAATTTAACTGCAAGACTTGAGCAAAAACATGTCTGCAGGGAGAGGGTTGTAAGGACCAGCTGGCCAGGCAAACCGATAGGGAATTGCATCCCAAGCTGCTTGGCACTGCTGGAGCTTCCTGCCTTCTTGTGTGTTCAGGCTGTGCCAATTTTGTGACGTTTCCCTAGATTATTTCAGTCTAAACATTTTGGGTTAACACAAATCTGCTGTTTTAAACAGCTCAAATTCACCTGCTTGTTTGGATAGAATGAGATCAGAACAGCTTAAGTGTATGGGAGAGCAGATCTGAAATGGCAGGAGGCTCTGGCTGGGAGCATCACACTGTCCCTGGACCAGCTGGATTCTGAGCCCCAAGTGTTCCATTTCCCCCAGGAGCATCAGGCAATGTGCTGAAGTTGCAACACGTATTTTGTTGCTGATTTTTCCCTCAACCAGGGCTCTGTTGGAACATTAAACACAGCATCCAGCTGTCAGGGTGGGCTCTGTGGGGTCACTTTTCCAAAGCGTGGGCTACTGCTTCCAGAAGGGTTAAACAAGGCCCTGCTTCAGCATGGGGTCACTTTAGGCACCTGCCAGCTGGGAATCTCTTGACCTTCTCATGAGGACTCTGCTGGCTTTACCCAGGGCTGTGTGACCTCATTTAACCTTTTCCATGTATTTAAAATGGGTTTTCCAGCCTGGCACCATGGTGAGGGTGAGGCTGGTCTCTCTTGCTGTTGGGCCAGGTGGGGTGAAGGCATCAGATTCCTGATGCTTCCCACCTTTCCCTCAAAGTCTGGTTCCTTTCTTTTTCCCTATTTAATTCCCCTAGCACTGTGCTGTGGTTCCCTCCCGGTTTCTCAGTGCATGACTCGGATAAGGAAGGGTTTCCCCCTTGCATTGCAAAGCAGCTTAAGGACCCTCCTGTACCTTGTAGAGCAGAGCAGGAGGAGGTACAGCCTCAGCAAGGTGGGTTCTCTGCCTTCACAGGGAAGATGTGTCCTCTCCATTTCCTCTCCATTTCATGGAGATTTGAGCTGGAAATGGCCTGTGAATGGAAGAGAGGGTCCATTTGGGAGGGAGTGTGAGCACTATCTAATGTGAACAATCACTGAACAATAAGGTTATTTGAATGCAGATCTGTAAATCTCACCTCCAGCTGCTGATCCACCCGCTCATTAGTCCTGAGTGTCATAATTGCTTCACAACGGGCTGCTTTAAATGTCTATGTCCCTGTGGAAATCGGGGATGGGAAAAGGAAGAGAGCTGTGGAAGGATAGGACAGGTTCTCCTGGCACCTGCACAACAGGACAGAATGAATTCCAGTGGGGATCAGGGAAGGGATTGCTTCCCTGGCTTCAGTGTGAGCAGTGGGCTGGAATGGTTGCAGAATGTTCAATAACGTGTCAGGTTTTATTCTACGCAGAGCAAAAGGGTGAGGGGAAATGATTGTGTGCCTGTCTCCCTCTCTTGCCCGGCTGTTTTGGGGTATGGAACTGATAATAAAGCACCAAAACCAAGTGTTTCCATGTTGGACAACACCTGACTCTCAGCAGGAGCCCATGAGCAGTTGTCACACGGTGCAGGGAGCAGTGGGGCAGAGAAGCAGGACCAAGGAATTTGCTCTTGATGTGAAGGTCTTGTGAAACCTCCTGTGTTCACCTGCGTGGTTGCAGTTCTGGCAGTGAAGCTCCACCCTGGGAAGGTATTTGCTTTGACAGCTGGACCTGGGCTGCATGAGCTGCTGGAAGAGGTTCTGCCAGGAGTAGTCACATGTGGGTTCTCTCCACCCTCTCTGCTCTTAGCTGCTCCTCCTTTGGAGGTACCGTGCTCTCCTGCAGTTTCGGCTCATCTTTTCATGTCCTGTGCCCCTCCCTGGCTGCTCAGAGGGGACTGTGGCAGGGCAATGCTTGTCCTTCTGCTTCTAACTGGAAATGGAGACATTCCAGGGTGCTGAGGGCTCTTCATTAATCCCTGGACCTGATGGTTGAGTTTTCTTTTAATAACTTACTTTGCTTAGTACAGCACTCTGACATCTTGGGTGGTAGGCAGCACCTAAGTGACATTCCTCAGAGCAGCTCAGGGAACGGGTAAATATAAGGCAGGCTTGGTAATGCTGCCTTCAGCACTGTTCTCCTTGGAAAGGCGAGGGAAATGCTTTTGATGACACTTGGGCTTCAAATTCCATCTACAGCCTATGCTTGGCAAGTGCTCGTGCCTGCCTGGTGAAGTTTGGGAATGCTTTGTTGAGCAGAGTGAATACTGCTTGTTAAAATTGCAAAAAATAGCCCCTCCAGGGCTAAAGCTCTGGTCTCTGAAGAAAGTGCTTCTAAACATGCAGATGCTTCCTCTTGGATTTCCAGGAGCTTGAAATGCCTTTCTGCCCCCTGTGCCCCCCCTTCCATCCCTACAGAAAATCACAGATCAGTGCTACCATGGTGTATGTTATTTCCCACCCAGTTTCTCTCTTGATATGAAGTCAGGGTTGTTGTTTTTTTTTATTTAAAAGCATCTCAGATGCTGAATTGGTCTTTCTTTTTCAAACAAATGTTGGCTGGTTCAGAGTGAGGGACTTTCTGTTACAGGACTGATTTAAACAAAAGTACAACCAACAAGTAAGCAGTGGCTCAAACCTTCTCCGGTTTCGCACTGCTCTCCTCTTCCCTGTGTTTCAGTGATCTTCCATCCGTTTGTTGAGCTCTACAGTGCTCCTGTCTCTAGTGCTGAAGCTGAGGGATTCTGGCTCTGGAAATCCTGCCATGGAGTGGGCACCAGCTGGCTTCACTTAGCTTGTGTGCAGGTTTTGGTTTTTTTTTTGCAGTCAGTGCTACATTCTGCTCTTTGTAAGTGATCCTCTGTGTTCCATCAGATACCCCAAAACAGAAACATCAGGCAAGGCAGGATCAACAGTCCCCAGATTAGTGTTTTGTGTTCCGATTCTGCTTCAAAAGTGGGTTTTTTTGAGTTGGGGGTGGGGTTTTCTTAGTTTTGGTTTGTTTTTTTCACGTCCCTTCCCGCCTCCGTGTCCTTCTTGTGCTGTTCTCCAGAGACTCCTGTGCAGTAGGTGGAGCACAGGCCTGTATTGTGTCGCTTTCCTGTGGAGTTGTTGCTCTTGGCCAGCTTTGCTGCTCGTATTTATAGAAGGAAAATCAGAGAGGGGAAAATCTAGCACATCCAGCTGCTGGAATGGCTCTGGTGATTTCGGGGTGTGGACAGTTGTGGACATCAGCTCAGTGGGCTGGAAGGGGTTTGTGTTCGTGTAATGACTTGTGTCCAGCACCTGCTTCCAAATGAAGATGAGAAAATGTAGGGAAGTGGTTTGCACTCATGGGAAAAGCTGTGACTCTGCAAAATTAAATTAGTATGTGGCTGAGGGAGCTGGGGGAACTCAGCCTGGAGAAAAGGAGGCTCAGGGGGGACCTTCTCACACTCTGCAACTCCCTGACAGGCAGGTACAGCCAGGTGGGGTCAGGCTCTGCCCCCGGAGAACGAGGAACAGAACAGGAGGAAACAGCGTCCAGTTGTGCCAGAGGAGTTTCAGGTTGGACATCAGAAGGAATTTATTAATTTGAAGAGTTGTCAGTCCCTGGCACAGTCTGCCCAGGGCCGTGGTGGAGTCCCCATCCCTGGTGGTGTCCAAGGAACGACTGGACACAGCCCTCAGTGCTCTGGGCTGGTGACAAGGTGGGGATTTGGCACAGATTGGATTCAGCCATCTCAGAGGTCTTTTCCAGCCTTAACGATTCTGGGATTCTGTAATCTTAGTCTCATCAGGAAGGCTCTTACCAGTTTCCCTTTGCCCTGCTTATGTTGAGAAGCCCACTTGTGTCTCCCCAAGCTGATGTGAGGGATCAGTGGAGCCACAGACAGAGTCTTGTTCCCTTCTTTGCATGAATGTGTGCAACCATTCCCAATGTGAGGTGGGTTGGTGGGAGATGGGAGCTGTTACCTGCAGCACAAAAGTAATTCTTTATTCTTTTCCTTCTTTTCTGTGCAGCTGAAGAGGTGGATCACGCCCCAGGTGATGCCAGCATGGGGGTAGATGTTTTGGAATCAGGTGACACCACACCTCCTACAAAGAGGAAAAGCAAGTTCTCGAGCTTTGGCAAGATTTTCAAACCCTGGAAGTGGAGGAAAAAGAAAAGTAGTGACAAATTCAAGGAGACTTCAGAAGGTAAAGCAGCAAGGCCTGGGTGGGTGTCCCTTCCTCCATCCATCTGAGAAGGGCTTGCTGTCACGGGCCTGAGTCCTGATGTGTAAGAAGGAAATGGGACTTTGGTGATCAGCTGGCACCTGCAATCTCTCCAGAAACACCTTCCCATGAATCTGTAGTTTCAGACAGATGAATTCCTTTCTTTCAAGGAAGCTCCCCAAGCAGCTGTGGGGAGAGAGGTTTTGCTCCATGATCAGCAGTGCAGCATGAAATGCAGGTCTGAACATGCAGTTTCTCCTCTCTCCTCTTAATCCATGCAAAACCAGTGAAATCTGAAGCCCTTTTATTTCCTCTAGAGAATCTCTTTAAAAGAAAAAAAAATCTTGAATTTCAAGCTTGCTCTGTTTTCTGAGTGCTTTTTTTCAATTTAATATCAGTTTTAGAACGAAAGATTTCTATGCGAAAGCCAAGAGAGGAGCTGGTAAAAAGAGGGGTTCTGTTGGAAGAGCCTGAGCAGGGTGAGTCTGCAAATGAGCTTCTCCTGTCTGTGTCTGTGTAGCTGATCTTCCTCTGGCCAAACCTCACCCTTGGGAGACAAATCTAAGGGCTTTCTGCTGAAGTGATTTCTGTCTGCCTTACTCTTTACAATGCTCTCTATTGTCTGTTTTCCCACCTGGGAGGAAGGCAGCCTGCTCAGGGAGGAAGATGGTGCCACATTCAGGGTAGAAAAAAGGAAAACAGAGGTGCTTCCACTAATCTGAGGACTTTATGAAAGTCTGTTATTGCACATGCAGTAGATGACTTGACTCATATTGGACTCTGCATTGCAGCAGGGATTTGGTGACTGCTCCATGATGGAGGGTGGATACAAAAGCTGCTGGAGATTTATGACTTCAGTTACGACTTCCTGTGCTGCAGCACAACACTGGGCTCACTAACCTGTAACACAGCAGGAAGGGCAGGACAGGGAGAAGAAAAACCTTTGATGGCATACAGTGTCGTGTGATTTGTTGATAATTGACTCGTTGATAATGAAATCAAGGGCTCTCTGCTCTAGCTGGTTGGGTTGCTGTGCTGTCCTGTGCAGGTGACTGAAGACCAGCTGCTTCAGAAGCCAGAAAGAGCTGGAATGGCTCCATGGTGGTTGAGTCAGCTGTCTCCATCTCTCCTCTCGTCTGCCTTACGAGTGTTTTTCTCTTTGCTTCTCTCCTCCCGCCCCTTTGCAGATGGTGAAGAGCCAGAGAAGCTGAACCCACCTGCACTGAAGAATGGCCACACTGTCCCCATTGGGGGCCCTGGGGTCTGTGACCTGCCCAGCCAGGAGGAAGAGGCCACAAAGACATCCAGCCTTAGGAAGCCTGTTCCAGTGGAGGAACCAAAGAAGAGGCAGGGTAAGAAACGAGATGTGTGCAAAATCAGGGCTTCACATTCTCCTGTAACCAGTTTTGAATTCTCATCTGATCCTTCCCACTCTCAGTAGGCTCTCCAGTGCCTTAAGCTGAGCTGCTTCCCTTTGCAGGCTCTTCCAGCAGCCACCCTGGCCCCGAACTGGAACCACCTCAGGAGCCACACGTTCCCAGGCAACCTCTGCTTCCTCCAAAAAGACCTCCCTCCACTTCCCAGGAGGCAAATGAAGTGCAGGCACAGGATCCAACACCTGCCAGCAGCACTGCAAGAACTGCCCCCTTCAGCACAGCCCCCACGTCAGCAAAGACAGTCAATTCCACAGCTGCCCCTTCCCCAGCCCCCAGGACTCTGCTCCCTGCTCCTGCCAGTGCCAACACTACTGCTCCCACCAGTGCAACCAGCACAGCTCCTGCCAAACAGCCTCCTGTCCCTCCTCCCAAACCCGTCAACAGAAATAGCAACTCACTGATAGGTAAGTGACCCCATAAGATGTTTTTTGTACCCTGAGATGTTCTGGAGCCACTTCCCTTCATAAGGGAAGATTTTTAGTTGCATCAGGATGTCTGACCACCTTTCCTGAAAACAGTCCAGTTTGGATTCAAATCTGTCAGTGTGTAGCCAGGACACACACATTCTGGGAACAGTGTAATTACTGGAGTCTTCTGCCGTGAACTGTCCAGTCTGTGCCCAACAACTACCTGCAGGAAGGAATCCCTGCCTGCCTGTTCTCTGTCAACTCTAAGGCAGTGTCTGAATGTTGATGCTTCGCTGGGGGCTGGGATTGGGGAATGGTGGATGACGTTTTGCTTTGTGAGAGTGTGGTTAGTGACAATTCAATCCTTCAGCTCCTCTTGGATAAAAAAGCAAGCCAGCAAACAAACACAAAAAATCCATATCACACCAAAAAATGTCTGGCGTGGCTATCACTGCCAGGCCATGTGGTTTTTTAGGTCAGAGACCAGGAGCTGGCAGGGATAATTCAGACTTCCCTGGTTATACTCAGGCACCTCCTCTAAGATCTACGGCTGGGCTGTTGACATATGGGTCTTGTCCCTATGTCTTGTCCTGTGGATAAATCAGCTCAACTTTAATTTGAACTGAATCTTCCCTTTTAGAGAATTAAATATTTTCATCTCTGTAACTTTTCTAAGCAGAAGATTTGGCGAGAGCTTCTTAAAGCTCATTTAGTCTCAGTTCTCTGTGGGAGTTCTGGAGATCTTAAAGATGCAACACTGAGAGTTGGGATGACTTCCATGCAGCCAAGGCCTGTTGACATTTCAGACGGTTCTTTCAGAGACACCTCCTAATCTTTGGACAGGGTTAGCAGAGGTTAGCACAGATCAGGAGGGAAGCTCCTGGGAAGATCAATCTGACAGATCTGCACTGTTACCACAGAAACTGGAGGCGTTAGCCAGGTGTGGTTTGAGTGCTGGATGTGCAAGTTGCCATCTGAAATAGCCTGGGCCACTGCTTTCAGTGTGGGTGGATGGCTCTGCTCTGCTTGGGGCTCACCTTGTTCTGGCAGGTTTTACAAGTGACCTTGGTATGGTATTAACAACCCCCGTGTGCCAGACCAGCGTGATTAGCCTGACCATGCTTGAGCACTCCATGAAACACCTTCTTGTTTTCTTTAAGCTGCTTGCACGCACTGCAGGTGGCATTTGAAATGCCCCAGCGCTGATGGCAGGAGGTACTTGTGGAACAAAAAATGTGGCTGGAAACAGCAGTGTATCCAACGTGTTTAGAGTCATCCTGCCTCTGGGCTGGGAGCACCTGGGGACGTGCAGAGGAGGAGAGAACCAGCAGTTCTCTTTTGTCTCCTGGGAATTAATGCAGATTTAGAGGAGGTTCCACAGCCCTCTGGTCTGGCATGCTGGAGCTGTGGTGTTGCTGTGTGAGCCTTGTGTTGTCACTGTTGTTGAGCAGCAGGAGTGGAATTGGCTTTGTGAGCTCTCCACGGGTGTTTGGTGCCTACTCTGACTGCAGGGATGTGTCCTTCTGTGCCACTGTTACAGCCTGAGGCAGGGGAGGGTGTCACTGTCCAGGTCGCCCCTTTGTCTGTCCCCAAGTTGCTCATTCACTGAGCAGTTCTGGTGTCTCAAGCAGCAACTTCCTTCTGCCAGCTCCTTGCTCCCTTTCAAATTTTGCTCTTACCCAGAGGTGCCTAAATCCTGGTCCTGCCAGGCTCAGAGCACTGCTCAGGAGACACTGGAGTCCCTTGGGCGGGAGTTGAGGGCACTCTATTTTGCACAATCTGGCCCTTAATCTACAAGGGGAAAGTCTAAAAATGCTAAACATCTCACAAATGTGCCCACCTCTCTCCAGTTATGTGGCCTTATCTCTCCCACTTGCAGCACCCTCTCGTGGTGTCTGCACTGCAGATTCCTCCAGCTCTCTTCTGGGGACATCCATGTGTCACCGTCACCCGCTCCAGGGGAATGTGCAGCAAGTCTCAGCCGCTTTAGGCAAAGCCTCTACAAGCCCCAGAAGCCATGGATACATGGATGTTGAAAGTTGCAAACTCCTAAAGCAAGAGCAGTCTTTACTGGTGCAATTTCCCTGGGAACAGAGAGGGGGTTTGAGGATCTTGTGACTGCTCACTGCAAGCATTTTTCTTGTCTCTATTTCTTCCTCTCTTCTTCATCAAACAGCAAATACTTAAGCTTTAGGTATTTTTGGAAGTTTTTCTAGTTACTTTGTAATGGCAGATGAGTTTATATAAGGCTTAAGGAACACAGTTTAGAGGGAGTAAAGCAGAACCTCATCCTGAGGAGTTGCTGGCAGTGCGATGTTCTTGGGCTGGGTCTGATGAATGAATACAACTGGGGGGAGCACACTGCTGCCTGCAGCTGTGCTGGTTTTTGCCTTTGAGCAAAAAGTAAGACTTCAAGACTTTTTCAGTCTTCCCAAGAAGTTCTTTAACTGCAGGGGAGCCGTTAACACAGCTGGAGTCTGGGGTGTCCTGGATGTCTCGGATTCCTTTATGCTGTAAATACAGCCATAAAGTGCCCACATAACTGCATTCCTGGGCAGGTTCCTGTGCTGTCTTTCAAGGGCTGGTGCCATTTCTCTCTCTAAAGCAGGAGGATGTACAAACCTGTCTCAGCCTGCTCATTTTTGGCTGCTCTCCCAAGTCTTACCTTTGCTGCTGGAAGGACAAACTAGAGCCTTGCAACCTGGCTATTTCTGGTATGATATTGCAGTAAAAAGTAGCAGAGAATGCTTAGTCCAAGGCTCTGAGTGCATTGCTGTGCTTTTTCCACACTGGTGAAGATTATCTGGAATATATCCTGTTCAACATTGTGGCTTTTGTGGTTTTTATTTTCAGCTGAGCTTTCCCAAGTAATGACCAGTGGTACGGCCTTGTCCAAGCCTTCCCCTCCTCTCCCCCCAAAGAGAGGCCTCCTGCCTAACAACACGTCAGATGCTGTCCCCTCCAAGCCCCTAAATGACAGGACAGTGGCAGTGAGTCGCCCCGCACCTGTTGCACTGCCCGTGCCCTCGGCTTACCCACCGCCGCCGTCCTCGCCGCCGCTGCCCACCCACGTACCCCCGGAACCTCCACGCGTGGCCCTGCCCACCTCCAGCCCTGCCCTAGACCCACCGTGCTCCCTGGACCTGCCGAAGGAGACTCCTCCTCCTCCTCCTCCTCCTGCTGAAGAGTTCAGGTCCATGGAAGCGTCGAAGAGGACGGCAGAGCAAGGGTTTGGTGAACCCGCTGTGCTGCCTCGGCTGCCGCAGATCCCCCTGCACATTCGTATCCAGCAGGCTCTGGCCAGCCCCCTGCCTGTCACCCCACCTCCCGAGGGGTCCCACAGGGCTCACTCGCTGCTCTTTGAGAACGATGGTTTTGGAGAAGACAACGGCACCCTGGGCAGGACGAGATCTCTGCCTGTCACCATTGAGATGCTCAAAGTGTGAGTACCTCCTTGTATGTGTGCTGGCTCTCCCAGCTCCTGCAGCACTGTGATGGTGGGGATGGCTCCGGGCAGGGCTTTGGTCTTTGCTGAAATCATTTTCCCTGTTGGCCAAATCTGTATTTCAGGCTCTTAAGAGCCAGTGCATCTTCCCCATGAAATTACCCCTGGTTTTGGGATTTTATTGCTCACAAAGGGAAATGGGTTCCAAACTACAAACACAGGCTGATGCCAGGAATCCAGGCTTGGATTGTCTGTAACTGCACCAAGACCAAACAAAGTCTTGTATTCCATCCATCTGTGGTCTTCCTTAGCCTTTCATTTTGCTAAACATAAGTGGGGAAAGGACTGTCTTGTGTTATAGCAGAGCTGAATCTCCACAAAGCAGTGGGGTCAGAGGGCTGTGCCTCTGTCATTTCCTCAGCCAGAGGCCCCTGTGCTTTGAACAGAGGGGACAGTGCAGGATGCTGCAGTGGCTCTTGCACCTCTGGTTTCTGGGCTTCCCTAGAGAGGAGAGCTAAGGACGCATTGATTCTAGGCATATTCCCCTGTGCCATGTGTTCGGAGGTGTAATAGCATGCTTCTCGTTAGTCCAGACGATGAGGAAGAGGAAGAAGATGACCAGGAAGAGGAACAGAGTTCAGGTCTTCGTGTTTATATTGGAGATGTGCCATCTGTCACAGTCATCCCCAAACTGGTACCTCAGGTCCTCCCAGAGGAGCAGGAAGGAGATGAAGGGATGAGCGACTCTGATTCGGAAGGGCCCATCCTGTATAAAGATGATGAGGATGAGGAAGATGATGAAAGCCATAACAGTAAGGCTTTGACATTGCAGGTGGCTTTTTTATTGCTCTGTTGAACTCGTGCCTGGCTGCACTGAGATCTGGATCAAAGCACCGCTTCCCACAGTGCTTCAAAGCAGCTGGTTCCTGGTTGCATGATGTAGCACATGTCCTCTGCCTTGCTTTTTCCAAGGCTTTGCAGCCAAGCCTGTGCACTCACCTGCTGAGTGCACCCCTTCAGCTGCAGATGGCTCCTGTGAAAGCATGTGCTGTCCCAGCCCCTCGGGTAGGACAGCAGTAGGTGAGCATGTGGTGTCACACAAAAGTGCTGGCTGCTGCTGCTGCTGCTGTGCAGTGAGTGCAGAGCTTGGGAAGAGCAAGGACAGAGGACAGCTCTCCTTAGGGAGAGCGCAGCTCCCAGGGGCACAGGGCTGGGATTGCTGTGGCAGGCTCGGCAGCCTTGAGCTGCATCCTGTTGCTCTCCCTCCCCACAGGCATGCTGGCCAGCAAAGTGAAGAGGAAAGATACACTGGCTATGAAGCTGGGGAGCACAACCACACCACAGGAGGAGAAGATCGTCGTCCCTCGGAAGAGTAAGGAGGAGTGGAACGAAATCCGCCAGCAGATTGGGACGACGCTGATCAGGTACAGATAATGATGGTGATCAGTGTGTGCAGAGTGGGACTGGACAAAGTTAGTGCCTTGTCTGAGCAGCCTGTGCAGGAATAGGGTGGGTGGTTGGGCACGGCAGCAGGAGCAGGGCTGGGAGGTTGAGTGTTGCTGTTCCTCCTCCGTTGCAAAAGGTGGGAGTTCCTCCTGGAGTTGAACAATATCCCTCTTGACAAGCCCCTGTTTCCAGAGGTTAAATGGACTGAGAGGGGAAAATCTCAAAGATTATGGAGAAGTAGAACACAGATGGTATAAAAAGGTGTGGATGGATTCAGGGTGGGTGCTGGTGATGGATGAAGCGGGGACTGGTGACAGTCCAGGCTCTGCTGTCAGAGCTCCTTGAAAAGCTCTTTCTGAGCTGGAGGGCCCATAGCCCTTCCGGAAGCTGTGCCGGTGGCTGAGCAGCTGTTTGAGCAGGGCATGGTGTAAAATACGGCAGCAGTGATCCTCAGTGGTGAGTGAGGAGTATGGAGGAGGCTGTCTAGTGCACTGAAACCAGGCAGTTTTATCCTTCATCTGCTACTGATGAGTGACCAGATAAAACATTCTCCACTTGTCACACTTCTCTTCAGGCGACTGAGTCAGAGGCCAACTGCAGAAGAACTGGAACAGAGGAACATTCTTCAGCGTGAGTAGCACTTCTCTGGTGGTCCTGAGAAATACCATAAGTTCGCCTTTAACATCTTAATGTATCAGATGGGGATAGTTTTAAATTGAAAGAGATTTAGATTAGATGTTAGGAACAAATTCTTCCCTGTGAGGGTGGGCAGGCCCTGGCACAGGGTGTCCAGGGAAGCTGTGGCCGCCCCTGGATCCCTGGGAGTGTCCAAGGCCAGGCTGGACAGGGCTTGGAGCAATCTGGGATAGTAGAAGGTGTCCCTGCCCATGGCAGGGCGTGGAACTGGGTGATCATTGAGGGCTCTTACAGCCAAACCCATTCTGGGATCATATGATTATGGACAGAAAGCTGTCCCATGCCTGCCACCTCAGAACAGTGTGTGGGCTGGTTCAGGCTCTGCTGTTGCACAACAAGGACTGGTAAAGGTGTTTTTGCTTGGGCTGGATTTTTTGTTCCAGACATTACAGCATTGCACGATCTCTAAAGCAGCAGTGCATCACGACATCAGGACTGTTTCTCTTGGCCATATCTTGTTCTGCAAAAGTTTTAAACAAGCATCTCGAGGAAATGGGAATGTCAGTTCAGGAAGTTTCCATTTAAAATATTTATCCGTGCTGTTATTTTCTTTTAAACTATAATAGCTTTGTGAAGGAACAAGGAGCACAGTGGCTTGGGTGTATTTTGGCGAAATGGCCATGAATCTGTGACATGAATGACTCATTGGTGCTGCATAAGGGGCATATTTGCCCCTGCCAGTTCAGGAGGTGACACAGGGTATTGAGTTGTACTGGGCTCTCTGCCTGTACTGAGCCTTTAGATCTGTAGATAATCTGATCCAGCTCAATACTCTCCTTTGTTCAAGCCTAGAAAGCACTTTTCAAAGCCTGATGCTTACATGAAATACGTTTCTTTTCCCTTTGGCAGCGAAGAATGAAGCTGACCGTCAAGCTGAGAAGCGCGAGATCAAGCGCCGGCTCACCAGAAAGGTACTGCTGGCTCCCCCGGCGATGGCCACCTGGCAGGGCATGATGGCAGTGAGCACGGTGTGGGTACCGTGCTGTGGGGGAAGTCACTGGGCTCTTGTGTAAGTGTCCCCAGTGCCCTCGGACTGCAGTGACTTTGGAATGTGGACTGTCACCCACGGTGAGCCGTGGGCACCAGGGCCGTGTTTGTCAGTGACAGATCTGAGCTGGCAGCAAGTGTAAAAAGCAAGATGATAACTAAATTTGGCACCTGACACATGAAAGGTTTGCTGGTCTGGCTGCTTTAACACAGTGCTTCAGCAGCCACAGCTTCACAGCAGGCTCCCTAAAATCCATTTCTAAAGTAACAGCAGTGTGGGAGCTGAGCAGAGTAACAGCTGCTTTTAGCTGTTACATCCAAGTTACTTGTGATTGTTATTCATGGCTGGGAAAGCTTCCCCAAGGCCTGTGGGTGTGAAGTGTGAGCGCTGCCGTTGCTGGAGCTGTGTTTAGGGGTGTCATGCAGGGCTCACCCTTGTAGCGGCTGTTCCCACTCACCTCAGTGTCCTTCTCCATGACAGGGCTCTGCCCTAGCCTGGCTCTGTGATCCCAGTGGTGGCAGTATCCAGTCTGTAAGAGGTTTACCTGTTCCCTTGCAGACTGCGAGCAGGATCTGGTAGTGTCTGTGGTTAAGGCACAGTGAGGGAACTGGTGTTATTTTTGCTTGGGCTGCTTAGTCCTGGATTTGCTTTGTGGACAAGGCTCAGACTAACCTCCTTTGTTTTTGCTGGTGTTCAGCTTAGCCAAAGGCCTACAGTGGCAGAGCTGCAGGCCAGGAAGATCCTGAGGTTTAATGAATATGTGGAAGTAACAGATGCTCAAGACTACGACCGGCGAGCAGATAAGCCATGGACAAAGCTGACACCAGCTGACAAGGTAACTGAAAGTGTCTTGTCCCCAGATGGGAAGGGGACCCTTTGCAGGGTGTCCCATTCCAAAGGGTGTGAGCAAAGGAGATCTGCTCTGTTCCTTTGGCTTCACCTCTTCATCTTTTCCTCTGCCACCCCACCTGCGTCCCTTCACTTGCATGTGCTGTCCCAGCTCTGCTTCCTGCTGCCTCATGGCAAGGTGGAGCCCAGGTGGGCAAAGTCTCAAGACCAGCATGGCTTCTGCCTCAGTTTCTGAGTGATGTAAGAATCATAAAATCATGGAATTGTTAAGGTTGGAAAAGCCATTGACGATCATGGAGTCCAACTGTTTACCCAGCACCACCATGTTCACCACTAAACCATGTCCCCAGTTGCCCCATCTGCACATTTTTGAATACTTCCAGGGGTGGTGATTCTACCACAGCCCTTTCCATGAAGAAATTTTTCCTTGTATCTCATCTAAACTTCCTCTGGCTCAGCCTGGGGCCGTTTCCCCTTGTTCTGTCACTTGTTACCTGGGAGAAGCGACCTACAAACCCCTGGCTGTCTTGACCCTCCTGACAGGGAGTTGTAGACAGCAAGAAGGTCTGTCCCGAGCCTTCTTTTCTCCAGGCTCAGTCTCTCCACCTTGCTCAGCTGCCCCTGGTGCTCCAGGCCCTTCCCCAGCCCCATTCTTTTTTCTGGACACAGCAAGGATACTGGGTATTGGTCATAGCAGTGCAGTTCCCTGCAGGCTCAAGAAGCAGGCAGGGAACCATCTGTCTTTGTCGTCCCCGGCCACCTCTGGGGACTGCCCAGCCCTCACCGCAGAGTGGCTGATTAAATTAAGGTAGGTGTTAATGGACTGTGAAGGCTGGGGTGGCCACTGCAATCTGAGCCCTTTCCTTTCCAAAAACATCTCTCTCTCTATGTAGGCTGCCATCAGGAAGGAGCTGAATGAGTTTAAGAGCTGTGAAATGGAAGTGCATGAGGAGAGCAAGCAGTTCACCAGGTGAGAACGTGTTAACTTAGAGTTTTGGTCTTGTTAGAGCTGTCAGAGCTGTGCTGCAAGGACAGTGCTCAGTGGCAAAACACTAAAACCTTAGAAAAATCATTTGTGTGGCACTTGGAGATTGAATGTCCCTTTCTGTCTCAGTCGGGGGAGCAGTAGCAGACACAAGGCCTGTTGTTTTTCCTTAAACTGGGGCTTCCATCCTGAAGGCTCAGTGACCAGTGTCTAGTTTGAGGTGTATCTGACACTAGTGTGAAGCTGCAGCTGGGGCTAGAGATGTGCAGCCACAGCCACAAAATACCTTGCTAATGAGTTACCTTGCATGTAATCTGTGGAGCTACCTCTGGATCATGGCTCAAGTGATTCCTTTCCTTACAGCTCTGTGAGGCAAAGTTGAATACAGAGCACAGGAGGTGAAATTGTTTGATGTTAACAGCTTCCCTGAGGGCTGACAGTTCTGAGATAATTCAATTTACTCTCTTTGGCCATCTGTAGCGCCCAAGTAACAATTTAATCTGAGTTCCAGGGATAACACTCAGATTTTTCACTTGGCTTTCAGATACCATCGACCATAATATTCCAAGGAGGGAGCAAGAAACTCGGGAGCGCTGGAAGTTTTCTGCACCCCTCTCCTAGGCAATGCAGTGAGGGTGGAGCCTCAGCTCTTCCAAGATTTGCCTTCCAGACATATCCAGAAAAGGGCTTTTGGCCAGGGAAGGGGAATCCTGTCTGAATGTAGCATTTCACTGGAACAAACACATCTCTCATGCCATCAGCCTGGAACTGACACTATACCTCGCTTGGCTCAGCAATATGACTCTGCCAGGACCGTGCCCAGGGGAACAACCCCTTCCTTCCCAAGTTGTACAGACTTGTCTTGGGGGTGCAATTCCTCATTTCCTTCTCCTTTCCATCAGGAAGGGAGGAAAAAGAAAAGGCAGCTCTAATGTTGGGAAGCTGAGGAGAGCATGTGCTCGGAAGCATGTGTGTGTGTATATTAGCTGTGTACAGAGAACCCTGGCAGACAACTGACATGGCACTCGTTATTTTTGGGGGGTTTTGCTGGTTTCTGTCATGTCCTTAATGCCCTGAATCACTACTGACCAACGGTTTGTTGTCCTGGAAGGGAATTGTATAGATATTAACATATGCTGCATCTTTTTGTAAAAAAATTTTTAAAAAATTAAAAAAACAGAGAAAAACCCCAACAGATGTATAAAACATTTGCTCTGCACTCTCTCACACTTGCTGTAATCTTAATAACAGATCTTGAGATATCTAGGCTTGTTTAACAAATTACAGAACCAGGAAAAATGACTGTTGCCTTTTTAAAACTTTTTAATTTGGGGGAACTGTGAGAGTAGTCAGTTGTTTTTATTGTGGCTTTCTCTCAGATGTTTTTTACTCTCGCAAATCAGGGTTGAAGCTTGCCTTTTTCTCATTTTTACAGCTAAACCTACTGGAAACTTAATAATTTCACTGTGTGGGTCGAAAGGAGGGGAAGAATAGGTTTTCAAAGTGACCTTAAAAAGACGGTATTTCTCTTTTGAGAGAAAAATTCTTCCTCAGTGCGGGTTCAAAAAAAAAAATCTAGTAGGGCCACTGCTGTATTATGCACAAAACTAAACTATGTGTGAGATGCCACTTGTGCGGAGTTTGGGGTGGGAGAGAAGAATTTTGTCTTGTTCACAGACCAGTGTGGCAACATGCCGGCCATGGCCCAGCATCCGCGGGGAGCTTTTCCCTCACAGCATCCCCTGTAAAGCCACCATTGCGTTGTATATCAGTCTCCTCAGCAAACAGATTTTAATTATTAAATAAAAGTATTTTAGAATTCTTTTTTTCTTAAACTCTGCTTGTGTGGTCGTGTCTTTTCAACTGCTCTCGGTAGGGGCGTAACCTGCGGCTCCCGAGGGAAGGGGGGGTGGAGGGCGGGTCAGCCATGGCGGCGGCTCAGACATGGCGGCGCCTCCCCTGAGGCCGCGGCTTTTCGCGCCCTTTCAATTGCGCGTGCGCCAGCCGCCCTTCCGGCCTGTGCGCAGCGCCGCTGGCCCCGCCCCTTTCGCCGAGTCTTGGCGCTTATGCCCATATATGGTTTGTCTCTGCCCCTTGGGCGGGACGCGCGCGCGCACTTCAGCCCCGCCCCCACGCCCTATAAAAATCGCTGCGCGGGGCGGAAAGGCCTCTTTCACCCTGAGGGGCGGCGGAACGCTTGGGTAGGTTCGCTCGACATTAACCATTTTTACCCTTTTTACCCTTCCCTTACTTTGGCGTGAGGACGTAGTGGTCGAGCGGCACCACGCTGTCAGCGGATGCCCACTGCATCCCCGTTTAAACGCTAAAATATATCGTGAGTTACTCGTGGCTGTGGGTGCTGCGGGATCGCCTCGTGCCACCTCAGCCGCCCTTCAGAGCCGTTTCTTTTCCTTACAGGTTCCACCAAAACTTGTTAACCTCAGTTTGTCCAGCTCGCTCCAGCGTGAGTATCTGTCATGTGGCCGCGCCGCATGCTCGGCGGAGCGGGGACGCGCCGGGGGGGGGCGGTCAAGGTGGCTAAAAATGTTTAAAACAAAGATCCGACGTGGATATCCGGAGAAGTCGCTCTCTCTCGGCTCTGTCCGTGTGGCGTACGGGAGCGCAGGCCCTCGGGCCCGTGACGTACAGTCCCCTTCCACGACGTCGGAGAACAAGCCGGGCCCCGAGCCTGCAGCCTGCATATTCCTACTGCTTCTCTGAGCCCTTGGGCCGTGACAGAGGAGACAAACCATGCAGGAAACACTGACACCAGGGGTGCTGGGACGGGGAACACGTGCGGAGGTGGGCGGGAGAAACAAAAAAAAAGGTCCTGAGAAAGTCCTTAAACTTCCTTGTTTTTTTAAATTCCAGTACCAAAATTGGAAAAGTTAAGAGTGGAGCACGATTGTTGAAGGTAATAACCGCGTTTAAAATGCTATAGCTCTTGTCCTTAAAACCATATTTCAAGTAAGTTTTAACTGTTTTGTATCGTCTTAGTGAAAAAATTATAATCCAGATTATATAGGTAGCGATAATGAAAGTTCAGATCATAGGCTTCTAGTTTCTTCTAGTGTGTGATTTTAGATAGATGAGGAAAATAAATTATTTCTGTGTGTTAAAGGGGAAAAAAATCCGGTAATGAATCTTGAAGGCAGGAAAAAAAATCGCGGGATATAAACTTACTTACTGAACTTAAAGCTCTCTTTGTGTAATGTGTGACACGAGAAAAGAGCAGATGAAAAAAACCTTCCTTTTCTAAAATATTGCAGAAACTGCTGGGCCGAAATGACAAAGAAAAATCCGCCTTTAGTTGGAGAGGGTGAGTATATTAAAGAGTCTGCTCAATTAGGTGGGCAGACACTGGCCGAGTCTTCTTTGTGCACTGTGTAATTAAAATGTAGGCACGGGGATCAAAACGGGGTGGAACCAGGAATGCGTGAATGTAGTGGTCTTTTAAAGCACGTGCTTGGAGCACTAAAAATAACGTGTGTGCCTGGTGGGACGGGCACTTCCTGGATTCTGTGGAGCAGTGGAGCTGGGCACGGAATTAAAGCACAGTATCGGTAAGCGGCACGGGAAGGAAAGACAATCCACGGGATGTGGGATTGGTTGAAGTGCAACTGGAAGGCCAAGGGCAAATGTGGGGTTGGTTTGTCCCACAAGAAGGAGCTGCTTTTGGGATACTTGAAACTGGGGTGCTGGAGAAGGGGGGTGCAGGGGTAAGGGATAAATAAAAAAGGTGTGTGCTTTCCTGTGGACTACACAACCTTCCCATCGATTCGACCTTGTTGGGGCTAGGATATTACCGGGAAGATGGTACTGAAGGTGGATTATGGGATGTGGGTGAAAGCATCAGTCCTTGTGTTAGGCCCTGAAATACAGCCCTTCGTGTTATGTTGGTAACTGAAGTCTGTACTTGGCTGCCGTAGACAGCTCAATAAACTGAACTTGTTTTGGCTTGGTGTGTGTTTTTGTTGAGAGATTTAAACATTAAGAAAAGCTTAATGCTATTGGTGGTGCCTTTCCCTTGTGTGGAAGTGTGATTCTTGTGTGCTGCTGACACATCTAAAGGAAGTAAAGGGATGGGAATGCACTGTGACGCTCTGGGCTGGATGAGGCGCAGGTCGGACCTTCGGTCCGGGTTTGGGTCGTCTCGGGGCACAGAACGCTTCATGTCGTTAATGGCTAAGTCAAGAAGTGTTGATTGGGTCTTTTTACCCCGGGGTGTGGCTTGAAGGGGGTGGGGGAAAGCAAGCAGGGGGATCACGCTTCTCGCCCTTTTGTAATGGGAGCGGTGCTGATGGGAGGATTTAGGGGAGGTTCTGGTGTGGGTTGATGAGACTGGCACGAGCGGTTGGCCGCATGTCCTGTCCTGGGCCATGAAGTCTACAAGAAAAGGATCAATGGCTGTGTATCTGCTCATCAAGTAAGTCCCAACACGAGCCTAGTATTAAATACTCAGTGGTGATGCTTCTCACATGGGCTGTGGGTGACCCCTGGGGATCAGGGTCTGATCAAGTGAGGCTGCTGTAGCAGCTAAAATCTTAAATAGAAACTTGATTTTATTACTAAATTGAAGCTATCATGGCCAAATGCAGGCCTCTGGACTGGAACAGCAGAATTAATCAGTAAAATAAGGGCAGGAGAGATTTGGTGTCTTCAGGTTGAGCTGAGAAGTTTAGTCTGGTTCCTGTTTCAAGAGTAGAAGTGTTATTTTCCACATTAACCAGGAGTCGGTTGCTGGAAAAGGTGGGAGCTCAGACTTGCTGGATTTCAATACCGTGCGTTGAATTACCGTTTTTTGCAGCAGCTCTGTTCCATCACAGCTGGCCGCGGCCTTGCAGGCTGGAGGTATCACTCTGGAGTTTAGAAGCAGGCTGAGTTACTCACGTGGACTTATTGCCCGGGGGCCAACATATGGCTAACTGCGAGCCCTGCCTTGTGCTGCGTGTCTTCGTGTGTCTTCTTGTCCCCTTGTCTGTCCCCTTGTCTCTGTCCCCTTGTCCTTGTCCCCTTGTCCCTGCGAGGCTGACTTGGCCGCGGGGCCGCCGGCCGGCAGGGGGCGCAGCGCAGCGAGGAGCCCCGGCGCGCGCCCCCGCGCATGCGCAGAGCGGAGCGCGGCGGGGCCGGCGGGCGGTGAGGGAGCGCGGCGGGGTCGGGCCCGGAGCGCGGCGGGAGGGACCGGGGCGGGACGGACATGGGGACGCGGACGCGGGCGCGGGGATCCCGGCGGGGCCCGGGCCGCCCTCGCCGCAACCGACCGGCTCTCAGGGAGAGCTGCAGGCGGCGGGAGAAGCGGGCGGTCCGGGCCGTGGCCTGCGCGGCCCCACGTGAGGCGGCGCCGCGGGGAATTCGAACGGCGGGAAGGGGCGGGGGGCGGTGCTCGGGCCATGCGGAACGGGAGCGGGGTGAGGACGCGGACACGGCTCGGCTCCGATTCTTCCCTTTTCCCAATTCCCCTCTTTCCCTCTTGTCCTTTCTTTTTCCCTTCCCTCTCCTCGCCTGCCTGGACCTGAAATCTGGAGAGGTTCACAATCTGCGTGAGGTAGGGAGAATGGATAAAACAAGGGAAAACTTTCCATTTTCCCAGAGCAGGAGAAGGAATCTGTTCAAATCCCAGCTCGGTCACCAGTCCCTCAGGTGGATTTTTAAGGTGTGAGGGGACACACCAAACTGAGCAGCGCAGTGGGCGACCCCTTACAGTCTCTTTTTGGCGTTTAGATTCCAAGATGCCAGGAAAACGCAGTGCGAAGAACCCAGTGCCGGAAGGGTCTCCTGAGACAAAGAAGGTTAAAGGTAAGAAAAATCCATGGGAATTTTCCTTTTGTTTTCTCAGGGGTGATTTTTACCGGGAAATTTGTACCCCCACATGTTCTTTCTCCCCCTCCCACCCCACAGTCAGCCACCCATCACACCGCTCACAGCCTGGGCTGGTGCTGACACTGGGCCAGGGTAATGTCGGCCAGCTGGGCCTGGGTGAGGACATCATGGAGAGGAAGAAGCCAGCTCTGGTCACGCTGCCGGAGATGGTGGTGCAGGTGGAAGCTGGAGGGATGCACACGGTGTGCCTCAGCCAGACAGGAAAGGTGAGTGCAGTGAGTTCTGGGATGTGTTCTGGAGGAGAGGGTAGGAATCAGCTACTGTTCTGCCCACATCTTCCAGCTCTGGGGTTGAGCATAGTCTCACATGGACCACAAAATTTTAGGGGGACAAAAGGGAGACCTGAAAAGAGCCTGCAAGAGAATTGCAGAGAGCCTTAGAACAAGAGAACGGAGTGATAGGACAAGGGGGAATGGCCACACTGACAAAGTAGATGGGTGACACTGCAGTTTTAGAAGCAGTATTGGGAAGACTTTCTTCCCTGTGAGGGTGGTGAGGCTCTGGTACAGAGAAGCTGTGGCTGCCCCATCCCTGGAAGTGTTCCAGACCCGGTTGGACAGAGTTTAGAGCAACCTGATCTAGATGAAAGTGGTCCTGCCCATGGTAGGGGGTGGAATGAGATGAGCTTTAAGGTGCCTTGCAGCCCAAACCATTCCATGATTCTGTCATAAATCAGCCTGGTGAGTCTCTATCCCCTGACTTGATACTCAGCCAGTTGGCCCTCTGGGCCCCATCCTGACCACTTGTACCAAATCTGCAGATCTACACCTTTGGCTGCAATGATGAAGGTGCCCTGGGACGCGACACCTCGGCTGAAGGCTCTGAGACCTCTCCGGGGCCGGTGGAGCTGCAGGAGAAGGTGGTGCAGGTGTCGGCAGGAGACAGCCACACGGCTGCGCTCACCGAGGACGGCAGGGTCTTTGTCTGGGGCTCCTTCCGGGTACGCTCATTCCTCAGATGCTGGAAGCTCTGCTCGTGGCTGCTGCTCCTGTGGCTCATCCCTGTCTCTGTCTTCCCTCAGGATAACAATGGAGTGATTGGCTTGCTGGAGCCCATGAAGACGAGCTCTGTTCCTTTGCTGCTTCAGCTTGACACGCCTGTTGTTAAAATAGTTTCAGGTGAGCAAGGCCCTGGGGTGTGCAGGGTCAGGCAGGTATATGAGACTGTCACAACCCTTGAGGAAGGTCCATGGCCTTTTCCTCCTTCTTGGTCTGAGCCTGGTACAAGGGTGTACTTGCTCATCTCTAACTCTCCAGAGAATAGACCTTGTAGCCCAGATATTTTAGCTCCAACAGATTCTCATATTGAGTTAATATTTGACTAGTCTAATGTAAAATGCCTTCCAAGAATGGCCTGAACTGTGACCCTGTGGGGCCAGTGCACTTGCTTTCTAATGATGCCTGGGAAAGCTAAGCACAGCAGCCAGGGAGCTTGTCCAGGGCCCAGGTCAAGTTGGGGCATACCTGTGTCCTTACCACCTTCCCAGAAAAACTGCTTTCGGATTTGGAATTCCTGGGATCAGGAAGAGGGATGTCCTGCAGTTTTAGATGGTGGCACAATTGGTGTCAAGGTATCCAGTGCAGTAAACCGTGACAGCTGGGACAACTGGGGTTTACCTGTGGGATCTCAGCCCCCAGGGCTTGCTGAAGACTTCTCCATGAGTTCTCTTTCCTTTCTGTCCCAGGAAATGACCACTTGGTGATGCTGACAGTGGACGGCGACCTGTTCACGTGTGGCTGTGGCGAGCAGGGCCAGCTAGGCAGAGTGCCAGCACTCTTTGCAAACCGAGGAGGCCGGAAAGGGCTGCGTGAGTGGATTTAGTTCTCAGAGGGTGCATCCTTTGGCTCCAGCTCTGCCCTTTGCAGAGGAACAAAGGGACCCAGTCCCTGTTGCTCAAGGGCTTATGTGTAATCAGTGACCTAAATGCTGTGAGCCAGATCCTTAGACGCAGGGAGGGTGTAAATCCTTAGTCCTTGTATAACAGCTTGTCTCCTGCCCAGAGCGGCTGCTGGTCCCCCAGCTTGTTCCTGTCAGAGGCAAAGGGAGAAGAGGCAAAATGCGCTTCCAGGACGCTTTCTGTGGGGCCTATTTCACCTTCGCCGTCACGCAGGAGGGACACATCTATGGATTTGGCCTTTCCAACTACCACCAGCTGGGTGAGCTTCACCTGTGTGCCTCCAGATCTCCTGCTAGTCCACTGCTGCCCTGGCCTGCTGGGTGCCCCAAAATCTAAAGACTGCATGCACTGGAGCTGGAAATGGTGGGGGTAGGGCTCATCCTGCATAGCTCTGGGCTCTGAGGTTAGGTCCCAGCCTGCTGGGTTTGAGCAGAAATTGGACTTTGGGGCGGCGGGCCGTATTGTTCTCTGGTGGGGTGAGCCCCAGGGAGGATGGCTTGGTGCTGGAGCCTGGCCTGGGCTGTCCATGCCCGTGGACCTGATCTGCCCGGGTTTGTGCGTCCCACCCTGCAGGGACCCAGGACACCGAGCCCTGCTTCTCCCCGCAGAACCTTACATGCTTCAAGAACTCCACCAAGTCTTGGGTTGGGTTCTCTGGCGGGCAGCACCACACGGTCTGCGTCGACTCTGAGGGTGAGTGACACTGTGACAAGTGGGCTGGGAGTCACACAGAGCAGCGTGGGGGGATCCCATGGCCATCATCCTGGCCAAGGAGCTGTTGGGATGAGGGTGATGTGCTGGCGCCCTCCAAGCTCTCTGTTCAAGGAAACAAGGTTGGTGTAAGATTGCAGCAAAGGGAAGCTGACAACAGGAACCTGGACTCAGTTGTGAACTCTGCTCTTGCACCTATCCACCTTATTGATTTTTGAGAGCTGAAGGGTCTCTATCCCACCCTGCCCCTTCAGGATGGGTCTCAGGGTGTGCTATGGAGCAGTGATGCTCATTCAGGAGTCAGACCTAGGAAGAGGGTCCAGCTTTGGTCCTGCTGCAGCTTCTGTCCCCCTCAAGTCACCTCTCCTGTTTTTCCACTGTGCTGCAGGTAAAGCCTACAGCCTGGGCAGGGCAGAGTATGGCCGGCTGGGCCTTGGGACAGGGGCAGAGGAGAAGAGTACACCCACAGTTATCCCAGAGCTGCCCAGCATCACTTCGGTGGCCTGCGGAGCGTCAGTTGGTTATGCTGTCAGCAGTGATGGTGAGTGCCAGGGTTTGGCAGCACTGCCTTCTGTCCCTTCTTTGTGCCACCCTGCACACCATCACCACACACTGCCAGCTGCGCTGGGACTGGAGCCACGTCCTGGTGCCAGTCGCCTGCACAGATGTGTTTGTTGGCCT
Source organism: Sturnus vulgaris (assembly GCF_052056855.1). Taxonomy (NCBI): domain Eukaryota; kingdom Metazoa; phylum Chordata; class Aves; order Passeriformes; family Sturnidae; genus Sturnus; species Sturnus vulgaris. The sequence goes on from NC_142266.1 coordinate 7,385,727, forward strand.
GTGGCAACAGGCTTGGTCATGTGGTGTTCACCTGGAGGGGGTTGTTCGCCTGATAATCTCTGACTCTTGATGCCATACCTCTGTGCTCTGGTGCTGCATGTCTGTATGCAGCGTCTGCAGGAAGGAAGGTTTGGAGTGGGCTGTGGTTTTAGTTTTCTCCCCTAAAGGGATGAAAGTTCCTTGGCTCTGTGGCGGAGCATCTGTTTGAGTTGCAAGTGCTCCTCCTCTTCCTCCTTTTTGTGTTTTGGACTCACAGAAACTCACTGGGTGCGAGGTCCCCTTGGGTTTGGGTGCTGGCTCCCTTTCCCATTGTGCAACCACTTGTTGCAGGACGAGCGTTTGCCTGGGGAATGGGCACGAACTACCAGCTAGGCACTGGCGAGGAGGACGATGTCTGGAGCCCCGTGGAGATGACCGGGAAGCAGCTGGAGAACCGGCGAGTGCTGGCTGTGTCCAGTGGTGGGCAGCACACTGTGCTGCTGGTCAGTGAGAAGGAGCAGAGCTGATGAAACGACGCAGGAGCCGAGCCCAGCGGGATCACAGCACCCCCAGACCCCCCACAACTTCTGCCTGGGTTGGGGAGCCAATTACTTGGGGAGGGCAGGAGGCTCATGGAGCTGGGCCCAGCAGCACCTGTGTGGTTCCCCATGGGTTCTCCCTGCAAGCATTTGTCTGTTTTCCCATGGTGCCCGCTGCTCTGTCAGCTCCCTGGGTCAGCTTGGTCCTAAACTGATCCCAGTTCTGTGCCTGGATGGATTTCCACTTCTCGTCTGGTTTTTTAAAATTTCCGACCCAGCGAAGCCGAGGGTCTTGTTCTTCACCCTTCAATCAGGTTCGGGTATCAGTCTCCTAGAGGTCCCTGTGTTCCCCACATCTGGATGCTCCTCCACCCCCTTCACCTTAATATACCTCTTTGACCTGGATGTGTCTGCTGCCACCTGCCAAACCCCTCTTGAGTCCCTTCCAGGCAGATCTGAGTCCAAATGGAACGTGCCCAGGAAGCTCTATCCTCTAATCCAGAACTTGTGGTTGCTGTGGGGGATGGCCTGCCTAGTGAGGGAGAGTGCTGCACGATGATGCCTAGCATACTGTGACCGCTGGAAAAGAGAGGGGGGATTCCTGCCTCCCATCCCTCAAGTATCTAAGCTGAAACTCCCCAGGCAGTGAGGCCTGGAGCAGCCACCTCCAGCACTGCTTTTTGCAGTCCTGGCCACTCCCTCTTTGCCATTGCCTTTGGAAACCCAACCAAATCCATCCCACGGGTGGGAACACTATTAATTTAATTTTTTCTCTTTCGCTTGCTGAGGAAGGAGCTTCATTTGCTGTTAGGGCCTTGCTGAGCAGACACCCAGACCCCAGCTATGCATGGAGTCGCTGGTAACAACAGGACTCCTCCTCCCCGTCGCCTCCCTGATCCAACTGGCCTTGCTTCCTGTGCCCAGCCTCCTCCATCCTATCCATAGAGGAGGTGCCTTCCGGGCACCTGGAGTGAGGAGGGTGGTCTGTAAAGAGCTAAATTATAGCAATAGGAGGGGGGGTTGTGGCTGGGATGAGGGGTCTGGGATTATACAATGGGTCCGAAGGGGTTGGATATTTTTAAAAAAAGAAAATGTATTTTGGTTGATTAATCAAGGCAGAAAGGACAAAAAACTCATCTTTTAACATTTGGAATAAACTGAGTTTTGATAAACCCAGGCTTTTCCTGTGCTTTGGAGGGGTGGGCAGTTCTCCCGTGGGCCTTGCCATGGCTCCTGGAGACAGTCGGGCTGGGTGCCTGGTTTTGGGGGCGCTCGGGATGGGGGCCTGGTTTTGGGGTGGGGGCCTGGTTTTGGGGTGGGGGCCTGGTTTGGGAATGGGGGCCCGGTTTTGGGGTGGGGGCCTGGTTTGGGAATGGGGGCCCGGTTTGGGAATGGGGGCCCGGTTTGGGAATGGGGGCCCGGTTTTGGGGGCGCTGTCCCGGTCCCAGCTGTGTCCGGGTGTTCTGTGCAGTGCGAGCCGTGGCCGCCAGGTGGCAGCAGGAGAGCGCTCCGGGAGCTGCTGGGCTGCGGCACTGGGAGAACTGGGACAGGGAGAGGGGACGGTCCCTGTCCCTGTCCCTGTCCTCTCTGCCGGCTCTGGCAGCCTCTCCTCACGTCCCCGCCTGTATGACAGGTAACTCCTGGTGTCTTTGGGGCTCCAGGGACACAACCAAGGCCGTGGCACAGCTGGAAGGATCCTGGCCTGTCCCTGCTGGGTGCTGAGCCAGATGTGTGGAGCCTGGAAGCCATGGGGCGAATTCCCACATCCTGGTGTGACTGGAGCCCCTGGTCGCTGTTTACACTTAATTCATTTGGGCACGAGCAGGTTCCTTAACGAGCCTCCGGGGTTTAAAGGATGTTGAGGAGGAATTTGGGTCCTGTGGAGCAGACCCCTGGCTGTGTCAGGATCCAGCTCAGTCCATGGTGGAGGTTGTCCAGCGCTGACACCTCCAGACCCTCCCTCATCACCAGGTGGCAGCTCCAATCCCACAGACTGTTCTCCATCTGTTGCTACTGGCAGTGCATAAACGGCTTTTGATTTCCAGACAAAAGCTTGGGAAGTGGAATTTGAGGGCTTTAGCCTCCATGGAGGATGAGGCCTGGTGCTGTGAAGATCTTTTCAGCCCAGAATAAAAGCACTTTGAGTGTTGTTTATGGGGTTTGTGAGAGATTTATTCAGGATTTTTAACATGTTGCTGTTCTAGATATAAAAATTCTGCCTATGTAGGGGTGCTGCAGGAACTGCAGAGAGGGAATTATATCTTCAGGAGGGTTTGGAGGATACTGAGATTGTTTTCTTGTTCTTCCTTTCCTGCCTGGAAGAGGAAACGAGCTTTAATTATGGCCAAGCTGCCCGTGACTTGCCTGGTTTAATGATGAGTCTGCAAGTGACAGTTTGGTCATTGTACTGGGCTGTCTCTCCCTGAATCCCATCGTTAGGGCTGGTACCTGACCAGTATATCCCAGGAAAACTGGCAGTGCAGTGCTCTGGTGTGGCTCCTGGTAGAAGTGCCTTGGGTCTCTTTAGGGTGAGAATGGGGCTGAAATAAGGATGTGAGGGTGTCTCTGCCCCCTCCCCAAACTGCTGAAGTCCTGGTTCCTTTCCCATTACAAAGGCCAAAAATAAGGAAAGTCTCACATGGGTCACACAGCTTTTGGGAGCTAGGGAAGGGGATCCTGGCTCTGTCCCTGTCTGGAGGAGCCCCAGTACTCACACAAGATCCCAGCCATCCCTCATCCCCTCCCTGCATGTTCCTCCTGATCCCATTTGCTCAGGGAAAAAAAACAGTATAAATTAAGCAGAATTTATAACTCTGAGAGGAGAAAAAAAATCCTCTAGGAATTATTCATAGTGATTTTTTCCCTGTTAAATGATGAGTTGCAAGACAAGTATCTCTGTCGAGCTGGGAGCCTGGATCCACCCCAGGCTGCCCTGGGGTCAGGAAGGTGGGAAATCTTGCTCCTCTCCTCCCCAGGAAAGTCAGATCCATTCATTTCCATCTACATATTAATGCAATTCCAAAGTCAGCCTAAACCTGCAGACAAACTGGCATCATCATAATCACACACTCAATACATCAGGGTTCATTATTTGGTGGATTAATTAAAGAAAAGAAATGGGGGAAAGAATGTTTCCTGCAGTAACACATGGGTTTGGGGCTGTAAATGCCCCTGGAAACAGCTCACTGGTGTGTGCCAGCACAGGTTGCTGCATAATCAGTCTGGGCTGGCTGCTGGTTTAACTGGGCTCGGTGCCAGCCTTGCTTTTCCCAGGGTGCTGGGTAAAGCACGAGGGTCCTCGAGTGGTCCTGGAGCAGTGATGCCCTAGCTAAACAACACCCCCTGGCTGGAAATCTGGTTTTCACATCCACTCTGTGCTCTTTATGGTTTCCCCTTCTTTGGGAACTAAGAAACCTACACAGCAGAAGTGATAAATACCTTAAAATCCAAAGTCTCATTAAGCCAGGGCAAAGTTACAGGCTCCAACACCCGTTTCTGTTGCTTTTTTGCTAAATCCTCATTTGTATTAAAATTCCAAGTGTAATTTGGGACAGAATTCGAGCTGCTAGGCTTTTAAAATAAAATTCTATCTTCATGACCAGTGGCAGAAGAGGTTTTTGGTGACTAGGGCTTGCAAACAATCTCAGCTAAAGGGCTTTGGGGGTTCACAAAGGTGAGTTTTTCCAAGTCCAGGTGAAGTTTTAGAACTTGAATTTAGAATAATGGAATGGCCTAGGTTGGAAGGGACCTTAAAGCCCATCCAGTTTCATGCCCTGCCATGGGCAGGGACACCTCCCACTGTCCCAGGCTGCTCCAAGCCCTGTCCAGCCTGGCCTTGGGCACTTCCAGGGATCCAGGGGCAGCCACAGCTTCCATGGGCACCCTGTGCCAGGGCCTGCCCACCCTCATAGAAAAGAGTAAATTTAGAGGTAGTTTCCTCACTCCCCAAACCACCCCCCTGAGCCAGACCCTGCTCATTTTTGATGCCTGGGACTCACAAGAGAGCTGGAAACTACTTCCTATCTCTGACTTTATTTTACTTTATTATTTTAATTTTTATAAAGCAGGGTTCCTGTACAGAAATGCCACTGTCAGGCAAAAATCCCGAGGGTTGGAGCTGGAAATAATATCTGAAGTACTTTGTGAGATACTGTGGATCTGGCATATTCAGCTCCATCACACATGGAGCAGCTGCTGTAGTGAGAGGTGTGATGGGAGGCCCTGGGGTCACTTTAATTTCATACAGCTATAGATTGACATACATATATATTTATAAAAGTACACAGAGAGCTCCCTCTGAGCATCCTGGCTACAGCATGGCTCAGTCTGGGCAGGCAGGATCTCCCTGTGCTGTTTCCCTGGACTAGGATTTGTCCCCAGTTTCCCAGCCCAGCTGAGGAGCTGGAGGAGCTGGATTTTAGGTGGGAAGAAGCTGAATCAGCCCCCAGATCCCTGCTGGGATGCTGCCAGAATGGGATGATCAAGGTCCACATCACCCCGTATGCTCTGGTGTGCTGCTTGCCACTCATTTTTCCCAGGAATATTCTATTTTTCTTTAAGTCAGCAAACCTGAAGCTCAGGAAAGCCACTCTCTTTGCTTGTCCCGGGCTCCAAGCTCTGCCCAAGCAGGGTGGCATTTTAAAAAGTAATGACTTGAAGCATTTATGCCACTTTAAGGCGATGGCAGTCACATCTTCCAGCAGGCTAGGAATTCGGCAGATGGAAAAACAAAGGCCTCCGTGAGCAGATGGGCTTGTGGTAGCAGGGGGTGAGGAGCCCAAGTGTGGCCACGCCAGGACTCCACTCATGCCTGCAAAGGGATTCTGAAGAGCTGGAGATGTACAGGTGGATGCAGCGCTGAGCAAGAGGCTTTTTTTTTTTTTCCTGTGGCACATTGACACGGTGCAGGGAGGATCAGTGGCATTGATCTGAGACCTCAGTGGGCAATGTCACCCTATTTGATTCCTTTACAAAAGAGAAATTGGTTTTGACAGCCTTGTGGGCTCTGTCTTTCTAACGGGGAGGGCTGCAATTTCCACATTTCTGGAGAAAGGTAATGGCTTTTATTAGCCTAAATTGATACAGCTGGAGAAACCAGACACAAGCCAAGCTCTGCATCCAGCCTGGGAGCCCCAGGTGCATCTGTGCCTGCTTCCTCCAGCTGTATCAATTCATTCTCTCAACGCTATTACTACTTCCTCTGAGCATCCTCCTCCTCGGGCTTGCTGAGTACCTGGAAATGACAGTGGGAAGGTGAAAGGAAGGAAAAGTTGGTGGCTCATGAATGTGGCATGGGGCTGTAGAGGTGCTTCAGGGAGCAGGAGAACCCATCAATTATTGCTCAGCTTCAGGTAATGTGGTCAGGAAGTCCCTGGATGGTGGCTTTTGCAGGATGCATTGGGACTTGAAGTTCAGCTATCCCTTTGGAGGGATGCTGCTACATCTAGATGAGAGCCTTTCTAGGTGCCTGCACGACCTCTGTCCCTGCTTGATGAATTGTGAAAGGGAGGTGATATTTTTGACATCAGAAATCCTATCCTATCCTTTTTTGTCTCTGCTATGGAGATCTGGGCAGTGCTGTTGTTCATCCTTCTCCTGATGGGCAGGGGAGGGGGAGCCCTTGCTGCAGCCTGTTATTCCATCCTAATTACTTTAGCACTGCAAGTAACAACTCAAGTTCCCACAAATTACTCCCTTAATGGGATTCTTCTTGGGCTTAATGACTTCATCTGTTCCCTGTCACCCTGGGAATTTGGTATTGGCACATGGATATCGGGGTCAGCTTCAGACATGCCCTGCTCCATCCTCTGGCCATATCCATATTCCCAGCATCACATCCATGTCCAGGGCAGCCTTAGATGCAGTCAGAGGTCTCTAAATAACACTAATGACAGTAACGACATTAACAGTAGAAAGCTTTCTTTGGGAGCACTCCCAGTTTGAGAGAGTCCAGGAGAATTTTTACAATGGATCTGGAGCTTTTTGAAAACAATGTCTCTGAAGTGGCATAAGTTTCTCTTCCCATCTCTGGTTGTCTTTTGGACACAGCTCAGAGGGGGATGGAATGAGGTCCCATGATGTGGCAGAGGAAATGACCTCAAGCCATTCCAGGGGAGAATTAGGCTGGATATTAGGAAAAGTTTCTTCCTTGAAAGGGCTGTCCAGCCCTGGCACAGCTGTCCAGGGCAGTGATGGAGTAACCATCACTGGAGGGATTTAACCATCACCGTGTGGATGTAGCACTTGGGGACATGGGCTAGTGGTGGCCTTGGTTGTGGTGGAAGAACAGTTGACCTTGATGATCTTGAGGGCTTTTCCAACCTGAATGATTCTGTGATCCTATGATCACTTCCTGGCACAGTTCTCTTCTGCCATGTGAGTTTCCCCTCCTGCCATAGGCTGTGGTGCCATTGTGGCCTGTGCAAGAGGAGAAGCATGTGGACATCACAGTTCTGGTGCCCTGGGCTCTGCTAAGAGCCACGTGTTGGAGGGTGACAGCCGTTTGCTGAGTGTTGTTGGTTGAGGTGGTGGCAGCAGTGGAGCATCTTTGCTCAACTTGCCTCTTGTTTTGGTCCTCTCCCAACATCATTTGGTGAGTCCCAATTCTCCCATTTTTCTTTCCCAGGATGAAAATTGTTTTTGCAGTCTGTATGCAAATCCAGCAGTGCTACTGAGCAGCGCCCAGGCCACCATTCTGCTACACCTCTGTGGTGGTGACCTGGGTGACTTCTGAGCGCAGCTCATCTCCCCCGTGTGCCCGGCAGCCCCGCTGGGGGCTGCCCACGTCTAGTCATGCCGGCTTGTTGCGGGCTTCAGAAGGGGTGCAGGTGGAAACGTGCTCCCGCGTGGTGTTCCTGGCACGGGAGAAGCTGTTCTGGTCCACACGGGCTCGGAAGGGCAGGCAGAACTCTCGGAAGCACCTCTTGAAGTTTTCATCCAGGAAAGCATAAAGGACGGGGTTGAGGCTGCTGTTGGTGTAGCCCAGAGCGATGCAGAAGTGCAGGCTGGCCACCACGTAGGGGTTCTTCTTGTCTATGTCCACCAGCGTCCAGACGATGACGAAGATGTGGATGGGTGTCCAGCAGATGATGAAGGCTGCCACCACCACCAGCACCATGCGTGTGATGCGCCGCAAGTTGCGATCCTTCTCTTTAGAGCCTGAGAGGAGCCGGACACTCTTCAGGCGAAGGATCATCAGCCCATAGCAGATGGTGATGACCAAAATGGGGACCAGGAAGGCAAAGATGAAGACACATATCTTGGTCACGGTGTCCCAGTAGATGGGAGGATCAGGAAACTGGAGAGTGCACAAGACCATACCATCTGTAGGAGAGAGGAGGGACGAACAGGGAGCTGGAGGAGTGTCTGCTGAGAATATTCTGCCTTCTGTTCAGTCATGGCCTGTTAAAACCCCAGGGAGGTGCATTCCTACCTGCCTGCTCTTGGCAGAGGTTCCCCAGGAGCTCTGTCATCAGGCCCCTGTCCACAAGACACTAAGGGGATGCACTGACCCTGGAACCTTTACCCTGCAGAGCCTCCTGGGCCATTCAAGGCCAATCCTGCCTTCTCCCAACTCCCAGGGTGGACATCCCCATATCACCCTCCACTGAAATCTGTCCACTTCCGTGAGATGTTCAGAGCTTTCTTAGCAGCCTCAAGGACCAGTGTCCCCACACAGGAGCTGCAGATCTTAGTGTGGGCCACTTGGAGACTTTGCAGCAGCATCCCTGGGGGTTTTTTAGGCACCTGATTTGCATCCCAGGAGGTGGGGAGGGGCACTGGTTGGACTGGAGATGGGGAAAGATGGAGATGAGATTCTCTACGCTTAAGGGGAAGGGAGGACAATTTCTGGGACAGTTTCCAAGATGGGAAATAACACCATGATGTTTTTTTCCAAGACAGGGCACATTTATGGTGCCATAGAGAGGTGCCCGCTACTGACCACAAATCTGCTACTGGACCAGAAGTCAAGTTTTCCAGGTCACCCCTGGGGTGGACTGATGGGACAGGAGGGGACGTGTCCCCAGAGACACTTGCCTTTTGACTTGGTGACTGCCATGACCATGATGGGCACCCCGATGAGGGAGGAGAGCACCCAGATGCAGACATTGATGATCTTGGCTTTGGCCGGCGTGCGGAAGTCCAGGGCCTTGACAGGGTGGCACACGGCGATGTAGCGGTCCACGCTCATCATGGTGAGGGTGAAGATGCTGGTGAACATGTTGTAGTAGTCGATGGAGAGCACAGCCTTGCAGAGCAGCTCCCCGAAGGGCCAGGTCTCCATGAGGTACTTGGCGCTCTGGAAGGGCAGGGTGCTGGTGGCCAGGGCATCAGCCAGCGCCAGGTTGAAGATGTAGATGTTAGTGGCTGTCTTCATCTTGGTGTACCTGGGGGTGGCAGAGAAAAGATGTGTTACAGGTGCTCAGGGCACTTGATGTGATGAGGAGGGGGCACAACCTGTGTGCTCATGAAGGTGACACCAGCCTTGGTGGGCAAAAGTGTTGTGATGTGCCTTTGTGCAGCAACAATGTGCCAGAAGCTTTCCATGTGCATCAGGGAGCACATTGAGGAAGGAGCCAGTCCAGGGGAGGCCACCAAGATGACTAGAGGGATGAAACACCTCTGCTATGAGGAAAGGCTGAGAGAATTGGGATTGCTCAGCCTGGGGAAGAGAATCTTTTGAGGTGACTAATTGTGGCCTTCCAGTCCCTGAAGGAGCCCACAAGAAACATGGAGGAGAGACTCTTTACAAGGGTCTAGAGAGACAGGTTATTAGATGGAATATTGGAAAGAAATTCTTCCCTGGGAGGGTGGTGAGACCCTGGCAGAGGGTGCCCAGAGCAGCTGTGGGTGCCCTGGAAGTGTTCAAGGCCAGGCTGGACAGGGCTTGGAGCAACCTGGGATAGTGGAAGGCATCCCTGCCCATGGCTGAGGAGTAGAATGAGATGAGCTTTAAGGTCCCTCCCAACTCAAACCATTTTGGGATTCTGCGATTTTATGACTTCAACACACAAGAACACAAGTATGGAATCATAGAATGGCTTGGGTTAAAAGGGTCCTTAAAGCTCATCTCATTCTACTCCTCAGCTATGGGCAGGGAGCCACACATCACATCCTGGTACCCGAGGAGGGGATGGCATTCACGTGTGCTCAGCTGGGACATGCAGAGCATGGTTTGGCCCCTGCCACAGTGGTTTTCCTAGACCTGACCAGGGAGGTGACACTCATTCCATGCGTGCTTTTATTCGAAGGAATAAAGAACTTTCCAGAGAACTCAGTTTTCCTAGGAGATTGATTTGCTCCATTTCCCTGAACCAGTTGCACAATGTCCTTTATCCCCTCAACCTTCCTCCGTCTGATTTTCTACCCAGTAAATTGTGATTATCCAGCCTGCTTCCCTGTCAAGTTTGCCTGCAGAAATTGGATCGATTAGCCCCGGAAACAGGCCATCTGGAAGCAGCCCAATTAGCCAGCCTGGAGCTCCAGAGCCTTTGGGGAAGCCTGGCTGTATCCCCCAGGGCATTTGGGAAGGGCTGGCTCTGCTTCTGGTTCTTGTCACAGCATGGCAAGAGAAATGCCTGGTCCTTCATGTCCAGACCTTTCCTGAAGGGATGAGGCAGTTATGGCAGATGCCAGAGCAGCAGGGATGTGTGTGTGTCCCAGGAGTATCCAGTCCTGCAAGTGTTGGTCAGAGGGATGCTTTGAATGGTGTGGTGGCTTGGAAATAGATACTGAGGGATCTGCTGGGTGCTCCCAAAGGGCAACACATGTGGGGTGGGACAGGCTCTGTGGAAGACTCTGCTCTTTGCAGGGCTACACCAGCAGCTCCAACTCTTCCTGTGCTCCCTTCCAGCAAATCCCCATTGCTCAGAGAGAGCATCCTTCCCCAAGCTTGTTTAGATGCATCCTAATTAGTTAACTAATGTCAGGGTCAGTTTGCACAAAACCATCTCTGTGCATGGCTAAACCTGCCTGTAGCAGCACTGGGGTAAGGCACGGAGTGGGGAGATAATCCTTTTTGTTACTGGGATGAAGAGATTGTTTTCCTTGAAGTACTGATAAAATAGATAGAAAATGACTTTTCACATGTGTGATAGGGGTAAGAGAGTTTTAAACTGATAGAGGGCAGGTTTGGATCAGATATGAGAGTGGTGATAACCGGGCACAGCGTGCCCAGAGAATCTGAGGCTGCCCCATCCTGGCAAGTGTTCCAGGCCAGGTTGGACAGGGCTTGGAGCAACCTGGGATAGTGGAAGGTGTCCCTGCCCATGGCAGGGAGTGAAATGCAATGGGCTTTAAGGTCACTTCCAATTTAAAGCGTTCTAGGATTCTGTGACAATTGGCATAGCTCATTACACGTTGGGGGTACATGGAATAAATTGAGGTGGGAGGACTGACTGGCTCCCATCTCAGGTGGTCCTGCCCTAGCTGGAGCCCAGGACTGCAGGTTGGTGTGGGAAAGAGGCTCCTGGGATTGATGGTGCTACCCAATCCCTTCCCCTTATCCTTTCTCCAACTCAGCAGGGTCAGGAGAGTGTCTTGGTGGGGATGGAGACCCACCAGGTTCCACTGTCAATAGAACTGGGAACTGGAGCTGAAAAACTCATTTCTCTCAGAGAAAATAGAAAACAGCAGCCTAACCCAGCTCCCAGCTTCAAGAGCATTCCTGTCTCCTTCACCACGGCTGCAAATGGCAGTCCATTGCCCAAGGGTGGAAAATTCGAGCTGAGCTTTTTTTTTTTTTTTTAATTTAAATATGGCATTAAAAATGTCTTGTCCTTGAAAAGTCCTTTTCTGTTCTCTTTAGTGTTATTTTCCAAGTGCTTTTGCAGAAAAGTTTCCTCCCAGGTTAAATAAAATCATGAGAATTTGTGGTATTGTCAGGTTTTGCCTCTCCTATGTGAACAGTCAGTTCAGGTAGATTCACATGTCTTTGGTCTCTGTTTTTTGAGTAAAATGGTAAAAAAATCTGTTATTAATTTCATGGTCTGCCAGATGTGCTTGGCTGTGCAGGGTAAGAACTTTCCAACCCCTGCCAGACGTGCCAGGGGTAGGGGACACATCCCCAGGCAGGATGGGGCTGGTGAGGGCAAAGCAGTGTCAGGGATGAGTGGGATAATGGAGATGACTGGGATGATGATGGAAAGGACTGGATGATAATGGGAATGTCTGGGATGATGGGTTGACTCTGACAATATATGTGACTGGAGTGATGGGGATAACTGGGATGATGAAGGACATAACTGGGATGATGGGGTTGACTGGGATGATGGGAAAGAAGGGATGCTGATAGGGATAACTGGAATAGTAAGGATGGCAATTTAGCCTCCAGCACTGGGGTTTTGGGGCAAGATTCAGCCCCCTCCAGGTTTGGGCTGAGGTGTCAACCCCCTGCACAGGGTGAGGCATGCATCCTGGTGACCCTCCTGAGATGCAAATAAAACTGCAGCTCTAGGAAAGAGGTTTATTGCCCACATGAGAGCAAACCATCCACTGCTGCTGATGGAGCTCCCTGGGCTGCCAAACCCATTGCAATTAAGTGAGTGCCTTGATTGGGAAGTTATGCACTTGAATGGAACAATCTGGGAGGTGTTGATGAAGAGAGGAGATGGGAGGGGATGGGGCAAGCACAGGGCAACTCTGCATTCCAGTCTTGACTCCCAAGTAGGGATGCCCTCTCCAAACCTCTTAGAAAATAAGTAACTGAAAGGAAAGATAATAATAAATGAAAGAAAAACTCCTGCAGCTGCTAAAAGCTGCTGCCTGAAAGAGCGTGTCTTAACAAAGCCTGCACCCAGCTGTCCCTGCAGCCTGTGTGGGAGCTGGTGGGGGGCTGATGGGCTCAGTGGGGATGAGGGCACTTGCAGTCCTGAGCTCACGGCTGCAAATTGCTTCCAGGAGTATTTTTAAAAGCATCTGACAATGCATTGGGCATGGCAGTGCTGGTGAGAGCTGTGCTGGGGAGAGTGCTGGGTGTGCTGGGCTCCCTCCAGGTGTGCTGATGGGTTTGGCTGCTCTGGAGAGGGATTTATTTGGAGTTTGGCTGTGCTTGGCTCACTGTGTGTCCATTCACAGAGCTATATGCCAGGGTCCTGTGTCTGCATCTGCCAGCTCCTGGCACTCATGGACTTTGTGGCAAATGCAGTGCAGGATGTGCTCCAGCCATGCTCCCAGACTGCCTGGACACCCTGCCTGGACCCCAAGAGCACTGAGAGGTGGCACTAGGAGAAGAGCACAAGGCAAATACCCAGAATCTCCCTGACAGTGAGGTCCAAATCCGAGCTGATCCCATCTCATAGCCCTTTTTTTTTACACAGGTCTCCCCTAGTCCTGGCCTAAATCCTGTCGACATGGAGCAACTCTGACAAGGACCCCTGGAAAACTCCAGGTGGCTTTGGTCATGGAAGGGGCGGAGGTACATGTCCCTGCAGCCCCTCCTGTCCTAGGGGCTTGGAGGGTGATACTTGCTCATTTCATGGGAGATATTCCCCACACTTGGAAGTGTCCAAGGCCAGCTTGGACAGGGCTCGGAGCCACCTGGTCTAGTGTAAGACAACCCTGTTTAAGGCAGGGTAGTGGAACAAGATGGTCTATAAGGTCACTTCCAGCCCAAGCCACTCTGAGATTCTGTGTTTAGTTCCATCATCAGTTCGAAAATGGGGGCCTAGAAGCTGTGGTGATGGGATCTGTGGCTGTCAGGCTTGCTAAAGCCCGGCTAACGGTGCAGTTACTCAGTGAATAAAATAGGGAGGGTGTTGTTTGCATGAAATCACTCTCCTTAAGATGCCTTCCCTCTCCTCTCAGAGTAGAATTAGCTGGAGGGGGTCTAATAACACTCATCCCTCACCCTGACATCGCTCATGGCATCTGTCTCTGCCGCAATTATCTCAATTTGCTTTTTCAGACAAGGGCTCATTTTTAATGCCACTTTGAGTGGATGAAAAATCCCATTAGGGGTCAGGTCGGGTCAGGTAGGTACTCTCCCATTGCCCACCCTCTTGCCCACCCCCTCAGCAGAGCCCCGCAGAGAGTGGGGAGCAGGCACAGCAGAGCAATGGGCACTCAGGGTGGCTCATGGACACGTTTCAGGATGGTTTCCTTCCCTCCGGTGAGTCACCACATTTATTTGTGCGCAGGCAGTGCCAGGCTGTACTGACCTCCTGTAACAATAGCTATGGACTGAAACCAATGGGGAAATGAGTGTGAAGGTGTAAAAAATGTGAATTTGGGGGATTTGTTTAAATCCAGCCATGAGCTCTGGTTTGGCTCTAGGGTTTTGGCCAAGCTGGGGTTACAGCACCACCTGAGGCAATGGGAATTGGAATTACCCCACAAATTCTGGACCTACCAGAGAAGCCCCCTCCAGTGCAGAGGGGGTGGCTGTGAACCCAGGTACTCAGTGAGACCCTTCTGCTCCCTCCTGCCAGGCCAGAGGTGTTGGGGTCTGTGCCCTCACAGAGTGTGACTGTGAGCACAGCCCATCCTTTGCTGCTGGCAGGGCTGTGGGGGAGCTCTGTCAGCCCACACTGCCGGTGCTGCTCCTGTGCTCTGCAAGACTTGGCTTTATGGTCCCATTTTCCATGTCAACCCATCTTATCCAGGCAGGACTAAGCCTTTGTCCCCTCGGACAAAGGGACTGATGAGATTTTGTACCTTAGCACAAGTGCCTGGCTGGATACAGCAGCATCTTGCCATGCCCCGTCTTTAAAACGGGGGCCATTTGGGTCGTGTTGCTTGTCGTGGGGTGCAAGACCCCACAGAGCCTGTCTCTACCCAAGGAAAGCCTCACCACAGGTGCTGAGGTCTTGGATGAAGCCAAAGTAGGTCTCTTGGCTGCTGGAGATGGTACCCCACATTGAGTACAGCTCAGCTGCTGTGGAAGATGGGGCTGGGCCATGCTTTTTTCTTTGTTAGAGAAAATCACAAGTCAGGCAGCTGCAGGAGGTGCTGGCACAAGAAGGAACTGGGAATGGGCTGGGTGGGTAATTCCCACGAATGGAGTGGGGTGGCAGCAGTGGGACCCCACCAGACCTGGCTGAAGGGGGTGGGGGGGTTCTGGACCCGCCCTGCTAACAGCTCCCAGCCCGCAACGTGACCAGCCCTGCGGCTTCTCTTCCCCACAAAGGACAAGGGGCACTCTTGTCCGACAAGGGGTCGGGCTGTGTCCCCCCCAAACCCAGCCCCCTTGCACTCCCCGAGCTGCTCCAGACAGGCATGGCCTCTGCTTTCAGCACCTGCACCCCCCCTCGCACAGCTCGCACACGTCCTGCTCACACAGCTCGCCCGTCTCGGTGCTGCCTGCGCACACCCAACCCTCCTGCTGCTGCTGCCGCCTCACACTCGGGGCACACTCATACCTGGGGCACGCTCACAGCCGTTGCACACTCATTCTTGGTGCACGCTTACTTCTGGTGCTGGGTGACACACAGCACACACTCGCCCCTGTGCGCACTTTCTCTAAGTGCAAACTCCCTCCTGGTGCACGCTCACCTCTAGTGCACACCCACCCCTGTGCACACTCACTCACTGTCACCATCTCTCACCTTCATGTGCTGCACACTGCCCCCGGCACAGCCCGCCTCCATCGGTGCTCTCACTCCTGGTGCCCACCCACCCCAAGTGGCTCCCACCCCTCGAGGGCAGCGCCCGGGGTGCCCAGCTCTCACCTGACGATGCCGTACATGACCAGCACGTTGCCCAGCAGCCCCACCACGCACACCACGGAGTAGAGCGCGGTGATGACGATGGCGATGAGGATGGATGTAGCGTTTTTGGCCCGCTGCGGGCCCGTGTCGTTGACCCCGTGTCCGGGCAGGGGGGCCCAGGCGGTACCGTTGCCCCAGGGGGTGGCAGTGGCCGTGGGCAGCACAGAGGGCAGTTCCACGGGCACATCCATGGTCACATCCATGGGCAGCTCCATGGCCCGCGGGCGGCCGTGGCCCAGCAGGAACCGCCGGGCGCATCCGAGCAGCGCGGGTTCGAGCCCCGCTCCCGGCCGGTGCCGCCTCCCGCACTCGCCGGGCCGCGAATGCCTTATAAACCCGCGTGTTCCCCGAGCCACGTGGGGCCGGGGGCGGCCCTGCTCGCCCGCCCGCCCCCCCGCCTATCTGCACCCCTCCCGCTCCCTGCCTGCTCCCTAGATCCCTGCCAGCTATTCTCCCCCTTGCTCCCTACCTGTCCCCCCCGTCCCTGCCTCCCTCCACCTCGGTCGCTATCTGCCTTTCTTTCCTTTCGTCCTTGTCCTCCATCCGTGGTCCCGTTTTCGCCGCATCTCTGTCTGCCTCTCCCTATCCCTGCCTGCCTCGCCCTATGCTTCCATTCCCCCCACAGATCCCTCCTTGCGCGCCCCTCTCCCCCCGCCCCCAAGCCTGTCGCTCTCTCTCCCCATCCGTTCCAGCCTCCCTTCCTGGTTCTTGTCTTCTCAGATCCTGCCTGACCCCCGCTCTCCCCAGTCCCTGCCTCCTTTCCCATCACCCAGTTCCTTACCTGCACCCCCTCTCCCCAATTCCTGCCTCTATGTCCCCTCCCTGCTTGCCTTCCTAATCCCTGTCTCTCCCCCCAACTCCTCCCGGTCCCTGCCTCCCCCCCATCCCTGTCTGTCTCCCATCTCCGGAGCCGGCAAGAGTCCCCTGACTGGAGGGGGAGTGAGATGGATCCCGGCGCTGTGACTGTTTTGGGTTTTCTTTGTCTGTAAGAAAGCAGGGGGACAAACAGCCCCCTTGTCCACAAAGCAAAGCCGGGGCGTCTCCAGTTCCCCCTTGCCCTCTGCTTTTTCTTTCTCTCTTTCATTCTCTCCTCCATGTGTTGTGGGGTTAGGGGGTCCTGGATGAGTCTGGGAGTACTGAGAAGGTCTGGGAGGATGTTGCAAGGGGGTTCAAGAGAGATATGGTGGGATGAGGGAAGGAATTGGAGGGGTGCTGGGGGGAGAATGATACGGGAATGCTGAGGAGGGATTTGGGGAGCAATGTTGGGGGGGATTTAGGAGGAATACTTGGAAGGGATAAGTAGGGATGCTGGGGCTGCTGAAGAGGGTTTCTGGGGAGTTAGGAGGGGTGCTGCTGCAGTCTAAGGGATGTAGGGAGATGCTGCAGAGTAAAGGTGCAAGTACAGACCCAGCAACAGCACCTGAGAGGTTGAGGGTCACCCTCCACTTTCCAAGGATACTTTCCAGCCTTGGGGCAGGACCACTTTTCTCTGGCAGGGCTCCCTCTTTTCAGGGTCTGCAAAGCTGAGAGGCAGGAGACTTATTTTTCCTGTAGCCCCACTGGAGGTGGAACCTGTGGGTACATGTAATTGGAGTGTCCCCATCTCCTATTTGCTTTGGGGATGGATTAATTCATTGCCCTGTGCCCTGAGACAGCCCTGGCTCAGACAGAGAGCTGCAATTTTGGGTACATTTGGCTCCAGAGGGACTGAGCAGGGGACACAGGACATGGAGGAGAGGCCAGCAGCTTGTTCAACCCTGGAGATGGGGTTTTTCAGTCTGCGCAGAGCTCTGCCAGCATCAAACTCCTGCAGTGCTGAAGCATCCAGACATTTCATCAAGAGCCTCATAAAAACGCCCCGGAGGGAATTAATGGCTTTTCATTCATCCCATGGTTCAGATGGCAACCAGCTCCAGGGCCGCTGAGCAGGGAGGTAGGAGCAATGTGCTGTGCATTTCTGTCCTCACAGTGTGAGGTGGCCGTGG
This sequence comes from Sturnus vulgaris, assembly GCF_052056855.1. Taxonomy (NCBI): domain Eukaryota; kingdom Metazoa; phylum Chordata; class Aves; order Passeriformes; family Sturnidae; genus Sturnus; species Sturnus vulgaris. Next base: position 7,402,935 of record NC_142266.1, read on the forward strand.
TCCAGGCTTTGTCCCACAGGGCTGGTGGGATGGGTAAAGGCAGGAATTGGGACCACAGGGATGGATTTAACATGTGTATCTTGGGTCCTGTGCTTTGGATGCACCAGCCTCCTTACCTGGAGGGTGTTCCCATTCCTGCAGTGGTTTTACAAGCCCAGGCAGGACAGAGGGGAATGTTCTGCACTTCTGTGTGGTCCAGAATACAGGATTTAAATACCTTTCTGGGTGAAAACAGCCTCCCAGACCCAGAGCAAGGTGTTGAGTATCTGCTGTTCCCAGCTCTGATGCAGTCCAGTTGCTGATCTCTCCCAGTGGGAAGGAAACATCAGGCTGGGGAGTGTAAAATAGCTTTTAGCGTGGCTGAGGAGCTCTCTGGAAGAGAACTCATCCCTTCCCTTGGCTCCCAGCATGGCCAGAGCCCCCACACTGACCCTTTTCCAATGGGTTATCTGCAAAGGACTAATCATCCTGGCAGGTTCCAGCAAACATGTCCTCTCGGCTCAGCTCCAGCATTTCCTTAGAAATTTTTTCAGCTGGAATGTTAAAAATAAACCCAGTGGTCACAGAAAACAAATGGAAAATCTTTAACGGGCTTTGGTGCTCATCTGCCTGCTCTCAGCTATTGCTGCTCCAGCTGCCAAGCCTGGCTGCTGCCGTGGATGGAGTTCCCAAAATTGAAGAAACTGAGGCATGTTTAGGGGGAGAGCATCACCCTAATGCAGAGCATGTAGCGTGGTGGGTCCATCAGGCCCTGACCCCCAACTCTGGTGCTGGGACTTCTCTCTGCATCTTGAGTTTGATCGATGCCACTTTATCTACCCCAGGAGGATGAGGAGGCCCTGGCACAGGGTGCCCAGAGCAGCTGTGGCTGCCCCTGGATCCCTGGCAGTGCCCAAGGCCAGGCTGGACAGGGCTTGGAGCAGCCTGGGACAGTGGAAGGTGTCCCTGCCCATGGCAGGGGGTGGGATTGGATGGGCTTTAAGGTCCTTTCCAACATGAACCAATCTGGGATTCTGTGATCTTGGATTGTATTCTGCTCTCCTGTGGGGATTGCTTCTCTTAAGAAGTTCTGTGTGGCAATGCTTTAGCTCTTATTTTCTCCCCAACACCCTGAAAAATAAATAATATATCAAATTGAGGTGGTGAGAGCAATGCTGAGGCTTTGGAGGAGCAGAATTCATGTCGCTCCTTTGCCTCCAAGGGGATTTACAGCTGGAGCCACTAATGTCAGTGTTTTGATTTACTCAGAGACTGCAAACTTGACAAAGTGTATTTCACAGTGAGAAGACCCTCTCCTCTGGAATTTATTTGTTTTAATCAAAATGGACATAAAAATAACATGCAGGAGCCATGAATCTGCTCTGGCCAGACTCCAGTCAAAATCCATGGCAACCTCAGGAGGTTAATGGAGGAGGAAATGGGAGATTCCTTCCTTCCTTCCTTCCTTCCTTCCTTCCTTCCTTCCTTCCTTCCTTCCTTCCTTCCTTCCTTCCTTCCTTCCTTCCTTCCTTCCTTCCTTCCTTCCTTCCTTCCTTCCTTCCTTCCTTCCTTCCTTCCTTCCTTCCTTCCTTCCTTCCTTCCTTCCTTCCTTCCTTCCTTCCTTCCTTCCTTCCTTCCTTCCTTCCTTCCTTCCTTCCTTCCTTCCTTCCTTCCTTCCTTCCTTCCTTCCTTCCTTCCTTCTCCTTATACAAGTGATGCACCAACCCTTGCAGAGGGATTTACCAGCCTCCTCTCCTCCCCCTGAGCTGCTGCCACCATTCTCCAGGGTCTGGTCCCACCCATCCCAACTCAGAGAACCAAATAGTCAGCATGATGGGGGCACCAGGATGGAGCTCAGCTTGTGGTGAACCACTTTGAGGGGGCTACATTGACATCTAGCTCCCTTCATTTATGAGGATGAGCTGGGACATGCACAGAATCACATCTTGGGGAATTGCAGCAGAAAATGTCACTTTGTTTTCTGTAGATCTGAGATGTTTTGGGGCTTGGGAGAGAATGGACCAGATGCTCGATGAGCATCAGCTCAACTGCACTGGTAACCACCGAGCTGCGAGTCCAGGCTGCTCCTCCATCTCCCCAGGGCTCATCACTTCCCCTCCCTCCACTGACAGCTCCAGATAAATCAGCCTTGAAGAGGAAAATGGGCTGATTTGTGTGTTTTGTTTTCCCATGTCAACATATCTGAGTGTTTTCATACCTTGCGGGGCAGCTGCTGCAAAGAACAAAGCCCATCCGTCAGGGGAGTTAAAATTAGATGAGATTCTTCTGTGCCTCACCATTCTGCATGGCTGCTTGTGAGGTGGGGGTTTTGCAGCATTATTTCCTCGGTATTGTGTGTGGAGAAACTGTCTCTCAGGGCAGGGTGTCTGCACAACTGAGATGGCCAGAGCTGGAATTGAATCCAGAGGCTGGATGGAAAATCTCTGCTCACCACCTTGCAGGCAACAATCCCTCTCCCAGAGGCTGGTGATGTCTCAAGGGTGATGCCACCAGTACCCCTGAGATGTTCTTGGGACCTGAGAGAGGCTGTCAGCCTGCCGGGCTTGGTGACAGTCTCAGCCTGCCCCAAACCTGCTGCTGCTTCCACCCAAGGCTGGGGGCAGCGGGGCTCCTTACAAATACATATGCTGGTTCATCCTTTTCAAGGAAAAATGTCTCCAAAGTGACGATTATTTCATCAGAGGGGTTAATGAGCCCTTTTCCTTTAGCCAGGCTCATGTCTGACCTCGTGGCAGTGACAGAGACAGGGACAGCAATAGTGAATGGCTCGTGGGCACCAAGCTGTGCTGGCAGTGAAAAAAGGACGGGCATTGCACCCCATCCCTGGGGAACTCAATCCCCACAGGAGCCTTTTTCCCTGATTGTTGCTTATTTAGATATTTTCACCATCCCACTTCCCCCTCCATGCTCCCTTTGTGTGACGATGGAGCATTGACTGGGAGCGGGCAGTGTGTCCCTGGATTTCGGGGAGCTGGGAGCCTGAGCTGTGCCCTCCCCGCTGGCACTCAGAGGTGGCAGCGCTGCTTCCATCCCATTCGAGTCGGGAGCATTAACAACCTGTGAGTCATCTCATAAATGAACCATCGTGGGGAGGGGGGGATCCAGGGCAGGATGCTGCTCCCAGACAGAGCCGGGCTGCAAAAATAAAGCTTTTTGCTGCTGGTGAAAGGAATTGGTGTCAGTGTGACCCCTGGGCTCTCCGAGGGGCTGGGTTTTCCTGAACAGGGAGCAGGTCCTATGAGACTGAAACATGGGGACTCTGTGTCCTGGTGCCTGGGCCTGGTTGTGACATGCCAGAGGGCCAAGGGCCCTGTGCACATGGGCAGACACACACGGGTACGACCAAGGGACAGGGAGGAGTGTTAGGTCTGGGTTTGCCAAGGGATAAGGTCTGTTTGTCTGTCTCCTGTGAGCCTGACAGGAGATTTGCCAATGTCTGTTACTGTACCAACAGGATGGGAGTTAGACCCATGCCAAGTGTGGCTTAAACCCCCTGGGGCACCTTCGACCCTCCTGATCATGGAGGAGGCAGGTTTCTTTCTTATCATATAAATGTTACGTTTTATGCAGCTTTTTAGCTCTGAGCCACAGTGCAGGAGAGATGGTCCTGCCATCACCTGCAGCCCTGGATGCCAGTGCCAGATGGGATGGACGTGTGGCTGTTCAGCTCATTGATTCACCTCCTTGTAGGGCTCTGGAGATGCTGGGAAAGAAGCGGGTGTTGTCTTTGATGTTGGGAATCCAGGTCAGCTGCAATCATGCTGCTCTCTAACTGTGCCAAATCACAGAGCGCAGCTTCAGAGACTCTTGCTCTGGACTCAAACCCTGGGTCTTCCCTCCCATTTTTCATGTTCCTGCAGAAAGTCCACGGGATGATTTGGTTTGGGGTTGGGAGAGAACAGGAAACCTCCTTTCAGTGGAAACCTGGTGGAAAAGCACAGGAAGGTTTGGATAAGGTTTGGTTTGGGACTGAAGGACTGAGATTTAGGTGATTTGGACCTGGAGGCATCAGGAGCTGCAGAAAGAGCATCAGCTCCCACCAGCTCTTTGTTTTTGTACGAGTCATTCCCTTCCAGGAGCTGAGATGTGGAGGCCAGGGAAGCAATGGCATGGGAGCAGTGGTGGTTACAGGGTGTTTTAAAAATGTGATTAAGGCTCTTTTCCTGGTTATCTTGGAGCTCTCCATATCCTGTGCTTGGTTTGGGCTGTGGGGTAGTACAGGGACCAGTGTGTCCCCTCACAGTGTAGGCTCACAGGCAGCAGTCCTGAAAATGATGGTCAGGCTCCTGAGAGGATCCTGGCAGGTTTTGAAGATGCTCAGCAGGTCCTGAAAGCTGGAGTTGTTCAGGGAATCTGGCTGTAGCATTTGTCACCTGCATGGCTTTGGTCCTGGAGGTCAGGAGAGGTGCTGGATGGCTCAGCTGGGGCAGGACTCATCCCAAAAAGCTCAGCAAACCTCAGGATTTTTCCTTGACACTTTGATTGAGTTCTGAAGGGCTCAGGAGCTGGATTCAGCCAGAGCCAGGCTGGATGCAGCTGTGGCAAGAGACAGAGCAAAGCTCTTTGATCACCAACTGCCTGCTTTCCGCCTGACTTGTCTGAGCTGGATCGCCAGCAGAAAAGCCAACAGTATCACTTGTTGGTTGGTGATGAACATTCGTGGTGATGCCACCCCTGATGCAGCTACCTCCAGGGATTCCTCCTCCAGCCCTTTGTCAGAGCTGGGGATCTTGCTTTGTGTCAGTTCCCAGCATGATACCACCAGATGCCTGCTCCCATCTGTCCTGGCTGGTCCTAGCGGCCTTGAGAGAGCACCCAGGGAGGGCAGCATGCCCTCCATCCACAGGGACACAGATGGTGACTGCCCAATGCTGTATTTTTCCAAGAGAGCCATCTGCTTCCCTCCCTGCTTCCAGGGGCAATGCCAAGCCATGGGGCAGAGCCTCTGCCACCATTCCCAGTCCATCAGCCAGCACTGGGAACCTCTGGAGAGCAGCTGGGATGGCACAGCTCTTCCATGGTCATGGTGATACCCAGGAAAAAGCAAGAGACATCAGGGAAAGGAGTTGAAACTCATCAGTGCTGGGTCTCAGAGGAAACCTCTGGCTCTGTTTGTACCCTGCCATGAGAGCACCATTGACATCCCAGTGCTGGGTGTTTTGGCCATCCTGAGGGTGGGTTCCAAATCCAGGATGAGTACAGGGAACAAGAAAGAGCCAGAGGAAGAGGAGCAGTGACAGCAAAGGCTGCTGTGCTCAGCTTCTCCCAGCTTCAAAGGCAGCTCCCCCTCCTCCAGCCTCTCCAGCCTGCAGAACCTCAGACAGCTGATCAGAGAAGGTGATTTCCCTCCCTCTTTTCTTTCTTCTTCTGAAAGGCACAAAAAACACCCTTTCACCCTCCTGCATCTTGCAAACGTGCAAATCTTCCTCCCACCCGTTGTCCCACTCTTCCTCTCTGGAAATATTCCAGCCTAGCAGGAAGGCAGGATCAGATTCCAGCCATGTCATGGTCCCCTTCCTGAATGCCTCTGCCTTGGGAAGATATTTTCAGGGAAGATCTCCTCTCTGATTATCAGACTGGGGTAATATTTTTTCTTAAGACCTTTTTAGAGCTGATAACCTGCTGGGCTCAGCTGGGCTGTCCCTGGGGAGCACTTGGCCAGCCTGGCCTGTGGTTAAATGAAGACTAGTAATGAGGAAAAATTGAAAGCTGTGATTTAACGATTGGAACAGCTCTTCTTCCACAGCTATCTGTCTGCCTATCTAAATACAGATATATATTTTCTAAACACAAAGTGCCAACATCCCTGCTCTGAGACGGGTGAAGCAGCTGAGAGCCAAACACAGGATTTAAAAGAACAATATTAAATAAATGATGTCCAATGAAAGCCTTAGGCAGAAGAAAACGCTCTGCCAATAGATACTTATTTACATGGAGAGGAAAACAGCTGGAAACAGATTTTTTTTTCCTCTCTCCCAAGGTTTCGGCTTCGGCAATTTGAGGGAGAGGATATTTGATATATAAATCCCTTCCCGTTGCTGGGTTTGGTGGAGGCAGAGCCAGCCCTGGCTCAGGGAAGTATTTGCTTAGATAAAATGTTGATGATTGAAAGATTTTTTTTAATCTGGGTTTTTAACTTGCCCTCCCATGGCACAGTAGGGAGCAAAACTTGGTCGGGGTGGGCTCAATTCCCAGGAGCTGTCCCCCTGTCCCCATCAGGGCGCAACACACACACATCCATATAGACATGGCAGAGTGACTGGGTGCATCAGAGCACAACGTTGCCAGGGATGAAGGGAGGCAGTGTTTGCCCACAACCACCTTCAGGGTGATGCTCCAACATAATTCCCAGTCCCAGAATGGATTTTTCCCATCAGCCTGATGGAAAGACCCATCCTCCTCCCTTCCACTTATAATTGCACTCCATTAGCAACTTGAATGTTCTAGGCTAAGTATTCCCATTTTCCCCACAAATGGAGCCCTTCTTGCCCACCCAACAGCACAACAACCCCTCCTCCATACGGCTGTGGGACCAGAGCTGACGGTGAGTGCCAAGGGGACAATTTCATTCCTTGCTGTAACCAAGATATCTTCTGAGCAAAGCAATTTTTCCTCTTGCCTTGTGCTTCTACCTTCCCTGTATCCAAGCACAGCCGGGATCCTCTGAGGGCCTGGATGACTCACCATGGCAGAGATGTAAGGGCATTAGCATGATTCCTCCCTGGGCTCTGCATCTCCCACCACCAGGAGTTTTTATATTCCAAGCATCTTTCCTGCCCCGAGGAAATGTCACGTTTACCTGCAAAACGGCTGGACAGAAGGAGCAGGTCAGGAGACAGCAGGGATGAGGGCTGGACCAGGGACAGTGGAGTAGGGGTCAGAGGGATGCAAGCACACACACGGAGTGTCACAGCCTCGCTGATGGCAGCGTGACAAGTGTCCCCAGTGCAATTAGTGCCCTCATGCTGAGCTATAGGTGGAAGCTGCCTCCAATCCTCCTCCGTGGCCGCTCCTTTGCCTCTTTCCCCACAGCCCCAGCACTGTGGCGGGTGCAGTTGCTCACTAATTACACGCCGTACCCAGACTGGCTGCTTTGCACAGTGCTATTAATTAGCATTTGCTTCCCTGATGGTTGCTGACCCTGCCAGAGTTGGGAATAAATTGGCTGCTATGGGTAATGGGTTTGCTGCGAGTGGTCGGCTCTGGTGGCACAGCTCCTGGGTAATGGTGTTGTTACAGGATGAGCTATTAATATTCTCATTTTGGAAAGACAAGGCAGTTTGTTGGAAGAATGTGGCCCTCAGTGCCAGCTGCTCTTGACTTTCAGGCTTACAGAGACCTTGGAGAAAAGACAAAGATCTGAGACAGTTGGGATTGTTCAGCCTGGAAAAGAGGCTTTGAGGTCACCTAATTGTGGCCTTCCAGTACCTGAAGAAGCTGTCAAGAAAGACAGAGACTATTCACAAGGGTCTGGAGTGGCAGGACAAGGGGGAATGGCTTTCCACTGCCAGGGATAGCTGGGATATTGGGCAGGAATTGTTCCCTGTGAGGGTTGTGAGGCCCTGGCACAGGGTGCCCATGGAAGCTGTGGCTGCCCCTGGCAGTGCTCAAGGCCAGGCTGGACAGGGCTGGGAGCAGCCTGGGACAGTGGAAGGTGTCCCTGCCCATGGCAGGGGGTGGGACTGGATGGGCTTTAAGGTCCCCTCACACTCTATGATTCTATGACTGTGAAAGGGGGCACAGATATGGCTGGGGGAAGAGCTTGGGACCTGTCCACCCTGCCCTCCTGGAGCATTTTTCCTCAGTAAATAATTGACATGAGGCTGGGGGACTGGGATAGTGTAAAGGAGGTGGAAAGATAATTTGGGGACATTACAAGCAAATCAGGGTTATAAAATGTGCAAAGATATTTTTCCTCTGCAACACAAGCCCTGCTCAGTCCATGCATTTAGGTGCAGAGGATCATGGAGTAAGGATGAGCCTGAATATCCCACTGAGCCTCCCAGGCTCCTCCTCCTTTTCCCCATCACTTTGGGTGCTCTACCTGCACTAAACCTGTCCTAAATCATGTTAATCTGTAGAGCAACCCAACCCCACTTCCCCCCCCCCGCTCACCAGCTCTGTCCTCCAGCCACCTGGCACTTCATTATATCACTCAAGATTAATCCAGAGCTCCTAATTGCCGAGTGCCCAAGAGCTCCTGGTAAGGAGGAAAAAAAAGTGCCAGGCAAAAAAGCCAAGGTTTTTTTGGTTTTTTTTTTTCTGCGCAATATTTAGGTCGACCTGCTGATGTGGGAAGTGCAGAGATGGGAATTTGTGCGGTTTGAGGGAGCTGGGGGTTTTTATAGCATTTATTGGGCCTTTTTCCCTGTCATCTCCTCCATCCTAGCTGTAAGAGGGAAGAGTGTGCATGATTCCAGCTGAAAGTGAGGAAAAAATGTATTTTTTGGAGAGATTTTTGCTTTTAATGGGGGATCTTTGCTTAGTTCTCCATGTATTCAGCTAAAGGAGGGGGAAAAAAAGGGTCTGTGCCAAGCACTGTGATTTTGGGAAGGCTCTGCAGACTCAGCAAACCTCTCCAGCCAGGAAAAAAAAGGGCACAGGGTTTTTCTTTAGGAAAAGTATTTTCCACGCAACAAATTTCACTTTAGAAATAAAGGTCTGGGTCCAATTTGGGGTCTTTTGATGCTTTTAATCATCATGAAGCCTGGTGTGCACAATCGCAACCATACACTTCAACAAATAATTTCCTTCCAATGGACTGCAAACACTGCCGATGAAAACTGATTTTCCTCCTCTTTTTTTTTTTCCTGTTTTCAGGAAAAATACCACAAAGCAAATACCCAGTCAGCTCAAATCCATGGCTTTGCTCCAAGTATTTTGGCTTGGCTGAAGATCCAGGCTGGATCATGTGGCTGTCCTGGGCAATCACTAATTTTTTCAGAGCCACTCCAAAGCAGTTGAATCACTCACATCAAGACAAAATAATGAAAGAGAAAGGAAATTCCATTTGTTTCCCAACCTGGGGCTGGAACCAGAACTGGGAGGCTCAGCAATTTTTTCCTCCTATTTCAGTGCTCTTTGTGTGCTGGGAGTGTCCTGCCGAACAACCCTGCCTGGTTCCTCCAGGTGTTTAGGGACCACCACACCACTGCATCCTTTGACAACCACCCCTATGGAATTCAGACCCTGCACTCCCCATTTTCTCCTGCCCCTGTAGCAGAGGCAGCACCTTGTGCTTAGGAAAACCAGTGCTTAGGGGTTTATTAAAACCAAAAGCTGAATAAAAAGACCAGAGTTTGGAAGGCTTTGGCTGAGCCACAGCTCAAACGAAGTGCAGCAGCTGAGGTTTCCCTAAAAAATTTAGGGTCTCTACAGCTCTTGTTTTCATTTATCATCAAGTCCCAGGGTGGTGCAGGGTCTGGTCAGCTTTTAGGGTACTGATCAGCCTTCTGGGATTTGGGGAAGAGCTGTTGCAGTCCAAGTATTGGGGGCACATTTGCCACCTTTCTCGGGTCACCAAGGCACAGGGAGTTTTTTGGACTCCCTCTAACCCACACAACACTCTCAGCATCATTCCCGCCCCCCCTAAACCAGCCCAGTGCTGTGTTTTCCTGCTTTTCAAAGGAAGTTAGCCCAGTTCCTGAGCAGGGCTGTCCCCTTGCAGTGTGCCCACCACTCTGAGCGTCACTCTGGTGTCATCTTCTCCGGTGGGAGAAGCAATGATGAGGAGGTGGGACCGATGGGTGCTTTTTTTTCAGGAGATCTGAATCTTGTCTACCTGAGTCATGCTGAGAGCCTGTAGCTGTCACCAGATAAGTACTGCATGTGGGGAGGCCAGTGCCTAAGGGATCATTTCCTATTGATTGGAAGTAAGCAAGGGAATGGGCAGGGGAATCTGCTCAGTTTGTCACAGAGCCTGCCAGTCACAGAAACATGGAATTGTTTGGGATGGAAGGAACCTTAAAGCTCATCTCATTGCACCCCCTGCCATGGGCAGGGACACCTTCTGCTATCCCAGGTTGCTCCAAGCTCCATCCAACCTGGCCTTGGTCACTGCCAGGGATTGGGCAGCCACAGCTTCTCTGGGCACCCTGTGCACAGCAGGAGCACTAGGACCCACACAGAGAGGTAAAGACTGGCTCCAAAACCGCTTTAATTCAGTTCAGAGACACGGAACACCACTAGCTACTCCATTCCTTCCCAAGAAGCCCAGTTGCTTGGGAAGCCCCGACTGAGGATCAGTTATCTCGATGCTGGACAAGACACACCACCTCCTGCTGCCCCATCCTTGTGCACAGGGACCTGGCACTGTGCTTTGGGGGGTGGTGGCTGGGGCGGGGGGAGTTATAGATGCATAGAGTGAGAGGATGGGGAAATGAGGTTGCCAAGGAAACCACAGAACAGCAAAGTGCTGAATTTTTTTCTCAAGGCTAGAAAAATGCAGGGGAGAAGGGCAGCGGCAAAGCCCCGTGCTGTGGGTGAGCTGGGGGGACTGGAGTACGGGAGTTGGGGGGAGTGACCCCTGGGCAAGCCAGGATTGCAAAGTAAAACTGGTCATGAGCCAGATTCTGTGAAACAGTGTCCCCGAGCTGGCTGAGGGCAGTCCCTGGGGAAGGGATGTGGTCCGGGTGCACCAGTAGTGGCTGTCCCCTCACAAGGAAGCCTGTCTGGGGTTGGACACTCTCTGGGGTTGTTTAAAGTGCTGCAAGTTGAAGGCTGAATATAAAAACTCCATCAGACAGAAGACTGAGCACCTCACTGGAGTCACCTGGAGGGATTTAAAAGATGTGTTGATGTGGCATTGGGCACATGTGGTTAGTGGTGGGCTTGGCAGTGCTGGGAGAGTAGTTGGACTCAATTATCTTGGAGGTCTTTTCCAACTGAAATGATCAGAGACAGGCAGGGAGAGGCAGGGAGAGGCACCAGCCTTTGCTGAAGCTTTGGAACATTCAAACCTGGAGCTTCGGGCTGAGTAAATCAACCCCTGGCAGTGACCGTAAGGGCCTCTCCATCATTGCGTGGTCACGACCAGCCACACGTGGGGCTGGAGCTGCCACAGAGGTCCTGGGGGCTCTTGTCTGCACCTCCTGCCCACAGATGGCAGGGGGGACCAATATTAGCACTTGCTGGTGCAGCCATGGTTCCACCTCTCCAGCACTGATGAGAAATGAGAACCGAAGTGCCCACTACACCAAAGTTCATGAGAGAGCTGAGTGCTGGCAGGATGGGCAGCTGCCAGGGATCTTCCCTGCTCCTCTTCCTCAGCAGGCTGGGGGATGTGGAGGGGAGGAGGGGACGAGAGAGGGGAAAGCTCCAGGGATCTCTGGAGCTGAGGGGTGGGAAGGGCAGGTTATCCTGGGGGGGCTCAGTCCCCAGTTTGGGAACTGGATTTTTGAAATACACACACCCACGTGTTTGTGCCCTTCCTGTGGAGCAGGTCAGAGGCTCAGCCTGGGGAATGGAGCCTGTAAACAGCTGCATACCAGAGAGCCCCTCACTGTCCCCTGCCCCAGGGGCACTACTGCACCTCCCCAGAGGCTGGAGCAGTTCTCAGGACCATGAGCTCTTCCAGCCCAGGCAAGTGGAAAAGCTCTCTCTGGGTACCTGGGAGGGAGACATCCTAGCATGGGTGTCAGTGGACCCCCTGCTTTCCCAGATTTCCAGTTTGCCTTTTATTTTCCTCCTCTGGGATTTCCCAGGGGACCTGGGGAGGGGGCACAGGGTGACATTTTTCCTGGAGACAAGTTCACAGGGGGGCAGAAGAACACAGAGAACTGCCAGGAGATCCATCATAACATGCTTGGAGTCCAGCTCCCTCCAGTATCACTTAAACACCTGTATTAGACTGGACTGCAAAAAAATGTAGGTCCAAATCCCTCAATTTCAACCTTGTCACAGGCAAACGTGCCCTGAGGTACACTGGTACTGGCCAGGAGCCCAGTCCTGCCCTTCCTGCACTCCCCTCACAGCTCAAGGTCACACTGATGTTTTATTCATCCCCTACAATTCACTATATTCTTTAATTGCAGCCACACGCACTGTCACAAGTGTAAATAATTGCCTTGGAAGCTCATTAATCACTTCAGCATGTTAACGAGCACCGCAGCCCAGAGAGCTCTCTCAGGGGGCTTAAGGGTGGCAGGGACTCCCAAACACGGAGGGTTTAGCACCCAAGTCTGGCTGCAAACAGCACTGCCTGTGAAAAAATTCACACCTCAGCCCAATATTAAAAAATTAACAGCTTCACCATCCTTCTCTGCTCTCACCCTCAGGCTCATGCATGTATGGGAGCAGCACCCTCATCCCCATCCACGGTCACCCATGGTCACCGTGATCTTCCTGTGTCCACATCACACCTCACTGCCACTGGAAGAGGCTGGTGATAACGAGGGATGGGCCTGGTGCCACAAGGCTCCATCCCAGAACTCCTGTAGCCAAAGGGATGTCTCCCAGCTACTCCCTGATGCTTTTCTCCTGAAAAATGCTCCCTGCTGTTGGTGGAAGTTCTGCCCTGCATGGGGCAGCCTGCAGCATCCAGACCAAGCCAGAGAGCTGCTCCAGCCTTAATTAAAGCTCTTTAATCATCAGTCAGGTGATGGAGGAGCAGAAAGCCATGGTTATATGCCAAGCTGGGGCTGGTGATTTGAGATACATGTTGGAATTTGGTGAGGGATCTTGAACGACCTTGAGGCTCAAGCTGGGGAGCTATAAACTTGAGACAAGAGGTCCCAGACCAACCTTAAGAAACAGTCTGTGCTGCAGAGACGGTTCACACCTTTATTAGTCTGGCTGGAAGGGTTCTTCCTCACTCGTCTCCCTGCCATCCTTCTTGCTTTCCTGGGACACCGTGCCTTCAACCCAGGATGGATGGTCCATTTGTGACAGAGCACAGGGACAAAGAGGCATCCCAACAACATCTGGACATGCTGCAACCACCCTGTCCCCTCCATGCCCTCCCTCTGCTTGCACTTAGGTGAGGAAGAAGGTGTTTGGGTTAAAACCCGGCCCTCTACCACCCTCAGCTCCCAGGCACAGCCCCATTTTCATGGAGCAATGTCTCTCCTGCCCCCAAATCATCCAAGCCCAGATTTCTCTCAGGGAAGAACACACTGCCCAGGTTGTACAATTTCCCTTTCCAGGAATGAATCTGTTCCTAGTGGGATCTCAGCACATCCCAATCAAAGGGCAGGTAGGTATTTGCAGGGAAGAACCATCGAAATCACAGGGGCCTTCTCGAGTGAATGCGACATTGCCGGAGGCTGGCTCTCCGAGGGAGCCCAGTGCAAGGGAACAAGGAGCTGGGGTTTAGGGACTGGTGCCACCCTACCTCTCCTCCCCACCCGAGCTGCCCAATGTAGTGTCACAGCATCTTGTCTTGCATCATGCTCCCTCCAGCCCACTCGCCAGCAGCATCAGCAGAACTGCAGAAGAAGAGCCCAGGGCAGGTGGTAAGCCCTCACCCAGCCTCCAAAGCACCACTTCAGGGGGATCTGCCACCCCTGAAGGCTAGGAAAGGGTTGAGTTGCCCAGGGCCTCTCTCCAGATGGTTACAGACCTTCCAGCGGTTCCCACACTCGTTGCACAGCACGAATGTTGTCATGGGCTCATCAGCGCTGCGCGTCTGTACCTGGGGTGGAGCAGCACCGGGTCAGTGAAGACCCTTCTGGGGTCCCCCAAGACAAGATCCCCTGGGGACCATGCCTGACCTGGTTGTAAGTGCAGTTCTTCTTCTTGCATTTGCTGCACTGGAAGAGGTCGGTGACAGTGCCCCCTGTCTTGGCCATCTGGTGCTCCCGAATGGCCTCCTGGGTCATGGCATTCCTCAGCTTCTTGAGCTCATCACTGGCCATCTCCTGCCACCAGCATTGGCCCGGATGGGTCAGTGTGGCCATGGCTCTGCTCACATCCAAGTACCACAGTCCAACACCTTCCCCATCCTCTCCCAAAACAAGACTGATCCTGCTCTCGGTGCTTGCTGGAGGGCTCAGACCCATCCAGATGAAAAAATCACCCCATCCTCAAACTAAAACTGCTGCCTGCAGGTATCTGTCTCCCCACAGGGGAAACTGGGCTTCTGATTTGTGAACCCTGATTGAGGAGGACAAATGGGGATGCTCCAGCCTGATTCTTGCCAGTGTGACACCCCACAGCCAGATCTGTGATGGCTGGGGGTCTGCAGGGCTCTGAGGGGACCCAGCAGTGCTGCCAGCTTTCTCCTAATGCTCCCTGTGCCTCATTCAGCACTCGGGTGGGACAGGGAGGTGATGAGACAACTCCATTGTGGACAGCACCAAGCCAAGATCCTGCACTTGGATGCCACAGAGGCAGCATGGATGAGATCCATGGGCACGAGCCTCACGCACCCCACTGCCCACCTCAGCAGTCATGCGGGCGATGAGGCCGGGCTCGATGGCCCCACACAGCACATTCCTCCGCAGACCAGGGTTCTTGGGGTCCTTCAGGTTGCTGATCCTGCTCCGCACCCGGTTGCGATACTTCATGTCTGTGCTCTTCAGCTCCTGGAAGATATGTGGGGTCCGTCAAGGAATCAAGGAGGGGATGGCAGCTTGGGTGCTGCTGTCACCAGGGCCAATGGTCACGTGCAGGAGGCTGATCACAGTGGGGCTTTCCTCCCCGTGGGAAGTGTCCCCATCCTTGGCTTTAAGAGGATGAAGCACAGCTTGAGATGGGGGGAGGAAAATGACTTTGCATTGCCTTGGAATGTCTAACATCCAGGCGAGGCTGTAGGGCTCAAGGACTGTCATCAAGCCCTGCGCTGGGAAAAAAGTTCATGTTGCAGAGGAATCTGTCTACTCCCTCCTCCCAAAGAACATGGATATGGACAGGTTGATATCGCAGCTTTGGGCACAGAGTCCGAGAGGCACCAAAAAGTGCACTCAGGAGGGGAACCACCCTGGGGTTGGCCCACGTCTCAGGGAGCTGCCAGGAGAACCCCAAGCCTTGAGTTGGGGGTAGGCAGAGGTGGCTCCATCCCAGCCAGCATGGCACAGCCTGGACATTGTGACATACTGGTTCTGGCAGGAGACACAGGCACCTACAGCAGGCTCGTGGAAAAAAAAATCTCTGGCTGGGTTTGGATTTATTTCCCCAGAGATGAAGGCAGGTCCCTGACCAGAGGGGACTGGGAAGGACGCACAGACCCCCGGACGAACGCAGGTGCTCAGGAGATGCTTTGCTCAGCATCAGTCTCAGCCTCAGCCTCAGCCTCCTCTAACTGAGGTCTGGGCTCCCTCTACAGGCAACGAGCAAGGCAGTCTGTCACCCTCTGTCCTTGTCCCTGTCACCCTCTGTCCTGTCCCCAGCAGCAGCACTCCTGAGGCCATGGACGCCCCCCCAGCAGATGGAGCCTGGGGACCCCTAGCTCCCCAAAGGATATGGTCTTCAATCTCTGATGCCATCTTCTCGCAGTTGACACTGAACTCCTTGTAGTCGTCTGAAGGGTAGAGAGGTTAAGGGGTGACCTTCAGCTCTGAAACCAGCCACAAGTCTCACTGTACCTCCCACAAAAAGTCTCACCTCTCCTCTTGTAATTGCCCCAGATACCCAATCTCTAAAATACCTATTTTTATCCATCTTGAACCTTACAAAGATGCGTCCTCACATCCAACTCCCTTATCAGAGACCCTACCAGCCTCCTTTTCTTTCCTTTTGGGGCTGAATGCTCCTCTCAGAACTGTCCCATAGGAGAAACAGCCCAGTCTGGGCTCCAGCACCCTCAGAACTGCTCACCATCCATGCGGAGCGCAGCTGTCAGCATCTCAATGCACTTGTCCCGCACCGAGTCCCCCGTGAGATAGCAGGGAGCCAGCAGGCAGGGGCTGGGAGAGAAGGAGGGACTGGTGGGGGTTCGCGGCACGTCAGGCTTGGCCTTGCTGCTGTTGGCTCTGCAGGGGCACATGGAGGGGAACGGGCAGGTGGCAGGGTTCTGGCACGGCTGCAGGGACCTGACGAGGTCCCTCGGAAGTGGAGTGGGTCTCTCCTACCTTTCCTCCTCTCTCCTACCTTTCCTCCTTGCTGTCACTGGAGATTCTGTGGGAGCTGGCGGGAGCTGGAGAGAGACTGATGCCCACAGAGGCTCTCCTGGGGGTGGCACGGAATGGGACAGTGGGGATGACACCAGAGATGGGGCAGGCAGGACAGGGAGCAGGGACTGGGGGCAGGACCTCAGGCACTAGCACATCGATTAGAGTGCTCAGAAGCCAACAGGAATCTCCCCAGGGGAGGATTTACTCCTCCCAGGGAATATCCCAGTGCTGTGGCAGGATCAGGGCTCCCTGCCACTTCTTACGCCCTCCATGGTCAGGGCATCCCTAAGGGGGAGCCTAAAAGCATCCCCAGACTGCCCAGGGACACCCTCTCCTTACCTCTCCCCTGACAGTCTCTTCTGTGGGGAGGAAGAGGAGATGGTTGAGGACCTGGAGTCAGCAGAGGCTCTCCTGGTAGGACAAGCCCCATGTCAGAGGGCAGAGACTGGGACAAGTGGTGGGTTCACACCCCCAACCAAGGCCCAGTGAGGGGCTAGGGTCTGGCCTCTCCCATCTTCACCCAGCCCAGCACCCACCTCTCTTTCCTGCCATCCAGAGGTGATTTTTTAGAGGACGCAATGGGGCTCCGGCCATCGCTGGACTCTCTTCACCACGGAGGCCCAAAGGAAGAGAGAGAAGCTCTCAGCAACCCAACATGCTCTGGCAACCTGTGAGCTGGATCTTGTCCATTTGCATCCCCCACCCCTGAGTTCCACCCCTGCCAGGCTGCCAGCAAAGCCTCCCCTGGGCTGGCAGTGCCTGGCAGAGCCTGCTGTGAGGGTCAGGGCATCCTTCAGCAGGTACCTCTCCAGTCTGGAATTGGCAGAGTGGCCCTGGGCGCTGGTGGCATGAGAGTCACACTTGCTGGGCTTCCTAGGGACAGAGAGAGTGAGGGTCAGATAAGCACTGTCCAAATTGACCTCATCCAAGGAATAACTGGTTTTAGAGAAGGGAAATAAAAAATGGTCACTTCTCCCTCCTCCAAAAACTGCCCTGGTGCTGCCCCAGAAGCAGTTTGGTCTCCAGAGGTGCTGCTGGCATCCATGGGTAGACAGAGATGAATAAACTCCTTAAGGACCAAGCAGGGGATGGTCTCATATTGGCCCCCCTACAGGAGGCAGGAGCCCTCACCTCTCCTTGTGCTTCTCCCTGTGCTTCTCAGCTGTATTCTTGCTGTGCTTCACCCCTTCACTGGGGCAGCTGGAAACATCCAGCCCTTTCTTCTCCTTCTCTCCATCTGTGTCCTTCTCCCTCTTCCCATCGGCATCCTTCTCTTTTTTTGTGGTGGTGGGCTCTGGGGGAAGGATTTGGGTGTCACAGTCACAACCCAAACCAGCACAGGGCACCTGCAGAGCTGCATCTTGCAGCGAAATGATTGTGGAAATGCTCAGCTCTTGGTGGGGCACACATTGATTTATACCACTCTGTCCCGGAGTGAAAACAAACTCTTGGAAAATCTGGGTTACAGGTTATAGGAGCCTGCACATCCTAGCTCTGGAGTGATTCCACTCCATCCCTCCAGAAAGCATCGGGGCTCGAGGTGCAGGGATGGTCCAGAGAAGATTGAGGCTTTGGGGGAGTCTTACCTCCCCCATCATCACTCACCCAGAAGCCGCTTCCAGTTTTTGATGAGGATTTTGGCTGAGGCCACCACCTCTTCATCTGAGCAGTGTTTCCGCACTGAGTTCACAGCCACTCCGATCCGTGTGGTCTGGGGACACACACCAGAGACAATCCTTAGGGATGTGCTGGCTGGCACGAGGCACAGGACAAGCTACCCCACGGGGTGTCCACCCCACCCAAATCCCCTCACCTGCAGCAGCTGGATGGTCATGGTGTAGCCGGTAAGGGATTTGAGCAGATCCAGTGCCCCTTCCTGCAGCAGGGAGAAGCCACGGGAGCCCTTGAGGAGGCACCAGGCAGCACCAGAAAGGCCATGAAAGGAGAACCCAAAACAGCCCTGGGCTGCTCCCTGGGACTGCCTGACCCTCTGTGTCACCGATAGAAAAGTCCCACACAGAAATCCTGCTGAACCATCCCAGCACCAGGTCACATCTCCAGCTGGGTAGCAAGAGCTTTTCTTAAAACTTGGGAAAACCCCATCTGCAAGAAAAATCTGGGCTGATGGGAGCTAGGGACAGATGGGGGATTCCCCAGTGTCCCCCACCCAGGGGTGTGAAGGTCCATGGGACACAAACCCCTGGATTTCAGCCTGACACCCTGCAGTGGCAGCTGGGATAAAGACAGTCCAGTATGGAGCCTTCCTCCTCCTCCCTCCCTTTCTCCTCCTTGGTATTTTTAGAGTCCCAGCAGCAGACACCAGCTCCCAGGTACCCCCTCCCAGGGACACAGTTCCATGGACTTCCCATCATGAGGGGCTGGATCAAACCCTTCGGGTTTGGTCGGTGCATGGACATTCCTGTGCTGTAGTTGGACCCTGGCTCTGTCCCATTCCAAAGTGCAGCAGGAAAGGTGTAGAGCACCCCTGTCCCTTGACTCCTGGGTAATTTCTGGCAGCAAGCAGAGCCATGGGATCTGGTTTGATACCAAGCATCGGCATCCCAAAAAGCTACCAGATCCAGGGAGACAGCAGTGCTTCCCCCCCAGCCTACACCTTGTCGGGGCAAAGGCTGGTGGAAACGGTCAAATATTAACCCTGAGGGCGGTCTTGGAACTCATAACTGGCACACCAGGATCCCCAGATGGATCCTCACTTGGCACAAGGGTGGCAGGGCTGGATCCCATCTTCCCCAGAACACAACCACCAAAACCACCCAGGAAACAGTGACAGACCCCTCCCCTCCCTTTGCACACTTGTGCAACAGGCAGGGCTGTGCTGGGTGCATTGAGGGTGTTCTAACCCCCAGCCCAGAGCTTCTCCTTGCTGGTACATGAGCCTCTGGCCCTGGCACTGATCGGGTGCACAGGCTGAGGGCCAAACACCTGTCGCCCACAATCCAGCACTGCCAAGTGGCGTCTAGAGCTGCCACCTATGGGACAAATCCCCCCTTACCCCCAAGTTCAAGTGTCTGGGGAGCAATGGGGTACAGGACAGCCCCAAATCAGAAGTAAAATTAAATCCCCTGGGTGCTGGCTACAATGTCCTGAGGCTGGGCTTGGGTGGCACGGGCAGCACCCCTTAAACCCACTCAGCCCCTCCAGGGACAACATGAGGGGTGTGAAAAGCAAACCCACCCACCCTTTCCCAAGCCACCCAACAGCATTCAAACATGCATGTAAACAAGCACGTGTGTAAATATGCACATGTGCAAATACATATGTGTGTAAATACGCGCACATGCCCCGAGGAGCTCGGCTCCTTTACCGTGCTCTTCCTGGCCACCATCTTATCCAATTTCTTGGCAATCCGGACCAGCTCCTCAGCGGGCCCCATGGCGGGGGCTCCAGCGCAGCAGGACTCCGGCTGCGGGCACAGCTGGGCACTGAGGATACGGGGAGAGGGAGCAGAGAGGAGGGGAAAAGGGAGAAAGGGAAGGGAAGAGAAGGGAAGGGAAGAGAGAGAGAAAGCAGAAAGGAGGTGGGGCTGTCCCGGCCAGTTATAAACTCCTGCCAGGAAAGCGAAATAGCACGGGGGAGGGCTAAATATAGCCGAGAGCCAGGATTGCAAGAGCGGGGGAGGTTGGCGGCTGTGGCGGCCACGGGGAGCCCGGGAGCCCAGGGACAGAGCCCGGGACGGGGCTTTGCCATCGGGATGGCTTAGCTAGGAAATCCGGAGGGGCACGGCTACAGTGTGGTGTGCTGGGGAATAATCTTTATACGCCATGTATTGGAATGTTCCAATATAGGTGGAATTCTAGTATATAGGAATAGTTCTTATATTGGAGTACTCCACATATTGGAGTATTTTGGTACTGAGAATACCCCGTCCCTGGAAATGTCCAAGGTCAGGCTGGACACGCTTGGAGCGACCTGGTCCAGTGGAAGGTGTCTTCCCCTCTGTCAGGGGACGGAAGGAACGATCTTTAAGGCCCCTTCCAACATTCCATGATGGTGTGATGACATGTCCTGCAGTCTTTGAAGCGAAGCAGAGCCCTGCCAGCTGAGAGTGTGCCAGGCTGGGATGGGAGCCACAAGCCCCTCAGGCCTGGCTGGACGGGCAGCAATACAGGGCACAGGCCATCGGGATATGTAGGTGACAACCTTGCCTTGCTTGTCCCTGCTCCAGCACTCATCCCAGCATCCAGCCCAGGGAAGGTGTCCATGTCCCAGCCCAGGCCTACATGGCTACCCCCCAAGGGTGCTCACAGCTGCCAGTAACTGGGAGCCTTGTGGACACATCAGCAGCATCACCATGCTGGGGACCGCCAGGGCAGGGATTGTACCCTCAACACGCTCCCAGGTGCTTAAAAAATGATCGTTTATTAGAAATCAGAGACAGAAAACATTTTAAAAAACTTTTTTTTTTGAGATTAAGCATTTGACACAGAAATGAGAAGGTTAAAGCAAGGGGCTATGGAGGCAGGTGGCTCCCAAGGGACTCTGGTACAGGGGTATTCTGGTCCTAGAAAAATCTGCAAAACCCTCTCTGAGAGCCCCTCCTCAGGGAAGGGGCGGTGATCTAGCACCCATCCCACATGAGGGACATGAGGCAGGGGCTCTGTGGTACCAACTGAAACATCCCCTGCCGTCCAAAGCAGGGAATGGCATTTCGCTACCAGTTTTGGAGAACTTTTGGAGCATCCCCAAACTCCACCAGTCCAGGCAGCTCCCAGAACGTAGGGTGGGGGATGGACACAAAAAAACCCTCCCTCTCCTATTTCTTGCCCATCCCAAAGGCTTCACAGTTGGGGTACAGAAGGAGGCTGGCAGTCCATGGCTGCCCCCAGGATAAGGAGGAGGCTTCATAACTATCTGGCAGAGGGTGGGGGACACCCCATCCCCAGTTCCTTGCAGAGAAGGAAAAAGAAAACCCAAGGGATGGGCAGAGCCCACAGGAAGGACGGAAGAGCAAAAGGAGCAGGGGCTGGCACAGAAACCTCAGCCCACCAGGGCAGCGAGCATGTCCAGTCTCTGCTTCTCAGCTCCCCACCGCCACCATCCATGGATGGTTTTCCTAATGCAGTGGGTCTCTGGGCCCCCTTGGAGGACAGTGGTCTCATGCCAGGATCCTGGGCACGTATCCCTTGTGGCCTGGCTCTACCAAGCCCCCAGCAGGGAGCTGCCTCTAGTCCCAATGGGACAGTGACAAATGGGCCACCACCACCCGGTCAATCTTGCAAGAGGTGGACGAAGCTGGCAGGGAAGACTCCGGTGCGGGAGCCATCGCCCTCAATGAAGCCGACCTGGGGGTGCAGAAAGAGGGTTCAGGGGAGTGCGAGTCTTATCTCGAGATATCAGCCCCAAAACCTCTCACCTGCTCAATTCCAAAAAGGATTTAGAGAGGCATAGCTGTGGTGACACATCAGTGGAGCCCTCCCAGCCCTTCTCCATGCACACATGGAGTCCGCCTTCCATGCCCCCCCCTCAAAAACCCAGCCTCCTTCAGAAGTGAACTGGGAGGGGGGGGAAAGGACCAGGATTTGGATCCCAGCACCTGCCAGTGCCATTGTGACTCACCCAGATCTGCTCGTCCTCCTCGCGTGTCACCACGATGACCTCCCCCTTGGAGAAGGTCAGCTCTCGCGCCTTGTCCCCCTTGCAGTCAGCCACTGCCTTTACCCGCTTCTGCCTCCCCTTGGCCTGAAATGGAATGAAAAGGGGTAACAGACCCCCCCCCTCCGAGGCCATCCAAAAGGCGGCAACAGGGATACGACCCCCTGATCACTCCATCTGCCACCTCAGGATAAGAGGAGCTGGGATACTTGGGAATGAAGAGAGCAGGATTTGCACCTACCGGAGCAAATCTCCTGGGCATGGGCACAGGGGGCACCTTGCTGAGAGCAGGGTCCTCGGGGCCACCAGGGCTCTGGGGGAACCCAGTTGACCCCATTTTGCCCACCATGCCACTGATGCGCCGGTACGAGCGGGTGCTCTCTGAGCTGTGGGTGACAGCAGGAACAGTGTCACCTCCTCCCCTCTTCTGTTGCCTTCCCCCTCCCTGTTTTCCTTCCTGTGAGATTTCAAGGGGGTCAGGGCTTCCTCCATGGGACCTGAAACCCACTCACAGCACCCTGGATGCTGACGGAAAGGGTCCCCAGCACCCAAACTCCCTCAAATAAGCCCACCACATTTTCCCAAAAGAGTGAAAAAATACATATGATAACTTGCAGAGAGGACCTTGGCATTCTCCCAGATAATCTGAGTCATTGTCTTATCAGCTTCTTTGGAGACCCCAGAGGGTGGGGACCCCTTTACTTCACAGCGATTCTCCATGCCCGTGGGCGTGGCAGAGGTTGAAGCTCACCCACCAGCACCATGCAAGGATTCCCCAACACTAAGTGCAACCCCCGTCTGGGGCAGGGTCCCTACCCAAACTTGACAGGGGGGATGTCGGGGACCGTGCTGCCTGGCAGGGGCTGCGTGGGTGGGGGACTCAGCTCCGGCCCCCGCCGAGCGCTGCTGGTGTCCGTCTCGGAGCGGGTTTCCCAGTACGCTGCCCACTGGCTCTCGCTGGGGCTGCGGGTGCTGGGGCTGCCATCCAGGGCACCTGTGCTGCTGGCACAAGGCAGGCTGCTTGGTGCCAGTGCCTCCGCTGGCCCAGAGGAGTGAGGCTCCGATGCCTGCTGGGGCAGTTCAGGGCGCTCTGGGGGAACACACACAATGGGGACAATAAACTTGGTCTCTGAGGGAAGGCACATGACTCCCCATTCTGACTCCCCACCATGACACCCCACTCTAACTCACCGGTGGGGCTGTGGCTAGGTTTGGGGCGAGAGCTGCCCCGTGTAGGGTTTTTGAGGGGCAGTGGCGGGGGGATCTCCTCGCTGTGGGCCCGGCGGGGTGAAGGGCGTGAGGGCATCAGGATGCTCTCATAGGTCTTGTTGGTGATGTCCATCCCCATGCAGCTCCAGCGGGTCTGGGGGCACGTGGGCAGCGGGCTGGTGGCCAGGGGTGATGTGCCCTTAAAGGAGTGCTGGAGGGGGCTCACCTGGGGGTACATGCACAGCTCCAGGCATGTCCCACTGCTGCCAGCCCCTCACTGGGGCTGCACTCCCCCAGCTCCCTCATTGGGGATGTGGAGGCCCCCCACCACCATCCCACAGGTACCTTCTCCTCCAGCTCATCCTCACTGTCATAGGGGAACTCTGATGGGGGCTCCCAGTCATAGTCCACATGGATTTGCAAGGAGAGCTTCCCTGCCTGTGCCTGCTCCAGCTGCCAGAGGGATGGGGCAGGTCAGGGGGATCTCAAGATGGGGCAGCCCACAAGGGTCTAAGCACTGGAGGGACACGTCCCAGTAGCTCCCCACCTTCACGTAAGCCCTCCTCAGGCACTTGGTCCCCTCTCCCCCACTCTGTGCTTCTCTCTCATTCCTCCATCCACCTACCAGCTCCTCACACTCCCTGTACTTCAGCCTCCTCGCCACATCCAGAGCCGTCTCACCTGCCGCATTCACTGCCCGAGGGACAAAAGGGGGACAAATCCAAGTTGCAGCCTTACCACTCCTACCAAAGAGCCTCAAAACCCCCATCCCAACCTCATACCTGTGGTGAAGGTGGCTTTGCCTTTCAGAAGCAGCTTGAGGCAGTTGGGCTGGTTGTAGAGTGCACCATAGTGCAAGGCCGTATTTCCATCCTGTGTCACCCGGTCCAGTGTTCCCCTGTACAGGGCCAGCAGCAGAAAAGTCAAGGCTTGAGAACACACAAGCATCCTGTACAATCCTCTCATGAGGGAGAGGGGCAGGGAACACTGGGAGCACTTGGGGACGCACCCATTCTGGATGATGAAGTCCACCAAGGAAAGGGATGATCTGTCAGCGTGGCGCACAGCCATGTGCAGCGGCAGCTCACCTGCATCCTGCCAAGAGATGGGAGAGATGACCCTGAGAATGCTCATCTTTCCACAGGATAAAAGGAAAAGAAGTACTGGATCCAAGAATGCTCATCTTCCACCTTGAATGAAGAGAAAAGAAGTGCTGGACACATGTATGCTCATCTCCCCCAAGAAGGAAGGGAAAGGACAGCTGAACCCAAGGATGCTTCATCTCCCAAGATATGGAAAGGAGAGGAGAGTGGCCTCAACAATGCTTCATCTCCTACATGTAGGAGAGAAGAAAGCTGGACCTGAGGATGCTCATCTTCCCACCAGCACATCCCTGCCCAAAGCCCAGGAAAACCCCAAGCACAGACACCCAGAGAGGGGAAATCCATTCCCTGTCAGATGTAAGCCTCACCTGACCCTCAGGGCTGGCCATGGGCTTGGTCAGGTCATGCCCCTCAACAAAGGCCTTGAGCAGGGCCAGGAGGTCACGGGCTCGAATGGCTTCCCAGAGGCCATGGGGGTTGTCCTGGCCACTTTTCTGCACGTAGCGTCGCTCCATGTACTTGGCCATGATGTATTCCTTGCGCACAGCCCTGCCAGAAGAGGGGCTTGAATGGGCATGGAGCCAGGGGGTGAAGCCCTGCGCTCCTGCCTCCTCCTGAAGCCTCAGGATCAAGGGTAAACCTCCAAAGAGGTGCAGATCTCCATCACAATCCAGTAGTGACACCAGGATGCCTCATCCCAAGGCTATCTTAGAGCTGATGGGTAGTGGCAGCATGGGGACAAAAACAAAGCACACACCATGCACTCCTCTTCCTCTTCTTCCCTGCACACCCAAGTCCCTGACTCACATATCACTGCTGGCCGAGGGCTTGGGACAGTCCTGTGTGGGTAGTGTGGCCTCCATGATCTCATTGAAGCGAGTGTTCCCAATGCTAACAGCCAGCTAGGGAGAGAGGAGACCAGAGGGACATGAGCCCTCCTGGCCACACTCACCCTGCTCCAGCCAGATCCCATCCCAGAAGGAAGGAATCCACTGGATCCACCCAGGGCTTTCGCAGAGCAACATCTCTGCCAGGATGATGCTCTCTTAGGGCAATGGAAATCTGTTTTAGGAGGGAGAAAATCCTGGGGAGCTGCCAGCAGCCCCCCACTTAGCAAATGGCTTTGCAGAGCCCCCCTTGCCCAGACCACCGCACTGGGGAGACGGAGGCAAGTTTGCAAGCCCTGGAGCAAAGTGGGGACAGATGGGATGGAGGAGAAGGAATGAACCCTGCATCACAGGAGGTCTGGGGGACACAGAAGGTGGTTCCCAGGGGCCAGGAGACCTCTAGGCTCAGAGAGCAGCTTACCAGCAGCTCGGAGGTGCTGAGAACATCCAGAGTGAGGGACTGGATGCGGGAATAATGCACACCCAGCTCCCGATGGATACCAGAGCACTCAATGCACGTCAGGATGCCAAGGTTGGTAGAGAGCCATGTGGGATCTGCAGTGAGAGCGGTGTGGGGCTCAGCACCACGCCCAGCCCTCAGAGATGCTGTGAGACACCCATGACAGCTGACTCACACCCAGGGTGGGGGGGACACCGCAGGCCCTGACGCACCTGGGGCACCACAGTCACAACATTGCTTGTTTCCTGGCATATTCTTCACCTCACTGATTACCAGCCTGGTGAGCTCCTGCATGCTGCCGTCCACCCCGGTGCCTGCCGCCATCCCGCCACTGCCCCCATCCCCCTTGAAGGCATTGCTCAGGGCTTCATCCTTGCTGTTCTGCAGCACTGAGACCCACCTGGGCAGAAGGGAGGAGGAAGAGGAAGATGGGGAAGGCAGAGCAGGATCTGGCATGCCAAGGAGTAGGGATGGGCTGTGGCACTTACACAACACACTCCTGCTCATCCTCTGCTTGGAAGTGATATGTCCTGTTGTCTGCAAGGATGGGGAGAGAGGAGACAAGGTGAAAGGAGAGAAGCTGTGTCTCCATCCCGACAGGGCTTGGAACAATCTGGTCTAGTGGAAGGTGTCCCTGCCCATAGTGTGGAACAAGACAGTCTTTAGGGTTGCTTGCAGCCTAAACCATTCTAGGATTCTATGGTCTAGGGATGCCCGGGACAGCAGGAATCAGCTGGAGTCTCTTCAAAGAAGCTGCTTAATTACAAATTAAATCACTGCACCTCACTCTCCCATCACCTGAGCCCTGTCACAACCTCTTTTTGCGTCAGCTTTCTAGATCTCCTTGGAGAGATCAGTCCTTCATCTGTAAAGACAGCCAGGAAGACATCTAGAGCCAGATTAAAAGCATTTAAAGAGGGTGCCAAGGTGTTTTAGAGGGAAAACTACTCCAAAAAGGGAGAGGTCCTACCATAGCCTCCACCTCCAGGTCAAACACCTCATCCCAGGCACTCACGTGTCACCAGGTCAAAGCATTTCTTCTCCTCGGTATGGGGCCGCACCTGGCAGGTGAGGAGGTTCAGCTTCACAGGGGGGCGGTTTATCTGCAGGGCAAGAGGACCGAGGTGGGTAAAAGGACCAGGAAGGAATGGGATGGGCATCACCATCTCCAGTGGCAACTGCGGTGGTACAACCACCACCGCAGATGGTTTCTCTTGGGATAACCATGCAAATCAGACCCTGTCTGACCCATTTGAGAAGAACAAGGACCCTTTGCAGGAGAACACTGCCCCAAGATGTTCCTCTGTTCCTGCCGTAGTTTCCAGCCTCCAACGCCAGGGGGCAGCCCTTCCCTCCCAACCAGCCCCATTCCCTTTGTGTTTGTCTGGACCCTCATCTCCATCTCACTGCCCCAGCCAAGTTCACCTTCTCCCATGGACCCCTGCCAGACATGGGGGGCCACCTTTGGACCCTCGTTAGACACGGGGGACTACCTTTGGACCGTCCAGTCACATCCTGTATTGAATTTAAAGCCAGGCAGATTTGTGACCAGTTTGGGCAAAACTAAACCTGAGATTCAATGGACACCAAGCCCCAAAGGGTGCACAAAGAAAGGTCAGGGCTGCAGCCCCCACGCTCTTCACCGTGCTGTGGGAGATGGTCAGGCAGCCGTACTTCACACCACACTTCCTCTTCTGCCACACTTTGCGGATCCTGAGAAGGAGGAAGAGGAGGAGTGAGGATTGCACAGCTGCAATCACCCATGTCCACATCCCAAACCAGCCACAGCGGAGCACCTGATGGTGTTCTAGACATGAGATTGTGCTTTCTCTAAGTCAGAGAGTGCTAAATGTCCTGTGAGCTGGATTCCAGCTCTGAGGCCTCCCATGAGCATTGACAGTATAGGGATGAAGCCAAGAGCCCTCCGGGATAACGCTCATCCTCACCCATCACTCTTCTTGTACAGGAATCCTGACTTCTCCATCCCGTACTGCTTGTTGCCTTGGTGCTGGTGGATACTGTAGCCACTGCCAGAGTTCTTCCTGCTCAAGTTTTCCTGAAAAAAAAACCAGAAACAAACAATTAAAAAGCAAAGTGGGAGGCACAGAGGCGGTTGCTGTCCCAAGTGACCTTGTTCTTACACGGGTGCAGTGTGTCCAGCAGGATGCCAGACAGCCCCAAGCCCTCCCAGCGTCCAAATGTCCCCATGTCCCTGGAGAGGTTAACCCAGCTCCCTTCTCCTTACTGCTCCTCAGCCCCAAACTAACCCTAGGCTACCCAGCACCCTCCTGAAGCTCCTTCTCAGTTCTCCCTTGCCCATCCTGGGGGTCTCACCTCCTTGTTCTCCAGCTGCAGGATGTTACGGAGGGAATCACGGGTCTGCGTGAGCTGCTTCACCTCCTCCTCCTGTGCTTGACGGAGCTGGAAAAGGAGCAGCTGCCCTCACTCAGGAGGGTGTTCTCAGGGGCTGGCACAGGGACAGGGGGGTGGCACCTTTGGAGACACGTCTGAGGGGCACTGGATGGCATTGTGAGGGCCTTACCGCGTGAAGGGACACAGCGAGCTTCTCAATGAAGGGGTAGAGGTTCTGGGCAGCCTTCCAGCCGTCTTGGAAGAAACTGGGTGTTTGTTGAGGGTGATTAAGATGCAGATGGGGAAGATGGAGGAAAAAAGGGGGTTTTTAGAGAAAATGTGGCAGGAGATCATGGCAATTGTCTCCCTGGAAAGCTGTGCTTGCTTTGTGGCTCTCTGGCTACAGGGATCCAGAGAGACCCCAGCAAAGGCCAAGCCCAGCCCATGGGGTTTAGATACCCAAATATTTGGGCTATTCGGGATGCAGGATTGGCCTCTTGTTTAATCCCAGCTCAGCTCACTGGGAAGCAGTGCTGCCAAAAGCCACATGCTGGGGTGTCCATGGGTCACAGTCCCAGTCAAAGACATCCTTTTAATCACAGTGATTGTCTCAATCTACCTCAGTTTCCCCACTTGAGAGCTGGAGGAGATAACGACTCCCACAGACTGCTATTCCAGCCTCACAGAGCAACAGGAAAGGCAAGAGGATGTTGATCCTCACTCCAAACATCCTCGTTACAAGCCCCATGGCTAATGCCAGAGCTTCTCAGCTAAGTTCATCCCTGGAAATCTATGCAGAAACCAAATAATCAGATATATCTCAACCCAATGCCACTCCTGCAGCCCCATGGACACATTTACAGCTCCCCAAGGCAACAAAGCACATTTCAGCTCCCCAGAGAAAACTGAAGAGTGATGGTGGTCTCTACCCAGTATCTCCACCAACAGCTTTATGGGTCTGGGATGAGAGTAGAAGACCCTAGATCATCATGGGACCACCCAAGGGTGACAACTAGCCCCGGGAATGAACCATCCTGACCCAGGTGGCACCTACTTGTGCTGAGCGTGGAAAAACTTGATGAGGCTCTGCAGGAAATCTGGTCCCTGCTTCATCTGAGACTCACTGGCTTTTAGCAGGTACTGGAGGGGGAGAAGACACCTGGTTAGGTGATAGAGACAAGGACCAGCTGAAAATATCCCAGAGGAAAGAGCAAGAGCCTGCCCAGCCCTTGATTCCTTTCCCAGCACAGGGAGGAAGGTTAAAACACTGGCTGGGTTTCAATAAGTCGAGTCATGATTTTGGATTTGAAGGCAGCTCGCTGGGGACCACCCTCAAAAAAAACTGGCTCTGAAAGACCTCCAAGACATGGAAAGTTCAAGGACTGAGGCAGGCCTCCAGGGTTTCCAGCCAAGCATGCTTCTCCCACTGCTCATTACTTCTGGAGTTAATAAATAACCAAAGCTCAAGGCAGCTTGTGAAGGGGAAAAAAAAAAAAAAAACCTCACAAAAAAAAGAGGCCAAATGTTTTTTAAGACATGGCCCTTTTATTCCCAAAGTATCAGATTCCAAAAAGCGAGCACCTGCAGCACACCAGCACTGGAGGTCTGCTGAGGTGCCCCAATGAGATGGGGAATTTCAGCTTTATGCATCAAACCCATCCATCAGCTGCGGGCAGACAAGGAAAGACAGAGAGTCTCGTTCACCCTAAGCAAAATAAGGAGGGGAAGAGATTTTCCCCCTTCAAGTTCCCCTCCAGCTGCTGGAATGGTTTTGAGAGCGAGGGGAGAGGGAGGCAGCCCTGAGCTCTGGAGGATTTCCAGGGTGGGATAGAGCTCCTGGAATGGAGTCTCTCCATGCCCCAGGCACTCTGGACACCCTGAGGGGTCACTGGACTGGGGACACTTGTTAAACTGCTCCATGCAACCTGGAGATGCCAAGCCATTGTCAGGGAGCACGACTATACCCCTGAACCACGTCCCACCTAGAAAAAGCCACATGTGCCCAGTTCCCATGGGATGTCCCACGGTGACAGTGGCAGCAGAGCGTCCCAGGCAGCAGTGGCTGGGACCCATGAACAAAGGGATGCTTCCAGCACCCCTGGACCCATGTCCAACTGCTCCCACAGCCCTGAGGGCGTGAGATGGCCCACGATGGGGAGACACAACCACCCCATGAGGTGAAACAGGACCCTGTTCCCAGCCCAGGAAGTAGCAAAACCCACTTTCCTATAAACCCATGTGCATCACATGGCCCCCAGCCCCCCGGAAGAACTGCCCTCCCATTTCCAGGACCAGCAGCAGCTCTCGTGCATGCAGAAACATGGATGCACATGCCCTGCTCCAGCTCCCACCTCTCCATGTGCTGTTATTTATCCCTCGGTGGAGCTATTCAAGGGAGTGACTCATATGACTGGGTCCCAGCTCCACAGCCTCCTCCCCACAACCCCTGTTCTTTGCTGGGTGGGCATGGGGTGGCACCAAGATCTGGCCCTTGGGAACATGGGAGATATCTGGGACAACCCATTGCAGACTTGTTCCCTGCTCTGCCACCCTCGAGGTTTATGGGGCTGCTGAGTGTCTGGAGCCAGGACACCTGGGTTCCTCCTTGCTGCAAGGCTTTAAAATGGAATCTCCATCCTTCACTTATTCCCACCTCATCTCCTGAGCATGGACTACAAGGACCCAGATCTGTGAAGCAGCTGGGGTGACTTGTGACCCCCTCAC
The DNA here is from genome assembly GCF_052056855.1 of Sturnus vulgaris. NCBI lineage: Eukaryota > Metazoa > Chordata > Aves > Passeriformes > Sturnidae > Sturnus > Sturnus vulgaris. The sequence goes on from NC_142266.1 coordinate 7,433,332, forward strand.
TAAAGCCAGGAGCAGTTCTGAAGATAGGCAAAAACCATAAAGCCAACTTGACGGATGTTAGCCAAAAAGCTCACTTTTTACCCAAATGGCACCTAAGGAAGGGCAGGAGCAGGGCTGGGGGGACCTGGCCACCCTCGTGGGGCACCATGGATGCCATCTGGAGCTGCATCCCACAGGGACCTCAATATGGGGAGAGGGATCTCTGAGCTGGGACCATGCAGGGGCACAATGGGATAGGGATGACAAGGGTTCCCCACAGCACACAGGTGGGGCTGCTTTGGTGTGGGATACTGGGACAGGCTCCGATGTCCCTACACAGCTTCCAGCAGAGCTGTCCCCCGTGCCCCATGGGACTCAGTTCCTGGAGGGGAACAGCCCCCAGTTGCCCCGGCACAGTCCCACCTCGCACATGTGGAGCTGCAAGAGCCGCCGCTCCTTCTGCATGTCCTCAGCCATCTCTGCTGCTGCTGGCTCCACCTGAATGACCCCAGCCAAGCGGGCTCGTTCCTTCTCCATCTTCCCCCTGTGGAATGAGATGGAAGCAGGTTGGGGATATCCCTGCTCTGAGGGGTGTCCCACGCGGGAGGCTACAGTGGTGATGAGATCAGGAGAAACATCTCCAAGGCCTCTTCAGCCCCTCTCCCTTTTCTCTTTGGGAAAAGCTGGACCAGAATCCTCCCCATGACAAACTGGCTCCATCGGTGCCTGGCTCCAGCCCAGGAACAAAACACCTTTGTGCAGAGTGGGATTAGGTAGATTTTGCCAGAGGCAGCGTGTTGCTTACACTTTGGTCTCGTAATCCTTCCAGGCCTTTTCAATCTGCTTCTTGGAATCCTGTGGCAAACGAAAGAGGAGGGGGCAGCTGTCAGGGAAAGCAAAAGAGCTGGTGGCACTAAAAGGGCCGAGAGCTTTGCTCTGCATTGCTGCACCCCTTGAGGGTGAGGGGTGTCCCTACCAGGTCTTCACCCCTCACTTTTGTTACTCCCAACCCTCACTGCTTCCTTCCAGCCCCTGGCACTGGTTCCTTCCTTCTCCTGTCCACAGGCACAACCTGAATCCATACCAGGGGTCTCGCTGCAGAATGCCAAATGAGTAAACCTGGGGACAGGACTTACCAGGCGGCCATCCTTCAGCTGCCCTTTCAACAGGCTGTCCAGGGGGAAGGACACAATGTTATTCAGGTTCTGCACCTGCAGAAGGTAAAGATAGGGTCCTATGGTGGGAAAAGTCAGGGAGCTGGAGTCCCAGGTTCTTCTCAGTGCCAGGGACCTCCCCCCAGCTCCATCACTGCCCCAGGAAGGGTTAAAGAAGCTGGAAGTCGGGCTGAATCCAGGATCCTGGCAGAGGACACGCTGGGGCTTGTTGGAACTGGCTGCAAGATGTCTGACGAATGTGGCCCTTCCCACAAGCCACACCAGCACCACAGCTGCCAAAAACAAAGCTGTCTTTCCCCATTCACGCCTCATCCCTGTCGCCATCCCTATCCCCAGCACCCAGCAACATGACCAGCCCCTCCACAGTCCTGTGATACAAAAGAGCTCATCCGTGTCAAAGGGGCTTCCCAAAATGCCCCCCTTTGATGGGGTCTGGGGGTAGCAATGCAGCCACCATTATCCCTACCAGTGTTGTGCAGGGGTCCATGGTGGGGACACGGGAGCCCACTGCCGTCCTGGCATCCCTCCATGCAGCCCACAGAGCAGCAGCCCATTTTAGAGCTGTGACAGCAGCTCCAGAAGCCACATGGGACTTCCCCAATGCACCCAGGTTTCTTTTAAAGGGTTTTGGTCCTCTGCAGCACCTGAGGAGAAACCCAGCCCCAGGGACAGGACCACCTCCAAACCAGGGGTAAAAGGGAGACTCTAGGAGAGGAAACACAGCTTTTGGACCCGGTTGAGGGTCTTGGCACAGAAGCCTCACTCAGCAGCATGTACGGCAGGAGGTGAGGACCCTCAGAACTGGTCTAACTCCTCCATCAGGACAGTTCTGCAGAGCCCTGCTGGAGCACGGGAGTCCAGCACACTGTGACAGCCAGGATGGGGAAGGGGAGGACCAGGGAGGCCCAGATTGGGGTAGCTGGGAGAGGAAGACGCCAAAAATCTGAAATTCTTGCTGGGGGAAGGGCAGCAGAAATCAATTTCCTCCTTCAGCAGAGCCAGGAGCCAAAAACGCCCTTTGGAGAGGGGGATTTAAAAGTGAACAGAAAGGGGGCTACATGGGACCCCCGAGGGATTTGCTGCTGAACCCAGCTCCATTCAGGAGCTGAGTTTTCCATCGGAGCCATTCCTGGCTCGGCTCACAGCCGCCTCTGCCTGCTCCCCATGGCCCCACTGTGCAGCCCAGTGTGGTTTTGATTTACTCTTGGCAAGCGAGATCAGAGATGCAATTGATGTGAGAAAAGAAACAGAAAGCAAGAAAAAAGAGAAAAAATTAAAATAGCAGCCCCAGCTTCCCATCAGATCCCAGTGTCAATGCCCCAGGGTGAGTTATAAATCCAATAACGGGGGTACCAGATGGTCTGAGAGCACTGGGAATGTGTCCCTGAGCCCAGGGTGGGAGGTAGATATTGCTGCACGTGATGGAGGGCAGCTAAACTGGAAGGAGGGGAGCTGCACTGGTTGGTGGGGGGATTCCAAATCCAAGTGGATTTGGGACAGCTTACCAGGTTCTTGAAGAGTGCAGTGACCTCGCGGGTAAAGACGGCCAGGTTGAGGAAGCCGGTGGAGAGCTCATGGTTGTTCTGGGAAAGGTGGTTGTTGCCAAAGTTCTCCAGAGCCTCGCTGTACTGTTCCTCATTCTCCACGTGGGCTGTATGGGGCGACACCAGAGAGGGACATGGGATGACCCTGCAGCACCTGACACATCATGGTCACAGCATGAGGTCCCACCATCTCCCCAGCCTCCCTAAGGTTCTCAATTTTCTTTTATATATATATGTCAGACAGTTTTTGGCATCTAAAGACATGAGGTCACATCATGAGGTTCCACCAGCAGCTAGCATCCACCTTCCTCACGTACTTTTTTTTGGGTTTGCAACCCATCTCTGTAGCATAGCTGGTCTGATCCTGCTGCAAGACAGCACTGGACTATCCAAAACAACCTTCCTAAGGCTCTCCATTTCCCTCTTTATATAGTTTTAAGAGAATTTTTGGCACCTTAGCATGTTGCCAGACTGACAGGCTGGTAGCATCCAAGTAGCAAATACCCCCAGGCTCAGCAGCACCCATGGCTGCCCAGTGTGATCACTGTTGGTGGAGAAGGGGACTGTCACACGCCCCCAGCCCCATGCTCTGGGAATGCCCATCACCTCCCAAAGCCTAACTCACCAAGACCGGAGATGTGAATGGCTTTCACATATTTCCTGATCCTCTGGAGCACAGCTTGGTCTCCATCCAGGCTCTGCAATAGCAAAGAGAGAAAACAAATGGAGCTCATTAGCCAAGCACGGCTGCTACTTCCCCAGCCCAGCTGGCCCTTGGAAAGGCTGCAGCCCTGCTGTGCAGATGTGTGGGGTGGGATCCAAGCTCCCAGGGCTGAGAAAGGAGCTGGAGGCATCCTGGGGATGCTGGAACCACAACATCCAGCCAGTCCCCTGCCAGGGCTGTGGTCTCAATAGCTTTGCTGCCAGGCAGAGCTTTGGCTGGCCCCAGAGAGGAGGGTTTGAGCAAGACAGTAGGAGGAGGTGAGAGGCTCTTTGGATCCCAGCAGCTCCTATTAGAAAATGCCTTGCTGGCTCTTGCAGGGACTTTCAACCAAGGAGGGGTTGAAGCATCATGTAAGCACATCAGCCCATCCCCATGGATCAGAACCAGGCAAGATGTGCGAGGGTGCTCAGCTCCCCACAAAACCAAAGACAGGACCCACCTCCTGCTGATGGGGACCTAAATCCCATATACCCTTAGGCTGGTTGTGCGCTAAACCACAACAATCCCATAATGAGGAGCGTGGCTTTCCAACGCCCCCCAGCTCATGCAGGGTCTTGCCCATGGTCCCCAGCACCATGAGTTTCCCTGCAGGCACATCGGCCAGATCCTGCTCTGGTTTGGAGCTCTCCCCATCACCCTCATCTCTCCCTACCTGTACAGCCCTGATTTGCCCCCTGAGCACCACAACAAATGCAACCCCACCCAAGCACTATGACAAACTCATCCCCACCCAAGGGCAAAGGGCCGTGGTGCTGCCAGCCCGAGCATCTGAGCACACACTAGCCTCAGCATCAGGAAAGGGTTAAGGGCGGCTTGGCTGCAGGTACCAGAGCCATGATAACAGGCTGGAAATATTTAGAGGGCGTGAACAGCAGAAAGGGCAGGGATGAAACCTCTGAGGAATTACAATAAAGAGGCTCTCTCTCTACTTGAGCTTTGTCGAAGGTTTTCAGGCTGATGTCAAGGCTGCTTTCCTGACAGCAGGATCAGCCTAGCTGAAGCACTGCTCTCTTTGTCAGATGGGATGCTGCCAGGATGAACTGGCTGGGAGTGGACTGGGGCTGAGGTGGGAGCCAAATCCCCTGCTTAGGGGAGCCTTGCAATGCATCTACAGTGGAGAGAACATTGGGGAGCATCAAAGCTCCCCACGGCCCTTCTCTGTGTCAAATCCAGGTGGACCAAGCTCCCCAGAGCAGAGATATTCCCTGCCTCTGGGGGAAGCCAGGGCTGCATGCTCCAGGCTTGCAAACCTGGCAGAGTCTTAGGAAGGGGAAACTGAGGTAGCATGAGATGCTTTGGAAGTATCGCTGGCCAAGTGTGGAAAGACACTCCTTCAAGTGTCCAGGAGAGAGCAGCTCATCCTGTTGCCAGATCACAGCTGCAGGATGCAGAACGCAGAGCTGGTGCAGAGCAGGGACGACCCAGGGAAGGACACAAAGGCTTTCAGGAAGGGGTCCATGAGTTCAACCAGTAGGCACAGGGCAGGCAGAGACAAGTATTTGGGTGGTAAAGGCAGAGGGAATCACTGTAATGTGCTGTCGGCAGCTGCAGGCAGCACTGGCATCCCTGATGTCCCAGGCTGGCTGCCGGGAACCCCTACCTTGGCTGTTCAGGAGTGAAGGGGCAGAGATGGCTGGAGCCCCCGACGGCACTCATCATCCCCCAGGCCCAGCTCAAGGGCTTCTGGTCAGGGGGCAGCTGAGGACATTAGCACAATAGGGACGGCAGCAGGAGGAATTCCCCATGGGATGGAGGAAGGGATGAATGCACACCTGCACCACAGCTAGCTGGGCTCACAGCCTGGGGACCTTAGGCAGGATGCTCAATGGAGGCCATTCTTCTGCCTCCCCCACTGCTGCTGCCTCGTGCTACCCGGCGAAGGAGCCGCCACGGGTGCCAGAGACAGGGTGCCAAGCTGCCAGGCCAGGAGCAGTATATGGCATTGCCCTGGGGGACAGGGTGAGCTGGGAGCTCATCTGCCAGCAGCGTCTGCCATGTCACCCTGCCCCAACCCAGAGGTGCTCAGTCCCTTCTGACATGCACACAGCACCAACCACCAAGGGCCAGGTTTAACCTTCCAAGCCCACTCCAGAGACCTCAGGTTCTGTCTCCACAGCAGCCCCAAGGATCCTGAAGTCCGACAAACCCCTGGGAGGGGAGAGCTCTCTTTAATCTCAGGAGGTAAACTGAGGCACAAAGTAGCTCCGGCCAACATCAGGATGTCTCCTCAATGTTGAGCAGCAATCTCCAGTCCTCTCCCTGTTCGCTTCTGCCTCTGATTTGAGACCTGCTTCTATCTTGGGTGCATGTGGCCATGCTCTGTTCCGCGGTCCTGGTGGGATATAGCCATCCCTTCCCACCCAGCAGTCAGATGCTGGAGTAAGACCAGCATCCTTTCCTCCCTCCTGTTCACCAAGCTACCAGCCAGTATGTGGTGTGGTGACAGGAAAGACCATGGCTCGGTTTGGCCACAGACTGTCTCTCCTATCCCTCAGTGATCCCCAAATCCACCACTGATTGTTCCCCCTGCCTCATGCTATCACCCTATTGGGGCTCCAAGGATAGCATGGAGCTGGTTTGCTTGGATTTCCCTCCTCCCCTTGTGCTGGGATCAGAGGGATGCCAAAGGTCTGACAGCGGTTTGGCCCCTCCCTAGAGCTTCCAGTGTCATGGGGGGTTCAGCCCGGTGCCCTCCATGGCACATACGGCAGCAGTCGTGATTCCCAGCTCTCTCTCATGCTTGCTGGAGCTTCACTAAGCCAATCCCAGAGACCCCATGTCATTCCCGAGGGACGCATCTCCCCCCATCCCTGCATCCCTTACTGCAGCCTCTCCAAGGAGCCAAACAAAATTCCTGCTGCTCTCTACTGGCTGGAGCTGCCTCCCCCTTCCCCACTGGGAAGAAGATCCATGGCAGTGACCAGCATGTGCTGATGGGAGCTACATCGGTGTGTTCCCAGATTTCCAGGCCTGAGACACCCATCCTGTCCCCAGGTATCCCGGCAGCCCTGGGGCCCCTCACTCCCTGCCAGCCCTGGCTCTCCTTCAAAGTCATTCCTTAGCTAAGAGGAGTTGGCATAAGCCACAGGACCAGCTGGAAGCTGCCTTTATTCCAGGCGGGAGAAGGAGGATGAAGGCACCACACCACCTCCACCCTTCCAAAAAAACGCTGCCGATGATTTTGAGGGGAGGCTGAAAATACTCCCCCGGTTTTGATCAAGGAGGACACCCTCCCAGCAACATCACAACCCATCGGGGCTGGCTCCAGCACAGGAACTCGACAGTGGATAGAAATGTGGGGCTGATTCTCTGGGGGCATGTCCTGGGCCCCAGGACAGAGGTGGTGTGCTGGTCCCCGTGGGAAAAAAGGATGCCTAGGCCCCGGGGAAGGATGCCTTGATCCCCAGGAGGGGATGCCCTGGCCCTAGAAATAGGGAAATAGGCTGCCCTAGCTTCGGGGTGGTGGGGGGTATGTCCTGGCCCCGGGGAGCACCTGGAGCTTCAAAGAAGCCTTTGCTCATTTCTATAGGCTTAGCCCCTCATAAAAGTACGCTAGGGCTGCTCGGAAGATGCAAACGGCCCCCCTCCACCCGAGGGTCTCAAACCACGCGTTTAGGATGACCAGTATAGTCTCGGGGTGAAAGTGTGGGCCCTAAAAAACAGAAGCCCGAGGGAGGCGCAAGAATCAAGGGACTCGCACCTGTTGGTGCGGAGGTGTTCCCAGGCGGGATGCGGGGGATGTTCCCAGGTAGGTTGTGCAGTCAGAGCCCCGGACCACCCCCCCTCGGCCCCGCTCACCTCCTCCAGAGCCCCCACGGTCCCCCGGCACTTCTGCATCTTGGAGGCGAAGGCGGCGGCCGGGGAACTGAGGTCCTCGCTGGTCACGGCCAAGAAGTCGGCCACGCTGAGCTGCTCGGGCATGATGCGAGGGGCACCGGGGGCACTGGGCGGCGGCAGGGGGGAGCCTCCCCTGCGGAGCGCCCCGGGGTGCCGGCTCAGCGCCCCGCACCGGGAGCCCCGCGCCGCACCGGGAGCCCCGCGCCCCTCCCTCCGCCCGCTCCCGCCCCTCTGCCGTCACGCGGCGGCCCCGCCCGCCCGCGCGTTAAAGGCGAAGAGCCGCGGTCGTCCCCAGGAGCCGTTCCCTTGACTCCCATTCCGCCACGTAGGGGCTGCGGGGCTCCTCCGTGCTGTGGTGGGACGAAGAGAAAACACTGGGGTCTGGGTGGATCCGCACCCCCAGCCTTGCCTCGGCACCCGGCATCTCCCTAACCCCAGTACCTACATTCCCCAGGCACCAGCACCCCTCTAACGCCAACATCCACCTTTCCCAGGCACCCGTTACCCACCTAACCCAAGCACCCAGGGACCCCAGCACCCACCTCCGCCCGGAGCCCACCTCCACCCAGCACTTCAGTACTCACCTCTCCCCATCTTGGTAGAAGATGGAGACACACACAGTGACGGCCAGTCCGCTTCAAACACCGTTTTAACTGGAAGTCACCCTCACCCTGCCCTTCCTAGAACCCCTAGGGGACAATCCTTGGACAGGGGATAATTACTGGAGCCCTTGGCTTTTTGTCCCACTGGAGGCGACCTCTTTGTTTCCCCTCCTCTCCCCTCATTCGTCCCACCTCTCAATGGAATTTGGTGTCCCATTCCTGTTTATTTGCTCTTCCCGGAGGATGGGTTGGAAGCCTGGACACCTCAGGAGCAGGCAATGAGGTTGAACAGACACTGAGCACATCCCACTGCAGGGCTGGGGCTGGTGACAAACTGGAACAGAAAGGGGCAAGAAGCTTCACTGGGGCTGGTTTGCCATGGGAGAGTGCAAGAGGGCTTTGCAGGACACCCCCCCCAATATCCCTTGCACCCCTCACCCACGGTGGATGGTGGATCAGGGGGTGACAGACCCTCGACCCTTTTACTGAGCCAGGAGTCGGGCTCAGTAAAACTTAGGTCTGTGCCTAACCAGGGCCAGCCCAAGTCCTCCTCTAACCCGCTGTTACTGGAGTGCTGAGGGGGACTGGGGTACAGGAAGAGCCATCGCAAGCCTTGGGTGAACGGCTACGCTTGAAAGATTCCACCCCTCTGGCACCGGCAAGCAGGGGAGCCCACGGTTTGGGGTGTCCTCCTCCAGTTTGGGAGGATCCAGCATCTGACGAGCTCCCGGGACATCTCCCTCGGATACAGGGCTCTGGCAGACAGAGGGTTAAAAGGCTGCAGCCCAGGCAGGACTGGAGCAGGAGGGATTTGGGATGAGAGCCTCTCAGCAGACAGGCAGCCCCTGATCCTCCTCCTTTCCCCCCCCGCTGCCCCGAGGCGTCCCTGCGGTCCCTTGGCTGGTGTGGCCCTGCCACCTCCTGGCTGGCCTGGGGACTGCGCGGGAGTGGGGCGCGGAGGGGCTGCAAATCGCCCAGGGACATCTCCTTACTTGCTGTGGGACACTCATCCCTATGGGGGATGGGGACTCTGTGCCCCTCCCCCAGCTCACCTGGCCCGGGGCTCTCCTCCTCCTCCTTCTCTTCCTCCACATCACCAGCTATCTTCAGACGTCACTGAGTACGTCCGGGTATCACTTGGTACCAATGAACATCAGGTACCACCAGCCATCACTGGGTACCACCAGGTATCACTTGGGTACCACTTCCCACCACCATATGTCACAGGACATCGCCTGGTAACACCAGCCATCACTTTGCCACCACCACTGGTGGCATCCCCAGGTCACAGCATGACAAGTAACACATGGAGAAGGGACCTTACATGGACATAGCTCCCCCAGGATCTTGCTCTGCAGACCCCAAATCGAGGTGCACAAGCCTATCCAGCCCCAAGATCAATAGGGAGCTGGCCCCCAACCCTGGTGGGGCTTTTCCCACACTCCTGGTTGAAGGGACTCTAGCTGAAGCAAAGGCTCATCCCAGCCAGATTTGGGCTGGAAATCACCAATGTGAGTGAGACCAATTCTCACTCCCACTCCAGTCGAAGCTTCATCTCAACCCTCTTCTCCACAAGTGCCTGCAGAGCAGGCTGGCCAGATAAAAAGCCCCAAAACAGGCCATTTTACTCTGAAAACAGAAGGAAAACCAGCTCAGCTCCTCCCTCTTCATAAACCATTCCAGCATATTGCTTCTTAGAAGAAAACAGCCCTTTATAACTCCAAAATTTTATTTTATTTCAACTCTTCCTAGGCAGAAAACATCAAGTGCCAAAAGTTTTTCTAGACCAAAACATATTCTCACCCACACCATCTCTTGCAGGAGCACCAACAACCAAGAAAGGACAACTTAAATACACCTATTGACAAATCCAACCCCCCCCAGCCCCACACCAAAGGAGGGACTCAGATAAATACAGTGCAATAATTACAGATATTTCACAAGGAATGGCACAATTAAAAGTCCTATCCTACCCCAAGGCCCAGGGAACCCCAAGCCCCTCTCTGCAGGTCATCGCCTCCTTCAGGCACACCTCTTCCTAGTATATTCCAGTTTTGATACTCCCAGCACCAGTAGCTCCGAGAGGCCAGAGGGAGCTGGTACAGACTGGGGCAGAGGGCTGAAGCCCCTCAGGGAATATGGCTCCATGTCTTGGCCTGAGATTTGCCAGAATCATGTGAGCTTCATCCTTCCCTCACCCAAAGGTGACTTCAGTTTTGCTGCCTCAATGTTTTTTTAAGGATATTCCAGCCGTGGTGGAGAAAATGCCACTGGAAATGACCTGTTGTGACCATGAAGAACCACTAATTTAACTGAGGAGCAGATGGAGTGACCCCAAAACATGACACAGCCCATTCTGGGCAGAGCTTTTTCTGCCACCCTAACTCACCTGGCACACCCAAAGGCACTTCCAGTCCACCAGCATCTGCAGAGTGGTGGGGGGTTATGGTGGGAATCACAGTGCCCCATGGATTCATGTGGGGATGTTGAGATGGGTCCTGGATGGATCTCAGAGCACTCCCAGTGCCCGGTGAGGTGATAACCAACCCAGGAGAGTGCAGAGAAGCCACACTGGGTGAGTAACACAAGTCCCACTCTCCCCCCTATCCTCAGAAGACCCAGCGCTCCCCAACATATCCCAGTCTCTCCAGTCAGCCCACACAGATCGCATGTGCTCAGGATGCAAGTGGCCAGGGGAGATAAAGGCAATGGGGACTAGGGGGACACTCAGTGCTTCAGCAGGTCCCCCAGGTCATATGTCTCAAAGAGGTCTGTGACTCCCTCGCCCTCAAGCCCCCAGAGATAGTCATCCTGTTCCAGGGGGGGCGAGAAGGTGACAAAGGGTTCCAAGTCCAGATGGGAGGGGGTGCAGGGCAGCTGGTCCTCTGTTTGCTGCAGAAGGTGGGCAGGGGAGCCCAGGAGCCCAGGTTCCATCTCCAGCAGCGAGCTGGGTCCTCCCTGGATGGGGAGAGGCAGAGATGGGGGTGAGAGAGCAGTTCCTGTGCCCCCCCAGCTCTGGGAGATGGAGTGAGGTGGCTGTGTGGCTGATGGGGAGCTGTTCAGCAGGGAAAGGGATACGGGGTGGTCCTGTGGGGAGGTGGCAGCAGAGGGGACAGGGTGGTCCTTGGTGGGGCTTTCCTCCGTGATCTCCTCTGGGCAAAGGTACACCTCGATGGGGCCATTGGTGCTCTTCAGGTGCAGCTGGAAGTTCTCCTGGGAGGACAGAGTAAGGCTTAGGGGGATACCCAGAAGGTCACCCATATCCCACTCCACTACCCCCAACCCATGATGGATCCAGCTGGGGCATTGCAACTCTTGAAGGACCAGCTCAGGGTCAAACAGCCCCATGGAGACACCCCAAAACGACCCAGTGTCATGCTGGGCTGTGTCCTTAGGACTCTCCAGAGGGTCCCACTGAATGTGGCACGGATCCAGCAGCACCCACACACACCTGGCTGAAGTCTGGCACCTCCAGCTGTGTCTCAGGAGGAGCCTTCACGGCAATCACTGTCTGCTCCTGGAAGCTGCTGATGGCACGGAGGTCCTGGTAGGTGACATATGCCAGCGTGGACAGGGATGAGGTATAGGAAAAGGAGGGGCTGCAAGCAGGACATCAACCCTTGCATCCCTCCAAACACCCTCCAAGCCCAGGGGAATCCAACTGGAGGAGAAGGGGCTCAGAGGGGTTCCCAAGACCCTGCCCTCCCTCCCATCTCCCTCAGCAAGGATATCTCTGGTTGGTCTCATTGTCAGCCAGCTGCTGGATCTGCAGAGCACAGTCCTGCATGAACTGGTCCAGCATCCTCTCTGCCCTAGCCAGTTCAGCCAGTTCCCCACGCAGCACTTGTTGCTTCGTCACCATTGCTGCATCCTCAAAGATCCCTGTCCCCCTGCCAATGGAGATGGCATCTGAGTGATGGCACAGCACACCCTATGTGTCCTCAAGTTATGTGTCCCCCACCCTGTCCCATTTTCAGATGCCCAGCATCCCTTACATCCACTGGATGTGGTTCTTGGATTTCTTGCGGATGAGCTGGATGCCCTCCAGTACGTTGGTGATGTCGTAGATGCGACGTTTCTGGACCTCCAGCACTTCAGCAGCCCGGTTCAGATCCACAACACCATCGGGAGACTCGTTCAGCAAACGGATGAATTTTTTGGTGAGCAGCCCCAGTGAGGTGTCGTAGCGAGTCTTCTCCCCGGGAGACTTGGGGGCTTTGGGGAAACAAGAGATGCCCCCATCCTCTCCTTAGTTTGGGACGTGGGATGGAGGTGACATGGGGCTAGACAGGAGAGACCACGTTTTCCTTTCTTTAGTGGTATATGTGGGACTGAGGTAACATAGGATTGGAGACAAGAGACTTTCCCAATCCTCTCCTTAGGCAGGTCCATGGGACGGATGTATCACTGGGCTGACCCCTTCCCCCCCCACCCATTCTCTCCTTAATGTGGGATGTGGGCTGGAGGTGACATGAGGTAATGCTAGAGGGGACATGGTTCTAAGAGGGAAGAGAAGTGGGGTTTGCTCCTCCCAGCTTCCCCTGCCCCATCTCACCCCGCCCACATCACTTACTCCTGGGGCTGGGGACCTGTGCCAGTGTCCAGCCCTTCCCCTTGGGCGTGCGAAATTCGGGGCCCTCCAGGTCCAGCTTCCTCTTGGCCTGGAGCACGAGAGAAAACCCTGCATTTTTGTCAAGCCAAACACCCCTCTGAGTTCCCCAGGCCCCCTAGGGCGATCAGCCACCCACATCCTGGGGTGGGGGAATCCTGCAAGAGGCTCATCCAGTTGCAATACTCCTTTTGGGAAGGAGCACAGCAGAACTTTCTCACAGCAGTATGAGAAGCCACTGGGAGAACTGGACAGAGAGGAGATGAGGGGTCCCATCATGCCCCATGGCTTCCTGCACACCCTGGAAGTCACAGGGAACCCAATGGGATTTCCTCTCACCCCCAGCTCTTGGCAGGGCTCCACAGGCTGACTCCTGGGAATGCAGCAGCTCCAAAGCCAGATCTTCACCCTCCTTCCCTGCCAGCTGGCCCACTGGGGTGCAGGATTTCACTTCCCTCCTCCCAAGTGGGTCACGGTTGAGGCAGCCGAGGGCACCCAGCTGCCACCAGCACACCTGGGACCAGCTGGGTTCAGCCCCCTCGTGACCCCTGAGTGCTCTGGACACATGTACCCAGCTGGAGGGAAACTGGGGAAAGGGGGGTAGGCTGGGTTCTGGGAGGGGAGACAAACATCCCTGCACCTGCTGTCCCCTCACCAGGGCAATCAGCTCCTTGAAATCCCCCCTAAGGAACCCCAAGCAGCGCTTGGGCAGAAGGGACCCAGGGAAAAGTGCAGCAGAGTAAATTCACAGGAGAACTGGAGGATGTCACCAACGCAAACAAATCCCCCAGGACTCCTCCACACTCACAAATATGCACAGGGTGATTTGGGGGGAAACACTTCGGCTCAGCAGTAGAAAGCAGCCTCCACAGCCCCATCCCGACCTTCCCCCAATACCTGCTCCCAGGCCGGGCTGTCCCACAGGGTCCTCCCCAGCACATGCCGCAAGGCACCCAGGTCCCTGTGCTGGCTCCGACGGCTGCTCCTTTGGGAGCACAACGCACTTTGCAGGGAAGGGTTGGGCGCCTCGGCCTCATTCCCACCAGAGGGGGCTGGCGGGGAGGCGCCAGGGGCTGTTTTCCACCCCTCCAGGGAACCAGGTTGGTCGCAAGCTCCTGTGGGAATCTGTTCCCTCCCGCGCTTCCCCGATCAGGTTTTTCCCAGTGAACTTGCCTCCAACCCCAGCCTCGTGCCCCTGGATCTGCCCCGGAGCTGCCGGCACTACAACGGTTAATGCCGAATGCATGGGAAACACCTGCCTCAGATAAGACCCCATCCATCTGCCAGTACGGGAGGGCGGACATCACCCTGTTCCCCCCTCCCTCTCGGTATCCCTTGCTTCTCCGGCATGCATGGCCATGGCCAACGTGTGTTCCCATCACTGTTGGGGAGGTCAGCTGCACCCCACCTCCGCCAGGCAATGGGGAAACTGAGGCACGGAGCAACCCACAGCAGGTCCTGGTGTTTCCAGACATCTCCAAATCCCCCGAATCTCCCCTCCGCATGTGCAGGAGGGGATAAAGGAGGAGCCTTGCTTCCCCAGGTGCAGTTTTGGGGGTGGGGGCTTGGTGGGTTCAGATAGCAGCAGGACCCCACCAGCAAGGGACAATGGACAAGGGGCTCCCTCCTGTGACACAGCTGCCATCCCCCAAGCTGGGCAGGATTAGGCACACAACAGCTGAGTGGGGCACAGTGAAGGGCTCCCAGCACCCCACCAGCACTAAGAGGAGGGGTGAGATGAACCAGAGTAGGTAGGGGAGCAGGGACCAAACCCAAAGACCTCCCCAAGACATGGCAGGACCACCCCATGCCACTTGCCAGCCCCCAGCCATAACTTCCCCAGGATGTGAGAACACACCATGTGCACCCCAAAATGATGGTGGGAGTGGGAAATCAGGCTTGACCCTAAAATTTCGGGGGTATGTAAGGCAGTGAGGGGGCAGGCTGGGCCCCCTACCCCTACTCTGCCTGCCAAGCAGCCCTGAGCCCAGCCCTGGCGCTAGAAGCTACACCCTGCACCCAGCCCAAGCATCAGAGCATCCCTCAGCCCCCCCGCAGGGGGCTCCTCCTGCCAACCTTCCCTTTCAACAGCATCCGCTGCCTTCTCCGGGCTTGCCCGGGCTCTGCCCGGCCCTTTATGGAGCTCCTCCCAGTTCCCCCTTTTATCAGCCCCACCGCCCCCACGGGGGCGTGGGAACGCAGTGCCTGGGGTTGGGCACTCGGAGCTGGCAGGGAGGCAAGGGGCACCTCAGGATCCTACTGCTTGGGCTGCTGGGTCAGACCCCCAGAGGTGCTGTCCCCACTGCCTTGGGGTGGCTGAGGGCTAGTAGGGCACAAGATGCAGACAGCGGAATGGAGGCTGGTCCCAGATTTGAGGGACAGTGAGATCACCCTGCACTGGGGAGGAAGGCAGTATCCTCACCTCAGGTACTGCTCCCTACTCTGGGGTGCAGCCAACACCTGCATCCCCTCCAATAGCCCCATCCCGGGAGATGTTCCCCGGTAGAGAGGAGCTGGTGGCTTTAAAAGCCATAGCTAAAAACGCCCCTCCAAGGGCAGCAGCAAAATCACCACTTCCTCACCCATCCCTCCCCTCAAAATACCCTCTTTTGCTCATGCAGAAAACCCTTTGATCAGGTTGGGATTATGTCACCCCTGTAGAATCTGGGGTGCTCCTGAGCAGGTTCTCCCACAACCCAGCACGCACAGGGGCTGCCACTCTTGGGTGCTCTGTGCAGGGAGGGCTCAGCCCTGCCAGCTCCTACAGAACCACAGTGGACTCTGGACGGCCTTGCTCAGGCTGGGGAGCTGGGATTCTACGTCAGAAACACCCCTCTCTCCAGTGCTCTTGCATAGCCCTAAGCGCCTTATAGTGACTCCAGAGCCCCTATAGAGACCAGAGATGGGCAAACACTGACGACGGGATTGGCGTGGGCTAAAGCCGCTCCAAAATACACATTTACCCTAGAGGAAAACACATTCAATTGCTCCAGAACCCTCAAATCGGAGAGTATGGTAAATTTAGGGCTTTTTCGGACGATGAGAGACAACCTATCCTGCTTTCCCGCGGGGTGATAGGCTCCTCCATGTGATCCCAGATCACTCATGTGGCACAAAGCCGGTGGGAGCGGCTGCAATTGCCCTGCTTGGGAATTGGGAGGAAACGGTTGTATCTGATTGCCTCGGCTCTGCACACAAAGGTTGTGCCATAAACAGGGTGTGTGCGGCAGGAACCCCAGCTGTCAGGACTGTGAGTGCCATACCGGGGCTGGAAATAGTATCTTCAGCACAGCGAATGGGATAATGGCAGCGGGAAATGAGATGGGGACTGGGGGCAACGCCTCTCGCAAGCCACTAAGGGGGACAGAGGAGTACACCATGTCCCCAGTTGTTACATGAGCTTCCCAGACCCTGTTGAAGGGACAGCTGTGCGCAGCAGCACCCGGAACATCTGCTTATGTGGGTGATGATGATGATGGTGGTGGTGATGACAAAGAGGCCGTTAGCCCAAATCTCTTGATCCCAGGTGTCAAGGAACAGCACTTCATGTCCCCAAGAATCACACAAGCTCGCCCCCCTCACCCCCCTTGCTGGCCAAATTTAGGGGACAGCGGCAGGAAGGAGTACCCTGAGCCCTGGAGTGGGTATGATGACGATGACAAAGGGACCATTAGTCCAAAAGGAGCTCTGCACATCCACAGAAACGGTACTGGGAGTCTGTGGGGTGTTTTTAGGGAGGGGGCAGCAATGATGGTGTCTTCTTAAACAACCCTAACCCCCGGCAGTGCAGGATGTCTCACGCGGTTAGGAGACAAAGAAGCCGGAGAGGAGACAGGTGGTCCCGAAGTCCCCCAGGATGGGGACTCAAAAAGGCCGCATCCAGCCCCCCAGCCATGGCACAAAGGGGGAAGCAAAGACACTCCCTCTCCCCTCGCCGCGGCAATGTCCCCAGCTGGCACCAAGCATCAGGGATTGGGAAAAGGGTGGTGGGGGGGGGGGGAATAAATAAATAAATCAAGCTTTGGGAAAACTCAATTGGTGTTAGCAGGATCTGGGATTCCTCCCAGGACCGAGGAGAACAGAGGCTCACAGTGAGGGCTGGATGTGTGCCCAGGCTGGAGCAGGCAGGAATTAAATGCCAGCTGCCAGCGGGGCCGACAGGCCGGGGTCTCGGAGGGGGCCCTCCGGGAGCAGAGACGGGCTGGGCAGAGCCTCCTGTGCACCCTGACAATGGGCACGGGGCCAGCATCCGACTTGTGCCTCACTTTCCTTGTTTAGGGGTAGCTTTGTAGCTTAGTGTTGGGCTTTGTAAACACAGTCGTGACCCCACAGCTTGGCAGCAGGGATATGGGACAGCAAAACCCCTACAAAACTCCCAGCATCAGGGTCTGAGCTAAAAAGCCTTGGAGTGATCCATGGAGGATGAAACACCCCCCCTCAAAAAAAACAGTCATTGTTAGCCCCGTTGTAACCACGGGCAGAAACCAGGCTTGGAAAGTGATGCCATAGCACCCGTGTCCCCCCAAGTCCTCGGGTGATGGGTCACCCCGGGGGTCACAGCTCCAAAGTGGAGAGAGCCAGTCGGCAGGACTTGGTGCTCCCTACCCAGAGCAGGCAGGGTAGTGAATGTACCCATTCCTCATTGCCCCACCATATAAAGGGCTTCTCAAAGGGCCTGGGATTGCTGACCGGGTATTGAGGCTCAACCTGGACTTTTTGCAAAGCTGGAGAGAGAAAAAGAGGCCGAAAAAGGCCAAGAAGCGGAAGCCAGAGCCACGGGCACGCAGGGGTGAGGGGAAGTTGAGAAACATCTGAACCATTTCACTGCGACTTCTGATTTCAGACCTCACCCTCCCCCACTCCCAGAAAGACGCATTAGAGGGTGCAGACTCCAATATAAGCTGCAAAATTTGGAAGGGAGGGGGCTGTACATGCTGGGGTCACCCACCCCCTGCTCCCCACCCAGCACCATCCCCAGCCTCCCGTGCCCCCGAAACGATGCCCGAGGAAGAGACTGGATGCAGACATCTTACCGGCAGCCGTCCCGCCGAGGCTGAACAGAGGGTCCTGAGCTCGGGGCCTTGGGGGGTGTCACAGAGACACTCGCTCCGGGAAGGGGGCCCGCTGATAGCCGCTGGTGTGTAGACCTGGGTGAAACAGCCTGTGGATAACGGGGGGCTGCCCAGGCTGGAAGCCCCCGGATCACAGGAGCCCATCACTGACATGACCTTCTTCGGGTGGTGGTGGGGAGGGGGGGGCAGGAGGGCGGTACCCCCCCTCTCCGGGGCGGGGGACACTCCTCTGGGGAGCCGCAGCATTGCAAAGTCCTTTCCGAAAAGCCCGGCCCGGGGAAGGGGGCAAGAGCACCCCACTATTCCGTAGCCGGGAGAGGGTCACAATCTCAGCCGTGGCATTTTGGGGAAGAGGAGAGCCGTTCCGGCGGGAGATGCCACTGGCCGGTCCTCAGATTCCCCCCGAAAAACCTGCAGAGAAGAACGCGGCTGTGATGCCACCAAAACCGGCCGAAAATTCGCCTTTGGCCCCAAAAATCAGCCGCACTGGGGCCGTATGGGGCCGGGGCGGCTGGAGCGCGGCCCCGCCTGGGCCGGGACCCCCGCGCCCGGCTCCGCTCCCGCCCGATCGCGCCCGGCCCCGAGCGCTCCTTTTCTTTTTTTTTTTTTTTTTTTTTTCCGGTTTTTTTTTTTTAAGCGCCAAAATCCGTGCCGCGAAATTCAGATTTCCCGCGGAAAATGCCGCGTGCTGATTGGCTGTCGCCGCCGCGGCCCCGCCCCCTCGCTGCGGCCGGAGCTGCCGCGCCGGGAGAGGCCTTAAAGCGGCCGCGCGGCAGGCGGGGTCATTTTTGCAAATAAGGGGGGGACCTTCCTGACACCACCTGCTGGGGGTAGAGGCGCCTGTTTTGGGGCTGGAGGGCATTTGGGTTCGGGATTGGGACTAGGATACATTTTCTGTTACTTATTTATTTTTTAGAAGATACCGCTCCCCATCAATCTGGTGGCGTCCAGCCCGGGGCTGCGACCCTCCAGCCCCCTCATTCCACATTCCTCATCGTCCTCTCATCTCTATCAAGCCCCAGTCCTCATCTTCCCATCCTCATCCTACCCTTCCCATCGATCCTGCATTCCTATCCCCAGTTAAAGCAACCCAGGGTAAAGGAGAGGGAGCCGCATCTATTTAAAACAAAAATTTTTGCCTCCACCAGCTAGAGGCTGTCTGGCACCTCCTTACCCTGCAGACATAGGACAGTGCTGTTGCAGGAGGTCAGGGATCTAAGGGGTTGGCATGAGGAGATTTGACCCCTGGTTCACTTGGAGTGCACCACATCTTTCTGGCAAAGTAGAGGGAGAAAAAGGGGCATGAAGGGTACTCAAGCTGGTCTATAGGGTATTTCAGAGTGCAGCAGTAACAGGAATCACCGAGGCAATGACAAAGCGCTGAGTGAGGGCAACTCTCACCCTTACTGGCATCAGTAAAAGGCCACCACAGCCACTGAGACAAACCAGGGTTTAATCCTGCTGAGGCCACCAAGCCACAGGAGTTGGTTCCTCTTTGTCCCTTAGTTCCTCTCCATCACCTTGATTGTCTCTATCCCCTGGTTCCTCTCCATTCCCTGATTCTTCTCCATCACCTGGTTGCCTCCATCTATTCACTTTTCCCCATTGTTCTTCTCTCCATCATTCTACTCTCCAGGAAGAGCCAACTCCATGCCCAGGTCTGGGATAAGGATAATCTCAGATAATGAAAAGAAGTCTCCTGGAATACAGACAGATGGATACACATGCTGGGCATGGCCTCTGCTGTGGACAAGGAAGGACACCAGACTTCCAGACTCCAACTCAGCTGGGAGGGACACCCAGAAACGTGCCAGGAGCCTCGGGTCCAGGATAGACATTTACCTCCCACTGTGCGAGACTTTGGGTCAGAACAAAAGGCCTGGCAGCAGCAATGCCACCCCAGCTGGGCAGTGCAGCCCCTGTGTCAGGAGCATGGCTGAGCTTGGCAAATCAATCCACCCAGACCTTCTTTTTCCCCTGTGTGGGAAGAAGGCAACTGCTGTCTCCATCCCAGTGCACAAAGACAAGGCCATGCCCGGCAGGGTGGATAAATTTGTGTCAATTGCCTGCCTTGGGTTTGCTCTAGCGGGTGACCCTTGGGATAAGGACATGGGGTATGGGCAGGGCCTGGCAGCTTGTGTCCTCAACTCCTCCAGTTTGGACAAAGCAGAGGTGACATCCCCACATGTTGTTAGTGTGACCTCACTGGGGTAAGAGCTGACCCAGAAGATGGGAGAACTTGTTGACCCTCACCCCCTCAGGTGTGCTGAGGGACAGCTGAAGGAGGAGTCAAGGGCATCTTTCTCACTACCTAATATTTGTTCAGTAAGCCTTTTCCAGCCTTTCCAGCCATGGCTTTCCACCGACAAAGTCCTCTTCCATACCAAAAGACACAGATCTGTATGTTCCTGTGACACCAAGGTGTCCAGAAGGGTGGCCCATGCACCAGCTTCCACTCTGCAAGCCAGAGGAGTTTGGATTGGAAAGGACCTTAGATACCATCTCATTCCATTATATTGCAGAAGTCTGAGATGACCTTGTGGGTGGCCTGAAGCATCCCAGCTAGCTGCTTGATCAGCTTCCTCACCCTGGGGCAAGGCAAGAGATCCCATCACTGTGCTAGCCATGGTGGGGGTTAGGAGCCAGGAGACCCCTCCTACTTTCTCCCCTGGGAATCTCAGCAGGGACTGAACTGCACCCCAAGAGCAGGGAGCTGATGGCAAAGAACAAGCAATGATGTTGCTTTTCCCAGTGCAGATTCAGCACATGAAATGTACACCACATCTGGGTGACCACAT
The DNA here is from genome assembly GCF_052056855.1 of Sturnus vulgaris. NCBI lineage: Eukaryota > Metazoa > Chordata > Aves > Passeriformes > Sturnidae > Sturnus > Sturnus vulgaris. The sequence goes on from NC_142266.1 coordinate 7,453,672, forward strand.
CTCTGCCCAGACCAAGACAGCACCATCAGAGGCTTATGGGTTCAGCCCCCGCACCTTCGCTTACCTCAGAATCTGGAAAATCTTTTGGATATTCAGCTTGGAGATGAGGGACCTCATCGGGATGCAGAGCACATGGAGGAGGTTAACTATAACCCAGAAGCAAAGGGCTGAAGCTGGGCTGTGAATCTCAAAGGAGACCCCATCCCCTAATGTTCCTCCCCAAGGAACATTCCCAGGAGAGAGAGGGTACAAGGGGTGCTGGTGCCCTATGGCTCTGTCCAGGGTGGGGGAAACAACTGTCCCAGGAGCATGTGATGGGCTATTAGGCAAACACAAGTGGCTAGCAGCCCTCAGAGCCCAATGCCACACACCCCTGTGCCTGGAATGGGGGCAACACGAGGTCCCAGTCCTTTCTGGAAGGCCCAGAGAAGGCACCAGAGAAGGTCCCGGTCCAAGTGGAACACTAGAGGATATCCTAATTCTTCCCAGGGACAGGCATCGGGGGAAGTCCTGGTCGTTTCCAAGGGTACACCAGAGGAAATCTCAAAACCCAGCTCTTCTCCAAGGGAGAACCTTCCCGGTGAGCCGGGCTCTTCTTCCTCTGCCCTGGAGACGGCAGCAGCGAGTCGCGGCTGCGGCGTCGGCACCGCTCCGGCTGCACCTCACGTTGTCCCCGGCAGATTTTGGAATGTGTGTGAAGTCTCTGTCCCACCGTGGGACCAAGCTTCGATGTCACCTGTGGGAGAGGGAAGACGAGGGCTGGCAGGAACATGCGAGTTGGCTGCCAGTACAGAGGATGGTCTCCACGGGGGTACGGGGAGAGCAGGAATATCCTCCTCCAATTCCACAGCATCTCTGGGAGTTCCAGCCAAGGGGGGTACTGAGCCCCTACACAAGGTTGGTTTGCAGGACGAGCCCTCCTGTGCATACATGCACACGTGTGTGTGCACAGCCACGGCAGGGTAGGCACATGTAGAAGCGCACGTAGGTGTGTGTGTGTAAGTGCACACAGGCATGTGTGCACACATGAGCCACATATATAAGTGTGCATATATTTTAAGTGTGCACAGACGTGCGTCAGTGCCTGCAGGCATATTGTCAGAACACATGGACATGGATGCAAATGCATCCACGCGTGTGAGTGTGCCTGGACAGGTGTCAGGTGCCCCACGTGTGTGAGTGCATATAGGTGTGTGTAACTGCACACAGTCATGCATGCATATCTGCCCTTGTGAGCATGCACAGACACGTGTGTCAGTGTTTGTAAACACGTGTGTAAGTGCACACAGGTGTGTGCAAAGGCAGACAGTCATGAGTGCATACATGCACACACACGTGAATATGCACATACCACACGTGTTAGTGCAGCCATGTATGTAAGTACATGTGTGTGTGCGCACCCACACTCAGCAGCCAGAAACCACCCCCATGCGTGAGCGCGCCTAGCCAAGGTCACGCGTGTACGCGCAGCATCTGTGTCAGCGGCGGCTGGCGGGGAGCCGGGCGGGGGAGCCGAAGGGGGCCAGGCCTTGGCCGGGGCTAGAGCGGGAGGAGGAGGAGAAGGAGGAGGAGGGAAGTGCGGCTCAGACAGCGCGGCGCCAGCAAACACCTGCAAACAGCTCCGGGCACACAATGGCAAATACAGGTGGGAACCGCCGCCTCCGTCAGCGCAGCGATTGCATCAGACTCCGGAGCTTGCCAAGAGGCGAACGAGCCGGCCCAGGGGCCACCGGCACCGCAGCGGGGCCGCGCTCGACCTTCACCACTCCTCCCTCCGGTATTAGTTTTTGCCTTCCTCAACCTCTTTCCTGCATCCCTGCAGTGTAGCTGGCTTGGTAAAAGTAAAGTCGGGCTTACTCGGCCAGGAGCATTTTTCTCGTTCCAGCTGTTCCCCCCCGAGGTAAATCTCGGCCCCTGCAGCTATTTTTAGCCTTGTGTTTTTCCCGTTTCCTTTAATTTTTTTTATTTTTTTATTTTTTTTAATCAGGGTTTTCCAGGAAAGCATCGGCATTCCACAACAACCAGGGTAAATCTGCTGCATGGGGTAAATCTTCCCCCCGAGGTAAATCCATCTGCCCCATGGGGTAAATCATCATATCAATCCCCCGAGGTAAATCCCAGTCCCAGCAATTATTTTTAGTTGCGTTTTGTTTGTCTGTTTTGTTGCTTTTGTTTTTGTTTTGTTTTTGTTTTGGGTTTTTTTTTTTTGTTGGGTTTTTTTTTTTTTTTTTTTGTTTTGTTTTGTTTTGTTTGTTCTTGTTGTTGGTTTTTTAAAAGAGGCATTTCAAGGAAAGCGCTGGCAACTGACAGCCCAGTCCAGGGAGCCAGTGGGGTCTGAATAAGGCTTGTGCCAGAGTCTGAGAGTGTCGGGGTGGCTGTCCTGGGCAAGGCGCTGGGATCCATCCAAGACGCGGAGGAGGTAATGGCCCTAAGAGGCTTCTTGGGAGCTAGAGCCAAACCTACACCCTGCTAAACCCCACAGCCCCTGGCCTCGGGAATCTCCTGCCCTCATCCCTGAGAGGGGACAATGGCAAGGGACACCTCTACTCCCCGAGGACTAGAGTCCCCCTCTACCTCCCCAGTGCTGTTTCCATTCAAAAAGCCCCAGCAGGACTGGTTTCTCTCACCCCACCAGTGCCTAGCTCCCCTTCTCCCAGTAACCCAGCCCAAAAATAGGCTCATTAGTGCTCCCATGAGTCCAGGATTTCCACCACCATCATCCCACTGGGACCTGGAGTGCTCACACTGCAAGAAACCCCACCTTTCAGGTACCCAGACTCATCCCCATCCCTTGGCTCATGCCCAGGGTGCTTTTCCCACCCATCCCACTTAAATCCCTTTAGCGCACCAGCACTGGCACAGCTGGAGGACAATGACACCAGGGTGAACATGGGGACACTCACCCCTAACCCACCCCTTGCCTTTTCCTCTGGAGCCAAAAGCCAGTGGAGATGGCAAAAGCCTATTTTTAGCTGTGAGCATAACAGCAGCTCTGTTCTCAGATGCAGTGGTTCCTGGATGGACACCCTCACCTGCCTCCCACGATGGCCAGGCAGTCCATGTCATGGCATCCCACCCCACCCAGGGGTGCCTGAGGATACCCTGCCCTAGGGACATCAAGCTGGGAGGAGGGAGGAAAGTTACGGGGGGCTGGTGATCCACTTGGACCAGGTGGTACTTTTTGGAAGCCCCACGTGCTGCTTTTCCCTGTGGAAATGCCCCTGGACAAAGGGGCATTTGGCAGGTGCCAGCTGCACCCCAAGCTCCTGTTGGCTGTCATTGGGATAGAGACTGAAGTTAATGTGTGTGGGCAAAAGTTTGTATCACTGTGCTCCAAGACCCCTGTGTCTTCTCCCTCCTCCTCTTCCCGTGCCCCTAACCCATGCCCCATGCTGGAACACCCTGTGGACACCCCAATGCCACGGGTGCAGGACCCCCATCACTCTTGTCTAAGCCCATAGCGGCAAAACCAGAGCCCAGCACAGGGGATAAAGATGATGGTGCTACAGGTGGGGGGTTGTTAATTTAACTTCATCCTAGGCAGGCCAGCACCTTCCCCAGGGAGCATGATCCAGCTCCACAGCTGAGCCAGCCGGTGGTCACATCTGCTCCCGGGCCAAAGGGAAAGTGCAGCATTACCCAAGTGGAGGGAAAAGCATTTTTGCACCCAACATCCCTTTCCTAGGCTGTTGACCCCAAGGAGATCAGGCCAGGCAGGCCTGAATACTACCTGGGGCACCAAAAGCAGCCCAGAAACTCCTCTACCCCTGTGAGGTATATCCTGGGGGAGCAGCATCACCCCTTCCAGCCTGGTAGAAGCTCTAATCCAGCTTCAGGATGGAAGCAATGGTCAAGCAGCCAATTAGCACATGGCTTAAAGTGGGAAAAGTGCATTTTCTCCTCCTTCCCAGGGCTCCAGCTACACCTCCAGATGGTCCCCGGGGCTCAGCACTGTCTTCACTCCTTCAGTATTAGATAAGCACAGCAGCACCCAAAATAGCCGGCAGCCCAGGGTTAATTCCTCTCATATCTGAGCTGATGTTTCAAGACTATTACACAATTGTGGAGATTCCTACAGTAACCCTAGGAGTTCCCATCAGAGTTTGGAAGGTTCCCACCCCCCATGGAGCTGTTTTCCCATTCAGGCTTGCACCCCAGCTCCCTCCATCCCAGTGACGGAGGAGAAAAACTAATCAATATTATCTGATTTTTATTATGCAAAAATGGTAACTTTTATAAAAAGTTTATAAAGCAAGTACAAGGCACATTCGCAGAAATTCACCTTCCTGCACAAAAGGTACAAAAAGTTATACTCTAGTATAGAGCTCTACAATACACGAGGCCACAGCCCCAGAGAATTTGGTTCATACTCGAGGATGTTTGTTCCCCCCTCCCCAAAACCCCTTAATCCCCACCCCACCATCCCATTAAACACCTTTTAAAAAAAAGGACTCGCTGCTATAATCCAAAAATATACAGACAACCTCCTCTTCATCATCAGTCTATCATTAAAAATATCTCATGCCAGTTCGGGTCCAAAGCTAGGATGCTGAGCTCCGTGGGTGGGATGCTGGCGGTGGAAGGCTGGGGGGGTCGGAACCAGCCGCTCCCCACTCGCGGTGCCCGGGCCCGGGGGAGGCGATGCCGGGGCCGGTAGGTCGCAGACAGCCCGGCGCCACGGAGGAAGCTGCTATTTACCTCCGGCTGATAAGGAGCCCGGAACCGACACTAGCTGCCTGTTTGCTAATTGGCATCGGGAGGTGAGAGGAGAGAGGGGGAGGGAGGAAAAAAAAAAAAATAGTGGTAATTAGTGCGGTGATAAGTGGGGCTGGGGATGGAGATTTCGGAAGAGGGGGTGGGAGCCGGGAAACCAAGTTGCTCGGGGATGGTATCTGGCCCCCGGCTGGGGATGCTTGGGTTGGGTTGGTGCTGACTGGGGACTGGGGTGCAGGTGGGAGGCTTGGGGAGGATTGCAGAAAGGGGGACCAGTGGTCTGCGTTATTTGGATCGGTATCAGCGGTGGGTTGGAGGAGGTGGACTAGGGTGCGGGTGGTGAAAAATTGGGGTGCGAGGGGGAATTGGGGAGAGGGGAGCATGGGTTGGTGGGGATCGGTCCCCTGGGGATTTTGATGCTGGGAGGGGGGCCCGGGACTCCACTTGCGCTGCGGGCATATGGGGACGACTGGGCTGTGGATGGTGGTGGCGGTGGTGATTGGGGGTGACACTCACCTGAAGGAGGTGGCGTTAGTGACAAAGTTCTCTCGTCTTTGGTGCGGAGTTCTGAGGCGAGTTCAGCCGCCTGCGAAGAGAGGGGACAGGGCTTAAGATCACCCCGGCGGCTGGTGGTCCCCACTCCTCCCCATTACCCACCGTGCCACCAACACCACATACCCCACCAACTCGGGGACCCTGCAGCACCCCCGTCTCGACTTGGTATCACCTCCAACCAAACACATCCTCTCTCCCCAAATCAACATATCCCCTAGCCCAAAGCGATCCTTACCTTAAGGGAGAGCAGGGTGGCCTCGGAAGAGGGGTCGCGGCCCTTGGACCCCTCCTCCAGCACGATCTGGAGATCGAAGATGTAGTCTATAACGTGCTGCAGGATCTCCACCTGGCTCACCTTAGTGCCTTGAGGGATGCCCGGCACCAGCTCCCGCAATTTCGAATAGCAGTCGTTCATATCGTAGAGCAAGTTCATGGGTTCTTCCAAGGCCGGGCTCTTGTTGTGGCTGCCCCGGGCGATGGCCAGACTCTGCTCCGAGAGGCAGCAAACGGCCTCGTAGCAGCTCCGGACGGAGCGCACCGGGCTGATGGCTTTCATGGTGGGTTCAGAGCAGGTGTGGAGATGCCTAGGAGCCTCAGGGACTGTAGCGATAGCTGGGGTTTTGCTGGGACCACCGAGCACCAGGACCACCAAAGAGGGAAGCTCTGAGAGCCTTAAGTCTCAACCCCTGGATCCCAAACTTTCGTATCTCGCTGGCAGATTGGAGAGGGTGGGGGGGAAGGCACCCGCGCCGCCTTTATATAGGCAGCGCTACTTGACCACGCCCACTACATGCAAATTATGAACAACACAACCCTCTTTTATGTAAAATAATCATTAATCTCTTCCCTTTTATGTAAACGAAGACCTAAGCCCTGCCTCCGAGTGTCAATGAAGCATCAAACACCGCCCCTACACCCCCTCTACTTCACGCCCCTCCCGCCCCAGGCCCCCGAATTGACCCTTCATGGTCAGAGTGGCCGGACGGGGGATGACACGGCCACGCAGGTCCCCTTCTCATGGCCAGACCCCCAGACCTCTTGGGGATTTATCCCCTTCTAAACCCCTTCAACACTCCAGCATCTCCAAACTGTCCCACACCCTTTCCCAGTGAATTCCCCCTATTTTTAGACAGGACGATGGAGTTTCCCTCCTCCCAACCTCCCTGTTTTAAGGAAATTAGTGCCGCCCTTTTCCTCAATCCGCTTCTCATCTGACCTCCAGACTTTCTGGCGTCAGGAATTATCTTGTGACCAGCAGAAAAAAATTAATTGCGGTAAAACTGAGGTTACGATGGAGAAACCAGATTTAGGTCAGCGCCTGTGAGAGGCCTGGAGGGTTTTTTATTTTGGAGTGGAGGAGAGGAGATTTATAGGCAAAGTGGTTATCCCAGTAGAAATTATGTGGTGGGGGGGATATGAAGGAAACTGCCCTTCCGAACCATCGCTGCCTCAAAACCTATAGAATCAGACAATGTTCATAGAAAAAGCCCAAAGCTGGAGCGATCTGGGGTCCCCGGTGGATGTCACCGCAGCAGATGGCACATGGAGGGGTCCCGTAGAAGTGACAGCCCTGCAACACCTAGATTGTGAATCTGTATGAGCCCAAGGGGAAAAACCTCTCTCCCCCAAATACTGACTTTGGTGGGATTTAGTTATGGGGGCTTGGTTATTAAAGTGCAGGAAGGGAATGCTACAGCCAAGAAGGTTGGGGGCACCCTGGATCCTGCTCGGCCTGGGGGTCCCAGCTAATGAGAGGTGCAGGGGGGTGGGGGTACAGGCACCTGGACCAAATTACTCCTGCCCATGGCAGCGATTTATTTTAGATATGCCCAAATCCCAGTTTAGTAGTGCTGGGGTTTATTTCCACCCCCCCAAAAGGGGTCTGGGGATTTCAGGCTGGGGATTTCAGCCCCTCCTCCCCACATCTTTCCCAAGCCATGAGCTGCTCAACAACAAGCCTTGAAAGCAGCATCCAACACTTTTTGGGGTTGGATTATTTTTGTATCTGTTATTTTTCTCTCCCTCCGCCCCCCACCTCACTCGTTCTGAATTTCCTGGGAAATCACCTATATGTAAAGGATAGCACCTTGGAAAGAGGCATAATTACCCTCATTAACCTATTTTGGGGCAAGGGCAAACAACCAAACCCCCCGATCCAAAAAAATAAGAGCAAAATAAAGTTAAAAAAAGAATTAAACATATTTTAAAAATAAATTATAAATGCAAAACTTAATGAAAATAACACAGATTTTAAAAAATGTTTTACAAAACATTTAGAAACTCTTTTCAGACCACCACCACCTTGTTATGACTTCCCCTCAATACAAAATAGCAGTGTACGGCCTCTGCTTATTCCCATACACTCCCTCTCATTTCCCAAGGGATGGGTGGGGGGGCGCTGAAAGGCTTCAGAGGGACGGGGGGGGGGGGGCTTTTGTTTGCAGGGGGGTTTTGTTGGCGGCGGTTCCCACAGGCCCTGCCTGGGCGGCGGGACCCGCTGCCTTTGCCCAGCTGTGGCCCGGGCCCTCCAGCTGTGTTGATCTAACTCCCGGCCCCAGACAGCCTGGCGCCAGCCCTGCGCACGTCATGCATTCACAGAGGGATGCGTGGCCAAGGCAACCTCCCCCCCCGCACATCCCCCCGCACCACTACCACCATCGCCACGGCCACGCTGCCGCCGTATTCCAGGGGGATTCGTTCCAATCCTGGGATACCCCGAGTGTGTGAGAGAGTCGGGAGCACACGGATGTTTTTATCTAATCACTCCAAGTGTGCGTAGCAATGCCCCATCCCCCGCATGGGTCGCTTTTTACCGGAGGGGGTCACTTTTAGGGTACTGTTGCAGTGGCAGCTCCGAGTTTGGGGTGTCCTCACGCAGCGGCTGCGTGGGAAGCAGATTTCTTGGCGTGGAGGAGAGGAAAAGGGGGAGGAAGGGAGCATGATGATTTCATGGTGAAAGGGCCCACACTGGGTGTTTTATTAAAAGGAAAACTAAAAGAAGTAGGAGAATAAGCAGGAGCTGGGATTATCCACCTCAGCAAGCACCCCACTTCTCCAAGTCCCCTGGGGGAGGGGTGACCATGTACCTTACTACAGCTCAGTCATTCCTTCCCACCCCACCACCTTTTCCCCTTTTCCTGAGAACAGATCGTTAATCCCAGGGGATTTGCCCACGCTGCAAATACCTGCAGAGGTCCTCGAAGCTGTGGGGGGGAAGGGGGGGGAGGGAGGGGGTTTACCAGCAGCTGCTTCCCCCTACCCAAAAATAATCTACCCCTTGGGCTTGCATTTGGTTTGATTCCTCCCTCCCCCCCCCCCCCCCCCCCCCGCCCCAAAATAAGTCGGTACAGGTGGCAGGATGTGAGGGATGTAACATGGAGTGGAAACGGCCAGATTTGATTCGGCTGCTGCAGGCGAGTGTGGGAGTCCCTGTGTCCTGGGGTAACACCACCAGCGTTCTAGGGGGAATTTCTTGTGTTTTGGAAGCTGGAGGCTGTCTGGAAGTGCTGGCTGCAGGGAAGGGATTTGGATGGGAGAGGAGAGGAACAGAGATGTGGCAGAGTGCCCAAGACAGCTACAAAGAGAAAGGCTTTTCCCCAGGGATCATCTGGATTCACTTTCAGATGGGGCTGAGGTATAAATCCTATTTACCAGGGATCTTCGAAGGCCTTCAGGATCCTTCAGGAGCAAGGGAAGCTGAGGGACCTGGCTGGCTGTGCTCTGGCTCAGAACAACATGGGAACAAGAGCTCAGAGATTAATTTCACTGATTTTTGGAGATGCTTCAAACCAGCTCTCCAGCCTGGGCACCCAGATGACACGGCATAGCAGCTATCCGAGGGAGTGTCGGTGCTGGAGAAGAAATCTAGATGGATGCTTAAGGGAAAAAAAGGGATTCTGGCTTCTTAAAAGGGCTCTGAGATCTCTTTCCCATCTTATCCTCAAGGTCAGGTTGGCATGGGGAGGCAGTCCAGTGCCATTTGGTGATCCTGCTGACTACTGGGGGCAGCTCTCTTGATACTTCTGCTGGGGCCGAGTGCTCATGGAGGGACAGTGGGTCCAGGATGGGCAAGCACAGGCAGGGACAGGTGCCGTGGCCTTGCTCTGGCCATTGGTCACACAGAGAATGTGCGGAAAGGTTCCTGTGCAGTTTGGCAAACCCTCCCTGGGGTCCCTGTAGCCACAGTGACACCTCTATATTGAGCTATGATGTCCCAGATTTGGGGTGTTTCAGAATCAATGGGGATTATAAATTTGAGCTGGCAGACATCGATGGATGGATGGATGGATGGATGGATGGATGGATGGATGGATGGATGGATGGATGGATGTCAGAGTCCACAGCCCGTGCAGAAAGGAGCCTGGCCCTAGCCACCTGTCTGCTCCGTGCCTCAGTTTACCCCCCTCACCCACCACAGGGACCTTCCGCTAGAGCCAGACAATGCCCGAGACTCCGTAATGGGCCACGAATGGGGCTGGATGAGCAGACAAATGGCAGATAATTAAGGGGGGGAGGCAGGGAAGGAGTGGCACCGCTGGGAATGTACACCCAAAAAACAGCAGTGAGGTGCCTCGACCCCCTAAGCCCTGTCACCAGGACACCTGATCTGGCCCTGGGGAATGTGCAGCTGTTTGTGCAGGGGATTAGCTCCAGGGACCCCCCCCTCAGCCTGAGCATCCCATCCCAACCCAGCCTGGAGGCAGCACCCAGGACACTCCCTGCTCGCGATCATTAGGGACCAGATGAACACCATGAGGCATTACCTTGTTCCAGAGTACTCAGGGGAGGGAGAAGAACCTCACATCCCTCTGGAAGGGAACCAGGAACCATGACATGAACTGTGGCCAAGCTGTTCAGTCACTGCCCATGCCTCAGTTTCTCCATATTTCCTCTCATCCAAAGTCCAGTCAGGAGCAGCACTACATCTCCATCTCCATCACCCTCAGAGCCAGAGGGAACCACATATTCCCATGAGGAGTCAGAGCTGCTTCTTCAGTGTCCACTGATACCTCTGTTCCCTGCAGAGGAGTGGCGGGACACTTGGAACATCCCCGGGTAGTACCCAGAGTGTAGGGACACAGTGGGGCTGGGGGTCATGCAGGCCCAGGCAGTGTTGAACAGGCAGCAGTGGCTGTTCCCAGCACTGGGATTCCCACAGCTGCTTCCTGCTGCCCTATCTCACGGGCGCATATGGGGAGCTGGGAGCAGCCAATGCTTCCTGCTCTGACCCCCCCTGCCCTGGCCACCGTTCTCACCACCTCCCCCCAAGGCTGGAGAGAGCCTACCCCTTCCTCTCCCCACCCTGATATAGCAGCAGCCCCTCTGAGTCCCATCTGCACCCTGAGGAGTCTTTCCCCTCCTGAGACCCTTTTGGGTCACCCCCGTGTTTTGGGGGAATTGCAACATCATACCCCCATGTCACCCCAGTGGACCCAAGACTGATCAGCTCATGCCATGTGACCTCTATAACCCAGACCTTGGTGGGAGGTGCTGAGGTGCTGTGCCGCTACTGGAGGTATACTCACAATTTGGTCTGCTTCCTTCTCCCTCTACCTTTTTGATTCCTCCCTTCCCAAATTGCATCCAGCCAAATTGCATCCCTGCAAAAGGAGGAGGAGGATGGGGCTGGGGGTGCAAAGGCTGCAGATGTGAACAACCCTGCTTGTCCCCCTGGCTGCTGCAGGTGTGGAGACACTGGGCTGACTCAGAGGAGCCCAGCCCTGCTGCCACTGCCAGGGTGACAGCAAAGCAACTCCTGCCTCCCACAGTATCCTCTCAGGGCAGGGGGGCAGTGGGCACCCAAACCTGGCACCATCTTTGCCACAGCCTCCCCCCAAAACGTGGGGTGCTGCAGCCCTGGCATGGTCCAAAGAGGGAAAACAGGCATGAGGAAGAGGAGCCCAGCCTGTGTTGTGTGGGGTTCTAAGGACGAGTTTTGCTGCTCCCTTCAGCCTCCGCCCCCAATCCTTCCCTTTCTCAGCACCCCAAATTCCTCCCCCCAGGTCCTGCTGTGCTGCAGGATGTGGCTTTGCCAGGCTGCCTTATTACACTCAGAGACCGTTACAACTCATCACACCCCCCACCCTGCATTGCCCAGCCCTAAATCACCCAGGAGCCCTCCTCCAGAAAACCCGACACACACCCTCAAAACTCTTAAACCCTCCAGATCCTCTCCAAAACCCAACACAAGCCCCTGGCCTAGCCATCCATCCCCACTACCCCCAGAAAGCCACATCACACAGCATGACACAGAAGAGCCCCTCCATGGAAAAGCATGGTGGGGGGTGGGGGGAGAGATGTTTTATCTTAGCCCCCATCTGCCCCTAATAAGGCAGGTTTATTTTTAGTGGATGTGAAAGCCGGAGCAACCAGCTCAAGAGCTTTTTCCACTCACATCTGCATTTGTACAATTTGGGTTTCCTGTCGTGGTTTTGACACTTTTCAAACCTGCCCAAATTGTTGTTTTCTTTGCTTGGCAAAGAGTGCCACCAATCCCTCCCTCTGTATCCTCAGTATAAGTATCTTGGTAGCATCCCCTCCTCAACCTCCCCTGTCTAACCTCCCATTCATCTGGCTCCCGACATGCTGATATCTTGGAATGGGGCTGGGATGCTGGTGAAGGTTCAGACTGGATCAAACAAATCTTGTCCTGGATTGTGCTTTCCCACCCCCAGTGTGGGATGAGAAGCCACTCTTCAGACCTTGAGTAGGGAAACTGAAGCAGGGACGGTGTGAGTGCTGTAGCTTGCGGACGGAGACCTCCCAAGCTTGCTCCCCCCCAGAGGCTTTTCAGTTGTGTGGCCATGCTGGGTTTGAGCAGGAGTGGGAAACAAAGGCCTGGGGGTAAGGGTTGTGCCCTTCCTCTGTTGTGAACCCACCCCATGGGGATGGGCCCAGATCATCCCAGGTGCATCAGCGAATGGGGTAGGTCAGGCTTGGCTCAGGCACCGGGGGAAGACACCTGGGTGTCCCCCCAGCTTCCTCTGACACACAGTTTCCATCTGCCCGGAGCAGATGCCACGTGAGAGGCAGTGGCAGAGTGAGGAGGGGCTCTTTCGTCTCCTCTCCTCAAGCCACATTTCTGCAAGAAAGGGGGGACATGGGAGTGTCCTCTCACTGCTCCTCCAAATCCACTGGATCTGTGGCTGCACAATCCAAGGACCCCTGGGGAGTGGCCAAACTGAGGGTTCGTATTCCCAAACCCCAGCACTGAGACTCTCCCTGCCTCAGTTTCCCTACTCAAGGTCTTAAAAGCAGCTTCTACCCTTTTGTTGGGAATGAAAGTCAAAATTCAGGCCTGGAATGATGTGGTCCAGCCCCAATATCCACTGTTTTCTCCATCCTTTGGCCCATCTCCTTATCTCATCTCCTGACTCCAGCAACTGGTGAGAGGGGTGCAGGGGTCCTAGGGGAACAAGTCAAAAAGCCTTACATCTGGGCACACCCATCCCAGTCATCCCCTGTCATGAAACCCCACTGCGGCTGCCCTCTCCAACACCATTCCTTAGTGACAAGGATGACAAGGATGCTGGAGTGTAAGACTGAAGGCAAGGACCCCTTGTCCCTGTCCCCAGCTCCCTCTACAGAGCCAGCTGCTGAACCAGCTGTGGGGCTAGGTGCCGGAAGCCGACCTGCACTCGCTTTCTCACTGCTTTTAGTTAATTTTTTCACTCTCTGTTCACCCAGGGAACTTCACTTTCTACAAAAATGTCCCAGTGTGTGTCCCCACTGCGGGGCTGGGGACAAGTCCCATGCTGGGCTCAGCCTTTGTGACGTGGGGACTTGTTGGCACCCTCTGTGCCCTCATCCATGGAGTTGAGGGGACATCAGCATCCAGCACGGAGGTGGGAGCCAGAGATCACAGCCTGTAGCACACGTGGATGCACATATAGGTAGGTATGGAAGTCGTACCCCCCCGTGCATGTGTGTGTAGGTGACCTGTATGTCCCTGAGCATGCCTACGCTTGTCCCTTCTGTACCCATGTGCTACTCCCACCTGGACAGGCATGTACTATGTTTTGTGTGCGCACGTACGTACCGTATGTACAGTTCGTACCGTAGGCACGCACTCCTGCGCCGCTGCTGTCCCCATCTGGCGGGAGACTGTGCGGCTCAGCACTGCCACCTGGTGGGGGAGCGCGGCACTACAGCCTCCGCCCGATGGCTCCATGGACACACGGACCCGCGGACACACAGACATAGCGTCCATGGACACACAAACGCATGGACACAGACAAATGGGCATAGCCCCCACGGACACAGCTCTGCCCCTCCCCCCCACGACTGCAGCCCCACTCATCTGCCCCCACAATAACCATCAACCCCAGGAGCCTCATGGACTGTCCAGCCCCTCCCCTCTCACCAAGTGAGCCTCAACTCCCAATATCCTCCCCTGGGGCAAACCACAGATCCCCCAAACAGCACCCATGTATGTATCCCGCCACGTCAGCGACCCCCCAGAACTCACACCAGCTACAACCATGGGACCAGCCAGGACAGGGTGGGGGTCACAGAACCTTAATCAGAGGGAGAAATCGGTCGCACGGGCTCTGTGGGGTGGCGGGGCAGCCTAGGGGACATGAGAACAGCCCAGGGGACACGAGGCAGCCCCTCAGGAGGTGATGGGGCAGGTGACTCCAGCGCCCTTCACAAGAGACCTCTGTTTGCTTGTACAGGTACTGCTGGTGGTAGGTAGTCCTCAGCATAGTATAAGTCCCCGGCTGGCTCCATGACAGTCGTGATGTCTCCACACCGCTCTGCTCCCAGTTTCTAGGACAGTATAATGGCAAGGGGAGCCTGGAGGGACCCCCTACCCACCTACCCACCACATGACACAGCTAGGGCAGGGTTTTGTCCCATACGGCCAAGCTGCAGAAAGTGACTGGTGTCACAGTGTCCCCAGGAGGGCTCCTAGTGTTACCACAGGCTCCTAGTGTCTCATTGTGGGAGGTCCAGTGTCTGCAGGGGGGTTAAAATGTCCTCAGGGTCAGTCCTGATGTCCCCAGGGAGTCGTAGTGTCTCATGGTGAGAGTTCCAGTGTCCCCACGGTGTGTCTAGTGTTCCAAGGGGGCACAGTGTTCACAAGGTATGACTCAGTACCAAGGTATTGTCTGGGAGAATTATATGAGGGGCATGTGATATATGACTTGTTATATGGGGGACATGTGATATATAACTTATTACATGGGGGGCATGTGAAGCAATCGAATGCAGAGTGATGGGTCCGGGAAGGGATGAGCAATCAAGCGCAGAGTGATGGATCAAGGGAGAAGCAATTGAGCTTTTTTTTTTTCAACTTTTACATTTTTTAAAAATTTTTAAAATAACTTATTATATGAGTGGCATGTGATATCTGGGTGTGCCGGAGTGTGCGTGTGTCTGAGTGTGCCTGAGTGTGTCCAAGTGTGCCTGTCCATCACTCTGCGACTGATTGCTTCTGCCTTGATCCATCACTCTGCGCTCAATTGCTCCTACCTGCCTATCCATCACTCTGTGCTCGATTACTAATGCCTGTTGAACGATCAATCAACCAACAGCCCTCAGAGATGCCTTAAAATCAAAGGCATGGAACCGGGCACGGGGAACACTGGGAGGTACCGGGGGGTACCGGGAGGGGCACTGGGGGTACAAAAGATGGAACCGAGTACGGGACCGACCGGGGGGAACCGGGGGTTCACTGGGAATACTGGGAATACTGAGGAAGCATCTCTGGGAAGGCAGGCCCGGATAGAGGGTGCCTTACACTGGGAATACTGGGAATACTGGGAATACTGGGAATACTGAGAAGGAAGTCCGGGGAATGCAGGCCAGGATAGAGAGTGATATATACTGGGAATACTGGGAATCCTTGGAATGAAATCTTTTTCTCTGGGAAACGTAATTCATCCTATCAGGTGTCACTGAGTCCAGTTTTGAGGAGGCCTTTGGCAGTCAAACTACTGCCAGGTTTCTAAGTGGTGGTTGTTTTTTTCTGCTAGGTTTCCTGCATTATTAGGAGAAAATAATTCTATGTTCAGGGTAAACATATAAAGAATAGAAAAATAAAAATATAAAAATATAGATATATTTGTATAGATATAAAACATCTCCAGATTAATCTATTTGAAATATAGATTCTATAATAGAAATAATGCAAATAAAAGAATATGTATAAATATGAATTATAAATATGAAAATAGAAATATGAAAACAGTATGTGTTACAAACAAGCTCCTCTTTGTTCTGTTAATGTTCTGTTAGCTGTGGAAAGCTCCCCGTTTTGATGTTAATTGTTGCCGTTGTTCTGGTCTGACTCCCACTCCCTGGAACTGCCTTGACCTGAATGGTGCCTGGCAAATCAGAAAACCGCAGGTGCTCATGGGACACAACTCAGTGACAAAAACCCCTAAAACCAACGAGCCAGTGTAACATGGAAAACTAAAAATGGCCCTGCCAAGTAAGAAAAGCAGTGCCGGAGATGCCATCAGCAAGCAGGACTCTGCTGCCTTGTCACCGTGATCTGAACAGCGCCCGATGGCCATGACAGCCCTGGAGCAGGGCGCGGGTACTGTATGGGGAGGCCCTCGGGTGAGAATGGGGGGCGCGGCTGCGCTGCCCCGCGGAGCTGAATCTGCCGTGATCGGGGTCGCTCAGCAGGAGGAGCGGGAGTGCAGGAGACGCGTCGGGCCCTAGGCCCAGAGCTGGTTTCCCCAATGAAGCCACTCAAACGGGAACTGCTTTCCTTGACTTTCTTTATTTAAGGGGAGTCTCGAATAAGTGAAAGTGGTATGATGGGTTCTTATTTGATGTCAGGCTGGGTTTTTTTAGAAAGAATAGAAACAAAAAAATAGACAAAAATGCAGTAAATATATACATACATCAAATTATAAATATATATGCATATCTAAGTATATGTAAGCTTAGATATGAGATAGAAATTAAGATAGGTATATGTATAGTATTTAATATAAATATTATTTATATATATTATTATGGTATATTTTAAGATACAAGATACATAGTGTAGATATATGAATATAAAGTACAGATATCAATAGGAAAACTATAAGTAGAAAAATATATTTAAATAGAGTTCAAAATAAAGGGCGTTTTTGTTTCTATTTGGTTAGAGGTAGGGTTTTTAAATAAGACTAAAAATATAAACATAAAAATATATAAATTTTATACATAAAATAAAAAAATTATGAATATAAAGATATATATATATATATAATGAGTAATAATATTGTATATGTGGTACATTATAATGGAAATTAAATTGAATCTATAAAATACGTATAGGTTATGAATTTGAATATAAATTAAATATTTTTAAAAGAATTTTTTTATATCTAAAGGGGTTTGCTTATAGTTTTCATTTGGTAAGAGGCGATCGATTCCTAATGCCTGCCGATCTATCGCTCTGGGCTCGATTGCTTGGCGCTGCTAGGCTGAGAAATTTAATTAATAACAAATTAATTTTTTAAAAAATTGTTTAATTTTCGGTGAATTTGGGATTTTTTTTTATTCCCCTGAACCCCTCTCGAAATAAAATCCCTCATTTGCCACGGAATTGGGGATTTTGGGACCCTCCCCCACTAAATAAAATCCTTTTTTTTTTCATGGATTTGTGGATTTTTTGGGATCCCCCTCTCAAAAAAAATCCATTCATTTCCCGTGGATTTGGGATTTTTTAGGGTGTTCCCCAGAACCCTAATTTTTTTTTCGGGATCGCTCCCTGAAAAATTCCCAGAGATTTCTCTCCAAAATCCCGCGGATCCCAGGGACCCCTCCCCAAAATTCCGAGGCTCTTCCTCTCCAAAATTCCTTTTATTGGCGGGGTCCTAGAGGATTTTGGGGGAGTCGGGGGGGATTCTGGGGGTCAGGGTGGATTTTTGGGGAGGTTCAAGGGGAACTTTGGGATCACTTCTGGGAGAAGCTCCTCTGGGAGCTTTTTGGGGTGTGGGGGGGTCGGTGTAAATTTGGGAGCGCCCGGGGATTCCGGGGGGATTTTCCCGGGGATTCCGGGGTCACTTCTGGAACTGCTGGAGCGGGTCGTGCTCCCCGTAGGTCTCCCGGTGCCGCTCCAGCTCCTCCCGCTGCCGCCGCAGCCGCGGGGGCATCTCCAGGTAAACGTTGGAGAAGAGCAGGTGAGGCGGCGGCTTCGCCTCCCGCTCCGCCTGCTCGAAGGCCTCCAGCACCTGCGGCAATTCCCCAGCTCTGGAATTACGGGAATTCCAGGAATCCCCGCCTTTCCCAGCCCCCCAAACCGGCAGATTCCTGCCTCAAATCCTGCGCGGTTTTGGTGGGGAATTGGGGTTTTCACTGCGATGAAATCCTGGCCCAGAATCTTGGTTATTCATCCCAAAAATCCCTGTGGTTTTGCATCCCCAGATTCCAGATATTTGCCCACCTCCACCCACCCCCCCCAAAAAAAAAAAAAAAAAAAAAAAAAAAAAAAAAAAAAAAAAAAAATCCCAGCTCAAAATCTTTGGGATCTCTCCATAAATCCCAGGGCCCCTTCCCCTAAATGCCAAAGCTCTCCTGTCCATAAACACCAAAAATTTCCCTCCCCAAATCCCAGTGATACTTCCCCACAACCACAACATGACCCCAAAATCCCATAAATTCTCTCCTCAAATCTCAGGATTCCTTCCCCAAAATTCCTAATGTTTCCTACCCCAAAATCCTTAAACTTCCCATCCCAGAATCCCACAAATCCCCCCCTCAAACCCCAGGGATTCCACTCCAAAATTCCAAATATTTCCCACCCCAAAATCCCATAAATTCCCCCCTCAAATCCCAGGATTTCTCCCCCAGAATCCCAACAATTTCTCTCCCCACATCCCAGGGATTCTTCCCCAAAATGCTGAGTATTTCCCACCCCAAAATCCTTTAACTTCCCATCTCAAAAATCCCATAAATCCCCCCCCCTCAAACCTTAAGGACTCCACCCCAAAACACCGAATGTTTCCCACCCCAAAATCCCATAAATTCCCCCCTCAAATCCCAGGTTTTCTTCCCCAGAATCCCAACGATTTCACTCCCCAAACCCCATGGATACCCCCTCAAAAAATTCCGAATATTTCCCACCCCAAAACCCCATAAATTCCCCCCCCTCAAACCCTAAGGACTACACCCCAAACCACCGAATATTTCCCAGCCCGAAACCCCATAAATGCCCCGAAATCCCATCAATCCGCCCCAGAATGACCATTTTCCGGGAGCTCTCTCTCCAGGCCTGCTCCTGATGCTCCTCCCACCAGCCCCTCCTGCCCAGGTAGAGGCGCAGGCAGGAGATGGGATTGTCCTGTCTGTCCCCGGAATTCACCTCGTCTACCAAGTGGTACGCCGAGCTGTCATCGCTCGTGCTGTGGTGGCCGATCCTGGGGGAGAAAATCAGTGAGAAATGAGGAAAAATGGGAGAAAAAAATCAGTGAGAAATGGGGGAAAATGGGGGAAAAAATCAGTGAGAAATGGGGGAGAAAATCCGTGAGAAATGGGGGCAAAAATCAGTGGGAAATGGGGGCAAAAATCAGTGGGAAATGGGGGCAAAAATCGGGAAAAAAAATCCATGAAAAATGGGGGAAAAAAAATCAGTGAGAAATGGGGAAAAATCAGTGAAAAATGGGGGGAAAACTCCATGAAGAATGGGGGAAAAATCAGTGAGAAATGGGGGAAAAATCTAGGAAAAATGGGGGGAAAATGATTGAGAAATGGGGAAAAATGGGGAAAAAATAAGTGAGAAATGGGGGAAAAATCAGTGAGAAATCAGAAAAAAGTTCATTAAAAAGGGGGGGAAAATCGGTGGGAAATGGGGGGAAAATCAGTGGGAAATGGGGGGAAAATCAGTGGGAAATGGGGAGAAAATCAGAGATAAATGGGGAAAAAATCAGTGAGAAATGGGGGAAAAATCCATGAAAAATGGGGGAAAGAATCAGTGAGAAATGGGTGGAAAAAAATCTATAAAAATGCGGTAAAAAACCAGTGAGAAATGGAGAAAAAAATCCAAGAAAAATGGAGGAAAAAATCAGATTGGCAATCGATAGCTAATGTGTGCCGATCGATTGATCGTGACTGCCGATCGATCATATCGGCGATCGATTGATCGCGCCTGCCGAGCGATTCGATCGGCGATCGATTGCTAATGCCTGCTGATCGAGTAGATCGGCGATCGATTGCTAATGCCTGCTGATCGATTAGATCGGCGATCGATTGATCGTGCCTGCCGATCGATTAGATCGGCGCTCGATTGCTAATGCCTGCTGATCGATTAGATCGGCGATCGATTGATCGTGCCTGCTGATCGATCATATCGGCGATCGATTGACAGCGCCTGCCGATCGATTAGATCGGCGATCGATTGCTAATGCCTGCCGATCGATCATATCGGCGATCGATTGCCGATGCCTGCCGATCGATTAGATCGGCGATCGATTGCTAATGCCTGCTGATCGATTAGATCGGCGATCGATTGATCGCGCCTGCCGATCGATTATATCGGCGCTCGATTGCTAATGCCTGCCGATCGATTAGATCGGCGATCGATTGATCGCGCCTGCCGATCGATTAGATCGGCGATCGATTGCTAATGCCTGCCGATCGATTAGATCGGCGAACGATTGATCGCGCCTGCTGATCGATTAGATCGGCGATCGATTGATCGTGCCTGCCGATCGATCATATCGGCGATCGATTGCTAATGCCTGCCGATCGATTAGATCGGCGCTCGATTGCTAATGCCTGCCGATCGATTAGATCGGCGATCGATTGATCGCGCCTGCCGATCGATTAGATCGGCGCTCGATTGCTAATGCCTGCCGATCGATTAGATCGGCGATCGATTGCTAATGCCTGCCGATCGATTAGATCGGCGATCGATTGATCGCGCCTGCCGATCGATTAGATCGGCGATCGATTGCTAATGCCTGCCGATCGATTAGATCGGCGATCGATTGCTAATGCCTGCCGATCGATTAGATCGGCGATCGATTGATCGCGCCTGCCGATCGATTATATCGGCGCTCGATTGCCAATGCCTGCCGATCGATTAGATCGGCGGTCGATTGCCAATGCCTGCCGATCGATTGCTAATGCACACTATTTGCACACTCCTTGCACACCCTTTGCACTCATACAGAGGCAGGAGGTTTCTCAGTTCTGGTCGCGGTTTTTTGGGGCGTTCATTCAGGGGGATTTCCTCAAGGATTGGGACACTCCTTGATTCCATCCCTTGCCTGTCTCCCAAGCGCCACCCTGTGGGCAGAGCGCGGTACTGCGCGCCTGCCTCTCCCAAGATGGCGGCTCGGGTGTCGCTCCCCGACCTTCTAACTCTGGCTGCAAAAGGAGGGTGGCACAGCAAGGAGCCCGCTCGCTCTAGTGGGATGCCTGCGCACGACGCCGACACCGATCCCACGGGTGCGATTTTCGGCGGCGTTTCCAATCGTGCGGACATCTCCTTCAGCCCGCTTCGGCCCGGGGAAGAGGGGCGGGGCCGCCAGCGATGGTGCCGGCGCAGCCCGGGCAGGCTCGGGGCGGAGCCGGGGCTTGGCGAGGCGGGGCACGGAGGTCCCGGGGACGGGACCGGGCGGGGCCGGGGCGGTGCTTTAGGGGCGCTCCCCAGTGGTCCCAGGCGGCACCGGGGCCGGGGCCGGGTGATCCCGGAGCGGTACCGAGCTGTGCTGGGGACGGTGCTGCAGGGGCGGTGCCGGGCCCGCCTCAGGGTGATTGAATGCCCAGAAATCGCCTCCTCTGCCCCGTGCTCACACTGAGCTGCGGGCTGCAGCGTGCTGTCGGAGCTCCGCACACAGCACGGATTTGGGCTTCCCCTCCTCTCAAACCCTCTCCCCCTTCTTCCTCCTCCTCATCTTCCTCTTTTTCCTCTCCCTCCGCCTCGCCCCCCTCCCCGGGCCCCTGGCTCCCCCCGGGATCCCCTCCTCCGGAGGCGGCCCTTCCGAACCGACCCCCCCTCCAAGCCCCGGAGCCCGAGACCATTAAGGTAAGCTTTTGAATTGAAATATCAGGATATTCACTCTATCCCACTGGCCTGAAATTTCAGGATTGTACGATTTTTTCTTGAAGCAGTTACCTTTGCTGCAGGATTGTGTGGTCACCAGTCTCCTTTCCTGTGACTCTTGTTGAAATTTGCTGTCAGATAACCGGCTAGTAACGAAATATTTGACAGAAATCAGTGCTGTGAACGGACTTCACTGCAGCAGTTGATGAAAGAGCAAAGAAAATGTCTGTCGTGTTTACGCACCCCCCCGAGGCTGAATGAATTCTGATACTGTAATAAATCAGTGCAGTTGGTGCCTGCAAAGGTCTTGACATTGATCAAGAAGATATTGCTTTGGATTTTTACTTTTTATCAGCGTTTCTTTAATCTGTACTTCAGCACTCTAGCCTTTCATAAGTCTTCTCCGGTTTCCTCTGGCCCTGCAGAGTAGTCCTCTCTGTTATTGTCTGATCCCAGCTTTGATGCAAGGAGGACTTTTTGTCTTGAAAATTAGCATCCCCCTCTGCATATTTAAATTAGTTATTTGACTTCTGAGAAAAAGCTGGTCAGCTCGAAGTCCACCAGACACCAGAGGCTGCTGTTTTTAGCACCTTATTCAAAGAGGACATCCTTTAGTTACCTAAGTAGGGGTAGAGATTTACCCCTAGGAATAAGGAATAAATGCAAGCAGACTGTCCTGCCAAGAAAAAAATCCAGTTACAGTGACTGAATTCGGGTTTAGTTGCCCTTGATCCTTGCAAGGGATTAAAGGCAGGTTCACTTGGTCTCCCAGCAATGAATGTCTCAACCGAAAGCTGCTCGAAATGTGCCGTTTTTCTGATGGTTTTGGATTCTTTTGCCAGGTGGGAACATGGACTGCTTGACTTGTTCCTGTGTCCACTTTCCACTTCAGTCCTTTGCATTTTCTCTGAAGGGAAAGCAGGAACAGGGAAGTTGGGGCAGTTCCGTCAGCAGAAAGGCTGCTAAGAATAGATGGTAAGGACTTACTTTTCTGCACAGTGCCATGTAACTGAAGGCTCGTTTTTGGATTTCACATTCTGTTCCTGCCCGGTTTTGTGAGAGCTGCAGGTGCATTTCTGTTTCCAGACCCTGCCAAAAATAGTCGCTTATATTATAATGAATCCTTTTTCCTTCATGTTTTCTTGCTTTAAATGAATTCCCCTGTCAGATTGATGTGAGCAGCAGTTATTTTTGGAGCTGCTGGTGTTGTACACGGAGTAACTGTAGAACAAATGAGTTGTGATGGCTTCCTTGTATTTGATGTGTGGAGAGGAGCAAAGGCACAGATTCATCCTGTGTAATTGCAGTCGTCCAACGTAGGTGCCAGGGTCGGGAAGCTGGGCAAGGTTTCCTCTCTTGCTGGGCCTTAGGGGGAGGGAGCTGAACCCTGGTGTCACTCGGATTCCTTCCTCTTCTCCCTCCTCCTTTCTTGCTTGTAGAGCTGGAGCTCGGGGTCACCGAGTTTGGGTGCTCGCAGTCAGGGCCTGAATTTGGAGAGCAGGAAAGCGGGGGGAAGTTTCTAGGCACGTCAAAGCCTGTCTCTAGGGTGTGGGACTTGTTGGTCTTCCTCACCACCCCCAGCAACTTGCACGTCTCTCTGGACCTTGCTGTGGTCACAGCCCACTGCTCATTTATGTGACTGTTCATCCGTCTGCCTGATTGCTTTAAGTACAAGTAGCCTGATTCAGGTTTAATTTAGCAATGATTTTCCTTTGTTTCGTCGGTAGTTTTCTAAAACTCCCCTACAGGCTATTTTGAAGGTGCTTTTTTTTTTTTTTTAACTGCCTGTGATGATAGAAAGCTGTACGGCCCTCTGAAAGCAGTATAACCTGCTTTCCAAAAATTACAGAAGTAGGATTTTTATTGTCCACTATGCAGCTGAAGTCCCCCAATGAGCCTCTTGAACTGAGGGTGAGGAGAGCGGCAGATACGACTCCTCATCAACCTGCTCTTCTTTTCGTTCCTAAAAGAAGGAAGCATGAAGGTAACTATAGAAAAAGATCTGCATCCCTCGGGGTTTTGTATTTTAGGTGTTTTGAGGTTTATTTACACACCTCCTCCTTTGTTTCCTGGACAGGTTTTACGTGACAGTGGAGCTTTTGAGTACACGTGGAAGGAGCTTTCAATTCGGCTGGAGCACTTGGATAATACAAAAGAAGACCAGAAGGAAGCAGTGATTCAGTTTTTGGAAAAGGTAACGGTGTTCAAATCAGCTGGATAAAAAAATGCAAAGAATAGTGTTAGTGGAAACTGGAGGTCTTGTTGCTATTGTTGAGAAACCTGTCAAAGACCAGCGAATGAATTCTGAGAAAAGCCTTGTTTGGGATTCTTTATACGGAGGTGGCATCCTTCTTGTGTTCAGTGGGAGGGCAGCCAAATGATTTGTAGGAAAATGAAATCCAAAAAGATCAGCTGTTATTACAGCATTGTCGGTGTAAGGGTAGAGTGGTGTAGGTGTGGGTAGCTTTGATCTCCTCTTTAGGTGCCGACATTATCAGAGCTCAGTAGATGGTGGTCCTTGACAAGGAAAGGTGACACTTGCTGTTTACTCTTCAGGATGTTGAATGCCCAGTGCTTTGCCTCCACTGTGGTCTGCCCAGGTACTCGGTGTGTGGTCGCAATCTAGGTGCCAAGTTGTGGTGGGTTTTTGTTTTTCCATCAGTGTGGCCTGTAGAGCAGGAACTGTAGACAGAATCCTGCAGAAGTGCTATGGAAGTTGTCCTCATAAAAGCTGCCCAGCTTTCAGCACGTGGTCGTTCTCAGTACCGTGTGGTTCCCCTGCACTTGCCAGCCAGCAGGTGCACTTACCTTTCTCCCCACCTTTGCTGACAGATCCTGCTGAAGCTGGTGACCAACCCCTGTCCCTACACTGACAAGGCAGCAGACCTGGTTCAGGCAGCCAGCACGCTCCAGGTGGCTCTGTTTAAACAGGACTCTGATAACATCAGCATCCCCGTCTCTCACATTGATGGTATGTGGTAACCTGTCAACATCCCAACTCCATGACTTGGGGATACACTTTCTAGCCCTAATCAGCAAACTGGGGATGGATAACTCTGGCAATCCTGTTAAGTAAGGGCCCTCCAGGATTCAGCTCTCCACGTGTTCTTGGTATCAGAAGTCGAAGTGGAATTGCCAAGTTGCCGCTTTACCTCTGAAAGTAATTTCTGCCGTGGCTGTGCCACTTGAACGGTATTTGAAATCTCTCTTCATGCTCTTGCAGCAGCGTTTTTGAACTCAAATGGAAATCTAGCCCTTCTGCCTGGGACTGTTGACAGAGTCATGGAATCCCAGAGTGGTTTGGCCGGCAAGGCTCCTTAAATCTCATCCAGTTCCAGCCCTGCCATGAACAGGGACACCTTTCAGTAGCCCGGGCTGCTCCAAGCCCCAGTGTCCAGCCTGGCTTTGGACACATCCAGGGATCCAGGAGCAGCCACAGCTGCTCCGTGCTGGACAGCAGCATTGAAAGGCAGAGTGAAGGTTCAGCTGTAATTTAGGGGTTGCACTTAAAGTTGTATTGCGTGACAAATGTGGCTTTCATCCTTTTATTAAATTTTTTTTTTTAATTAAAAAGAATTAAAAAGATGCCTTGTATTCCTGGAGTGTTGCATTCTACGTCTGTTGTTTTTCCTGTTAGTCTGGATTCTTGCTTTGATGTTTTTCTTCACTTATTAGATGTCCTGGATATGGTGGATGTCCTGCTCGAGGACAGTGATGGCTTTGATGAAGAAGTTGGGTTCTCTTTAAATGAAGACGTGATCATTTCCCTTCAGTGCTGTTGTCCCTGCTGCATTAGAAGCCAGGAATGAACAAGTCCACGTGGGCCTGGATGCTGATCCCTCTTGCTGGTCCATGACAGCATGTGACAGGTGAGATTTCCAGGTGTCTGATTTAGCAGGAAACTGGTTTGTTCCTTCTTGTGAGGAGGCTCATTGGCTTTGCATGGGCAAAGCCACTCCACGTTTTCCATCTAGGAACAGAGTTGGGGAGCTGTTTGAAAACAGAGTCCCAGAGGTAAACAGCTTGGCTCGGTATTTCTGTGTGGAAATAGAAGAATATCTGTGTCTTCTGATTTTTCTCTCGTCTTTCTTCCACAGGTGTTTTTGTATTCCTGACTTGGGTTTCCATCGGGGACACGTGGCTTGGAGCTCAGGAGCCGGATCTGTTCCTTGCCCACGGCAGATTGGTCTGCACTAGTGCAGGTGACGAATTACAGGACGGCTTGGGAACTCGGAAACAAGGAGAAGCAAGTCTTATGTGTCTTTGCAAAAAGATTTGGCTACCACAGGGCATTAATTCAGGGAGTTAAGACTTCATCTTTAACGTTCTGTGCTCTGCCAGCATCACTGCGAGCCCTGAAAGCCTCCTGAGCTGTTCTCATACAGACCTATCTTGTTTGGTCAAAAAAAAAATCTTAGTTTAGTTTCGTCCAAGAAATGTTACTACTCTGTGCGAGCTCATGGGGAAGCTTTTATTTGGCATCTCTCAGTGGGACATTGAAAGTCCAACTTCCCATTTCTTGCACAGTCTGAGAGGCAGTATTACTTTCTATCATTTTTATCACAGGCATTTTAAACTTTTTGAGGAACCGGCAGGACTGTTTGTGCGGAGGCGTGCGGTTCACAGCCATCCTCTGTCCAACGTAGGATGGGAAAAAAAGGCTGGAGAGCTTCCTACAAGGGGCTGTAAGTGCAAATGACCAGGAGCCCGGGGTTTAGTCATGATGATTTAGTATTTCTTTAAAGACTCTGATTGATTTCATGATGCCAAAACCAGTATGGATAGAAGACTGAAGTCAGGAATCACGATGGTCTCCTTGGGTTTAAAAAGCTTTAATGGTGTTTCAAGACATTTGTATGAGACCTGGTTTGTTTTTTCTTACCCTTTTATTCAATCAAAAAAAAAAAAAGCCTTGATCCATCACTGCTGCTGTGATGTGTGACAAATGCCTGTCCTCCCTCCACGTGGAACAGGTGAGAGGTGGAACTGAAGCCCAAAGAGTTTTCTGCCCACTGATAATACGTGAGCCGTATTGGGAATTCTCTGCAGAATGGCAACAGTTGTTCTTGAATGTGGCCATGAGGGGAGTGGAACATGGCAGCCCGGGTCTGAGAAGGTGCAGTGCCAGAAGGAGAAGCTTTGAAATGTAAATCAGGATTGATTCAGGTGACTCGCTACCGTGTGCTGTGCCCAGGGCCTTGGTAGAAATACTGTGCAGGGAAAAGCCAGAGCTGCCTGTGCTATGAGCTGAATTTTTTATTGGGGGGGGGGGGGGGGGTGTGAAATAAGAATGAGGTGCAAATGAGGGAATTGCTTGTGTGTGTGAATATTCTTGTCCTAAAGGAGCGCTGCCCGGTGCTCCTCCCTTCCTGTGCCCCTCTCCTGGTGAGCCTCTGTCCTGCTGGCCGTGCCTCTCTGTCTCCGTGCCTGTGCTGCTCCTTGCCCGTCTTTGCCCGCCCCGCACGGGCTGTGCTCGCTTCCTCTCTGGCTCCTGGGTTCCCTCTTTGTCATGGTACCCCTCAGTCCTTGCTGTGTGTTTGGCACTCTCTGTCTTTTCTCCGTCCTTCTCTGTGCCTCTGTGGTGCTCCCTGTGCCGTTGTTTCCCGTGGGATCCTTGTGTCCCGGTCACTGTCTGTCCTAGGGTGATGTTATGGTGTTTCTATCTCCAATCATGTGTCCTGATTATGTTTGGTATTATGTCCTGTGCTTCCAGGACTGACTCTGAGAGTGAAGCTTTGTTTTGTCTTGTTATCAGCCGGCTCACCTCCCCCATGGTCTATGTTTAGGAGAGGTTTTAGCTCGGTTTGCTTGCTTGCTTGCTTGCCTGCTTGCTTGCCTGCTTGCTTGCTTCTGCCTCTTTTTCTTTCCTTCGCTTTGCCCTTGCTTTTTTCTTATTAGTTAGTTCAGCTAGGCAGTCCAACTTTTTCCCTGGACTGTTTTCTCTTCCACCCCGTCCCCTCCCTCTCCTGGATACCATCTGAACCTGTTCCGGACGGGGACCTGGGAAACCCCAAGAAACACCGGGAGTCTACACTCTGTCACCTGCAGCAGCCATTCCCAAGCGCCAGAGACTGATAACTGGGCGACCACTCGCCAGAGAGACTGAACTCGTCATCCCTTCAGAACGGTGAAAGAGTTTTTTGTCAGCTGGCGTTGTCTTTTTTCCCTGTGCTGGGGAGTGTCTTGCTTGTTAAATAAAGAGGTTTTTTTCTCCCACTCTTCTCCGAGGAAATTCTTCCCGAACCCGGTGGGGTGGGGGGGAGGAGTCGTGGGGTTTGCTGTCTGGGGGCTCCTTCTGGAGGTTTTCCCCCAAATTTGCCCAAAACCAGGACACTGTCCCTGTTCATTTTTAATCCCTCCCTCTTGTGCTGCCCATCCAGCATGCCAGGGGTTTCTTTTCGTTTTTTGGTTATTTTTCGTTTTCATTTTTCTTCTTCTTTTTTTTTTTTAGGGGGGGTTCCATTTCATCGTGCACCTTGATGTTGATTTTCTTCCCTTGTCCTCTCTGCTGCCCCTCCTCCTTTCTGCCCCTTGTCCCCTGTGTCTGCAGGGCTGGGGAGGAACTTCAGCCCTTGTGGGGGTTGCCCTCCCTTTTCTGGTGTCAGCAGAGTCACTTTCTGTGGGATGGACACATGGGAGGGGTTGCAGTCAAGTGCCCTGCTGCTGTCCAGGGCAGTTGGAGTCGTTCTGTGCCTTCTTTGGGGTGAGGAAAAAAGGCTGAGGGGGGCTCCGACGTGGTTTGGGGCACCCCAAGGTCCCTGGGAGAGGGAGCCGGGCTGCGCTGGAGGAGCAGGTGAGTCGGGCATGGGGGGGGGTCATGGTGGGTGCCAGAACATTGAGAGGGAGGGGTGGGTGTAGAATGCATGAAAAACAGAACCTTAAAAAACAGCTAAATATAGTCTAAAAGGAATGTTTTATTGGTTTGTGTTTGGATAGAGGTAGGGTTTTTTTATAGATACTGTAAATATAAAAGAAAAGATAAAGAATAAAAATATATAAGCAAATATAAGAAACCGATATATAAATATATTACATTACATTATATTTTGTTATGAAAATAGAAATATATAAATATTTAGACTTTAAAAGGAATGTTTTATTGTTTTTTATTTGGTTAGAGGAGGGTTTTTAATAAATAATATAAATAATATAGGCAAAAATATACAAATATGCAAAAATAGATACTGACATAAAATTATTATAACTATATATGCATATATATATGTAAGTATAAATCTATAGAAATAAATATAAATATAAAATACATGTATGTAGTATGTAATATAAATAATTTATCGATTTTAATATGTTATATTAAATAGTATGTTATAATAGAATGTAAATAGCATCTAGTATATTAATATACTAGTAAAAACTACATTAAATAGTATATAAATATAGAATACACAATATAGACATATAAATCTACAGATATAAATATGAAAACTAAATAGAAAAATATATTCAAATATAATTTTAAATAATCGAGTTTTTTGTTTCTATTTGGTTAGAGGCAGAGCTTTTAAATAAATAATATTAAAAACAATGAACCTACAAATATGTATGGATATACATAAAATAGAAATAACATTAGTAATATAAATCTATGTATATAATGAATAATAAAATAATATTGTATATATGATAAATAGAATAGCAATTAAATTGAATATATGAAATATGTCTAGATTATGACTAGAAATTAAATATTAAAAAATAGATGATTTATATATATAAAAGGGTTTTTTTTTCATTTGGTCAGAGGCAGGGCATTTTTAGTTTGGGTCGGGGTTTTTTTGGGGCGTTCATTGAGAGGATTTTATGACGGGTGGGGACTCTGGTGCTTGGAACTCTCTCCCTTCTCTGTCTGTCCCTGACAGGGCGGCAGTGCCGGGCTGAGTTGGGCGGCAGTGCTGCCGCCGTGTGGACACGGGCGGGTACTGCACGGTGCCCCTCTCAGGATGGCGGAAGGGCCCGCGGGCCGGGACCCAGCCCTGCGGCAGCGCTCAAGATGGCGGCCTCTCTAGGACCCCGGCGGATAGGGATCTACATAAAACGCCTGCCCGCGCCCGCCGGCGCCCTCACGCCCGCGGCACCGCGGACCGCGCGGCCGTTGTCGGCACGCTCTGACACGTCCGGGAAAATTGGCGGCGAGCGGATCGGCGTCGGCGATGTAATCAGGCATCTTATGCCTACACACCGGGGTCCTGATTTTTTCCCGCCCTTTCTGCCGCCATTTTTGGCAGGTCAGGCGGGGTGCCGCCCGAGCCGCCATTTTGAGAGTGCGGACACACTCAAGATGGCGGCCTCTCTAGGACCCCGGCGGATAGGCGTTTACATAAAACGCCTGCCCGCGCCCGCCGGCGCCCTCACGCCCGCGGCACCGCGGACCGCGCGGCCGTTGTCGGCACGCTCTGAAACATCCGGGAAAATTGTCGGCGAGCGGATCGGCGTCGGCGATGTAATCAGGCATCTTATGCCTACACACCGGGGTCCTGATTTTTTCCCGCCCTTTCTGCCGCCATTTTTGGCAGGTCAGGCGGGGTGCCGCCCGAGCCGCCATTTTGAGAGTGCGGACACACTCAAGATGGCGGCCTCTCTAGGACCCCGGCGGCTAGGCGTCTACATAAAACGCCTGCCCGCGCCCGCCGGCGCCCTCACGCCCGCGGCACCGCGGACCGCGCGGCCGTTGTCGGCACGCTCTGAAACGTCCGGGAAAATTGGCGGCGAGCGGATCGGCGTCGGCGATGTAATCAGGCATCTTATGCCTACACACCGGGTCCTGATTTTTTCCCGCCCTTTCTGCCGCCATTTTGGGAAGGTCAGGCGGGGTGCCGCCCGAGCCGCCATTTTGAGAGTGCGGACACACTCAAGATGGCGGCCTCTCTAGGACCCCGGAGGATAGGCGTCTACGTAAAACGCCTGCCCGCGCCCACCGGCGCCCTCACGCCCGCGGCACCGCGGACCGCGCGGCCGTTGTCGGCACGCTCTGAAACATCCGGGAAAATTGTCGGCGAGCGGATCGGCGTCGGCGATGTAATCAGGCATCTTATGCCTACACACCGGGGTCCTGATTTTTTCCCGCCCTTTCTGCCGCCATTTTTGGCAGGTCAGGCGGGGTGCCGCCCGAGCCGCCATTTTGAGAGTGCGGACACACTCAAGATGGCGGCCTCTCTAGGACCCCGGCGGCTAGGCGTCTACATAAAACGCCTGCCC
Source organism: Sturnus vulgaris (assembly GCF_052056855.1). Classification (NCBI taxonomy): domain Eukaryota; kingdom Metazoa; phylum Chordata; class Aves; order Passeriformes; family Sturnidae; genus Sturnus; species Sturnus vulgaris. The sequence continues at coordinate 7,484,150 of NC_142266.1, forward strand.
GCGTTCGCCGGCATAAAAATAAATATGCATAAATATAAACATAGACATAAACATGCACAAACGTTAACCTGCATAGATATAAACATAAACATAAACATGCAAAACAATAATAATAAACATAAATATAAATATAAACATAAATAGAAATACAAACATTAATAAAATCAGTGAGAAATGGGGTAAAATCAGTGAGAAATGGGGGGGAAAAACCATGAAAAATGATGGAAAAATCAGAGAGAAATGGGGGAAAAATCGGTGAGGAATGGGGAAAAAGATCAACGAAAAATTGGGAAAAATCAGTCAGAAGTGGGGGATAAAAATCAGTGAGAAATGGGGGGAAAAGTCGGTGAGAAATGGGGAAAAAATCAGTGATTAATGGGCGGGAAAATGCATGAAAAATGGGGGGAATAATTCAGAGAGAAATGGGGGCAAATATCAGTGAGAAATGGGGGGGAAAATCAGGAAATATCCATGAAAATTGGGGGAAACATCCATGAAAAATGGCGGAAAAAATCAGTGAGAAATGGGGAAAAATGGGGAAAAAGGAATGATAAATGGGGGAAAAAAATCAGTGAGAAATGGGGAAAAATGGGGAAAAAATCCACGAAAAATGGGTGGGAAAATCCATGAAAAATCAACGGAAAAATCAGTGAGAAATGGGGAAAACATCATGGTGAAATGGGGGAAAAATCAGAGAGAAATGTGGAAAAATCATTGAAAAATGGGGGATAAAAATCAGTGAGAAATGGGGGGAAAATGGGGAAAAACATCAGTGAGAAATGGGGAAAAAAATCTTTGATAAATTGGGGCAAAAATCATTGAGAAATGGGGAAAAAAATCAGTGAGAAATGGGGAAAATTTGGGAAAAATCCACGAAAATTGCGGGAAAAAATGCTTGAAAAATTGGGGAAAAATCCCCGGGAATCCCCGGGAAAATCCCCCCGGAATCCCCGAGAAAATCCCCCCGGAATTCCCCGGGAAAATCCCCCTGAATTCCCCGAGAAACTCATCCCGGAATCCCCGTGATAATCCGTTCGCTATCCCCGAGAAAATCCCCCAGGAATCCCCCAGAAAATCTCCCCGAAATCCCCGGGATAATCTCCCCGGAATCCCCGAGAAAATATGCCCGGAATCCCCTGGAAGATTCCCCCGGAATCCCGGAGAAAATCCCTCGGAATCCCCGGGAAAATCCCCCAGGAAAATCCCCGGGATAATCACCCCGGAATCCCCTGGAAAATCCCCTAGGAATCCCCGAGAAAATCCCCCCGGAATTCGCCGGGAAAATCCCCCCGGAATTCCCGAGAAAATACCCCCGGACTCCCCGGGATAATCCCGACGAAATCCCCTGGAAAATCGCACCGGAATCCCCGAGAAAATCCCCCCGGAATCCCCGAGAAAATCCCCCCGGAATTCCGCGGGAAAATCCCCCCGGAATCCCCGAGAAAAACCTCCCGGAATCCCCGCGAAAATAGCCCCAGACTCCCCGGCATAATCCCCCCGGCATCTCCTGGAAAATCCCCCCGGAATCCCCGAGAAAATCCCCCCGGTATCGCCGAGAAAATCCCCCCGGAATCGCCGGAATAATCCCCTGGAATTCCCCGGGAAAATCATCCCGGAATCCCCGAGAATATCCCCCCGGTATCGCCGAGAAAATCCCCCCGGAATCCCCGGGATAATCCCCCGGAATCCCCGGGATAATCCCCCGGAATTCCCCGGGAATATCCCCCCGGAATCCCCGGGAAAATCCCCCGGAATTCCTCGTAAAATCCCCCTGGAATCCCCGGGAAAATCCCTCCGGACTCCCCGAAAAAATCCCCCCGGAATACTCGGGAAAATCCCCCCGGAATCCCCGAGAAAATCCCCCGGAATTTCCCGGGAAAATCACCCCGGAATCCCCGAGAAAATCCCCCGGAATCCCCGGGAAAATCCCTCCGGACTCCCCGAAAAAATCCCCCGGAATACTCGGGAAAATCCCCCGGGAATCCCCGAGAAAATCCCCCGGAATTTCCCGGGAAAATCACCCCGGAATCCCCGAGAAAATTCTCCCGAAATACTCGGCAAAATCCCCCAGGAATCCACGGAAAATTCCCCGGAATCCAGGAGAAAATACCCCGGAATCCCCATGAAAATCCCCCCGGAATCTCCGAGAAAATCCCCCGGAATCCCCGCGAATATCCCCCCGGAATGCCCGGGAAAATCCCCATGAATTCCCCGGGAAAATAATCTCGGAATCCCCGAGAAAATCTCCCCGGAATCACCGAGATAATGGCCCCGGAATACCCGAGAACATCCCCCGGAATTGCCCGAGAAAATCATCCCGTAATCCCCGAGGAAATCCCCCCGGAACACTCGGGAAAATCCCCCCGGAATTCCTCGTAAAATCACCCCGGATACCCCGGGAAAATCCCTCCGGACTCCCCGAAAAATTCCCCCTGGAATACTCGGGAAAATCCCCCCGGAATTCCTCGTAAAATCACCCCGGATACCCCGGGAAAATCCCTCCGGACTCCCCGAAAAATTCCCCCCGGAATACTCGGGAAAATCCCCCCGGAATCCCCGAGAAAATCCACCCGGAATCCCCTGGAAAATCCACCGGGAATTCCCCGAGAAATTCCTCGCTGAAACCCCTGGAAAATCCCCCCGGACTCCCCGAAAAAATCCCCCCGGAATACTCGGGAAAATCCCCCCGGAATACTCCTGAAAATCCTCCCGGAATTCCCGAGAAAATCCCCCGGAATTCCCTGAGAAAATCGCCTCGGAATCCCCGTGAAAATCCCCCAGGAATCCCCTGGAAAATCCCCCAGGTATCCCCGATAAAATCCCCCTGGAATCCCCTGGATAATCCCCATGGAATCCCTTGGAAAATCCCCCAGGAATCCCCGAGAAAATATGCCCGGAATCCCCTGGAAAATCCCCCTGGAATCGCGGGGAAAATCCCCCCGGATTTCCCGGGAAAAATCTCCCCGGAATCCCTGAGAAAATCCCGCCGGAATCCGCGAGAAAATATGCCCAGAATCCCCGATAAAATCCCCCCGGAATCCCCGAGAAAATCCACCCGGAATCCCCTGGAAAATCCACCGGGAATTCCCCGGGAAATTCCTCGCTGAAACCCCTGGAAAATCCCCCCGGAATCCCGGAGAAAATCCCCCCGGAATACTCGGGAAAATCCCCCCGGAATACTCCTGAAAATCCTCCCGGAATTCCCGAGAAAATCCCCCGGAATTCCCTGAGAAAATCGCCCCGGAATCCCCGTGAAAATCCCCCCAGAATCCCCGTGAAAATCCCCCCGGAATCCCCGGGAAAATCCCCCAGGAATCCCCTGGAAAATCCCCCCGGACTCCCCGATAAAATCCCCCTGGAATCCCCTGGATAATCCCCATGGAATCCCTTGGAAAATCCCCCAGGAATCCCCGAGAAAATATGCCCAGAATCCCCGATAAAATCCCCCCGGAATCCCCGGGAATATCCCCCAGGAATCCCCGATAAAATCCCCCCGGAATCCCCCAGAAAATCCCCCCGGAATCCCCGACAAAATCCCCCCGGAATTCCCGAGAAAATCCCCCCGGAATCCCCGGAAAATCCCCGCGGAATTCCGGTCCATTTCTGTAGGAGAATAGTTTGTAAGGATAGTGCAGAAGGCACTAGTTGCCAACGAGTTACAGCTGTACTGATTAGCAAGGAGTGGAAACAGCCTTGCCTGCCCAGTGAGGCTGGTTGTTATAAAAGCGTGGGTCAGCTGGCTGCCAGTTTCACTAAGCACAGCTCCAGCTGGAGGTGCAGAGCCTGCTGCAGTGTGGGCTGGAGCCTGCTGGCTGTGCTGCGAGGAGGAAGGGACACGTGGCCGTGCAAGGGATGGACAAGGTGAGAGGATGCTGTGTGTGGGACAGACAGGCTCAGGTGGCTGGGGAAGGGACAGGCTGGGGTTTAGCCAGTCGTACAGAGGAGAGGAGGAGTCGGTGCTGTGTGGAGCTGCCTGTGAGAAAAGGAGTCAGAGTTGCCTCAAAGAAATCTGTGGAGAGAAGGCATGAAAAGTGTGTAATGAAAGACTAATGTTGGTGCCTGTCATGTCTGTCTTGATATAATTGCTACACGTTTTCTCGGAATGCTTGAATTTAGACATAAAATGAAAACTTTATTGTAAGAAAGGAATGCATTTCTCACCAAAGTGGTGTAGGGTGGGGGATCACAACTCACAGATGGCCTGGAAGCGGAACGGCCACAGGGGTTACTGTAACTGGGCCTCCAGTACCAAAGCCCCAGTGGGTTTAAAGGCTAGAGCTGGGCTGGGATTAGCACGGGCTATGCAGCTGGGCTCATGCACAGGTCTGTCAGCACTCCTACCCGAGGACAGTCCCTCACCTAGGGAGAGGTTCTAGGCCTGGAGATGAGGCTGAGTTTGGGAAGGGTGATGAGGACATGGTTAGGGAGGGATGTAAATGCATATCAAAAGACTTAATTTTGAGGGGTGGCAAGCATTAGCTATAAACCAGGAAGTATTTACAGCTAAAGGCTGGAGGTGGGGGCTGTCTGAGGAGGACAGGACTGTTTAAGGCTGAAGTTGGAAGAGAAACCTTGGTGAAGCTTTTGCGTTAGAAACGGCCTCACCTGCCAAATCAGATTTTTGTCTTCAGGATTGCATGAGTGAGGATGCCACAGCCAAGGAAAAGGTTCAGGTTTGGGAGGCAAAGGCGAGTTAGGCAGGGCTGCAGGGCTGGGGCTTGGCTGTTTCCATACTGCTCAGGGCAGCAAAGGGTAGCTGGCTCACTGGGCCTTGGATCCAGAACTCTTTCTGGAACAAGGTGGAGAGCTGAGGTTCATGCAAGGGGCCAGGAATTCTTTGTCTGACTGGAAAATGCCAGAGGGGCAGTGTGTGACTCGGATAGGATGATATGTTCGTCTGGCGAGAGTCACAAAAGAATATTTTGGTTTACTGATAACTGGGCAGCTCAGAAGTTACTACTTGACTTAGTTGCTGCTCCCATCTGTTGCACACATAAACAGAGCAAAGCAGACGAATTCTCTCGGAGCCTGAGGTCTTTGACTGGCCCTCCAAAAATGCTGCCCGCTAAAAAACAGACGTGGGGGAGGAAAGTTGTCAGATACAACAGAGCAAGAAAAGGCCACGGGCTTCAAAGTGCCCTCCAGCAGACCATGGAAGTGACCTGTCTGGAAGTGAAACCAGCAGTCTGCTTCCCCAGCCTCCTGGAAGCCTCTAACAGCTACACAGGCAGTGAGGGGAGAGAACAATTCAACCTAAAAATAATTTTCAGTAGCGTTCTGCACTGCTGTTAAAAATACTGCAACCAGGGAATGTGGTGTGGTGATAACTATTAGGCCTGTAAGTCTGGTAACTGGGGCTTTTAGCTCAAACATCTCGGTATGGCTACTTTGAGCCTTGTAAAAGCTGCATTAAGTCCAATTTCTTGGGTAGTTCTACTAGCTCTAGCCTTGCTTTTCATCCCCTCAGTAACAAAGCAACTCCCTCTCGAGAATGTTATTTACTTTCCATATGATGTGCCTACCGATTTCTGGAATTGCAAATGTCTTTGGATACATGCGTAAATTTAAGTTTCAAGAAAGCTGTCAAGCTAAAACAAAGGCTTGCCATAATGCAGAAGAAAATGTTTTATGGAAGAACGGAGAGGTCCCTACCTGGGCATAGAATTTGCTGTACTAAGGTGTGTTCCAAACACCTTGTTTAGACCTGCCATCTAAACAAGCAGAAAAATAGTTGGAATGTAGTGAGTTCAATTTAACTATTGCTAGAAATAGGAATTATTAGCAGAGCTTGGAGCATGATATCACTAGCAGCAGTAAGACGCTTTTAGCTTGCTTCTCATAAATTACTTGTAAAAAGCATTTGTACCTAGTGTGTAGCAATTAATATTTCCCCATTTTCTTCCCCCCCGCCCCCCAGTCTCAGGTACTCCTTTTATTTTACCCTTTTCTGTCTTGTAACATCACCTTCCTTTATTTTATTCTATCTTCTGTTCTCAGAACATCGCAGCATCCTCTGTCAATGTGAAAGCATTTGTTCATCCTGTCTTGGAATGGCTGTCAATGTTGCCCTCTTCTGGATCACTTTTTTTTTTTTTTTTTTTTTTTTTTTTTTTTTTTTTTTTTAACAATATGTTGCTAAATGTCAGGAAAATTAATCCACAAACACCAGCGGTTTATGTCCAAAAAGGAAACAGAGGAGTCCTTTTTGCTTTATTCGAATAAAGGGAGAGGCCATGGGACATTCCCCTGGGATCTCTCAAATTTTTGGAGGACGCAGCCTCCTTTTTATCCTATTTTCCCGGCCGCATTTCCCTCTCTCTTTTCCCATTGGCTGAGGTACTTGAGAGGCACAGACTTCCCGGAACGCCTGATACCTGAAATTCCCCTCTAATGTATAACCCTCCCTTTTAATTTTTAATTCTTATAGAATTCATAGTTTCCCCCCGTTGCTTCTTTCATCTTTCGATATCCAATTTCATTTATCAGCAGCCCTGCAGTTTGTTTGTCAAGGCAACTATCTCTTTCCATTCATCAATCAGTGGAATCCATCCCATTGTTTCTTTTATCTCTCAGTGCTAGCCTTATCTACAGGCTGATCCACAGCTCATTTGTAAAGACAAATTCAACATTCCTCTCAGCTAATAAATGAGAAGTTAGCTGAAAAAAGTAAAAACTGGATTTTTTTTCTGGTGTGTGTCGGACAATACAGTGGAGAGAATTTGCGGGAGGATGATCGAGGATATCCTATTATAATATCGTTCTCGGACATTTTACTATTTTAGATCATCAGTTGTATTCTGAAAGAAATCTATTTTAATGATATGTGTACGTTTGCACGAAGTTATAGTTAAATATAGCTTGCGGCTGGGCTCTTTAATGACTAGGGGTATTTTTGGTTTTAATTCAATATTTTATGCTTGTGGTGTGTAGTGTGCTGATTTATTTTTTAATGTTATTTACTACGTGCGCTTTTGTTTTTGAGTGAAGGTAACTTTCTGGATGGCTTTGTATTTGAGGCAGAATGAATTGAAGTAGGTTTTTAAAACTGATTTTTCATATGTACGATGGGGAGTTTAGTAGGGGCAGCTCTGATGGTGGGGGCTTGGTTGTTAATTTTATCAGACGGCTTTTGTTAGATACAGCTTTTAATTCTGGAAAGTTTTTTTTTCTAATGTCGTGCTTTGAAGGTGGTTTTCGAGGATGTATGGTATAGCTTTATTTTGTTTGTAGATGGTGTATGATAAGGGCTATGGTCTATTTATCTAATGCCATGTTTTTTCATTCAGGTGTTGATAAGGGAGTTCTTGAATGGCGTTTTGTGTTGTTTTTGTTTTTGGTGGGGCGTTGTTTTTAAAGGATACCTTGATAAGGTTTGCCGATGGCGTTCTAGCCTGTAGCATAAGGCATAGGGTAGTTTTTGAATTATTTTGTGGTGGCTTTGATTCTTGCCAGCATGTAGTGTTTGTTTGAGGTAATGCTGTGTAGCTAATTTCTGTTTTCTTATTAATATTAGAATTGGAGTGTTGTAGTATATGGGCTGTTATTATATCATAGGGGTTCTATTTATTTGGTTGGATTGTTTTCTAGTTATGGATAATTTTTCTCAAAAAACCATTTTCAGGATTTCAGGCGTGACACAAAAGAACACTCAGATTGCTGGAAGGGAAACGTGTGCCCAGATTGTCTCGAAGCAGTGCTGCTGTCGGTTCTCGTTCAGTTGTGTCTTCTGAAAATGAGACTGTTGTATTCATTGCGCTGTGCTAAACACTTGTCATTCTCCCAATGCCAGGAAACAGATGAAGCTTGAAGAAAGAGGAAGGAATTTGGAAGCGTACAAACAAGCTGAGAAGAGGTTCAGAGATCAGGATGCTCACTGGCAGGAGGGGCTGGGGTTAGGGCTGAGCAGGAGCAAAGCCGGAGCACATCAACCTCACCTCGTGTTTTCTCGGGGGCTTTATGGCCCTGGCAAGAGAGAGATGTTCACTGATGAGTCCCAGGCCGAGCCGTGAGCACAGCATGTTGTGTTGGAGCTGGGGGTTTTTTTTGAGACGTTCAGCAGCCACACTCTCTAGTCAAGAGTCCTGAGGTTTGTTGCTGCTCCACTTTCATCCTCATATCCAGCTTCCAGCCCTTTTCTTCTCTCTGTCCAGTGTGTCTTTTGTGTTCCTTTCTTGTCCTGTGTGCTCCCCATCCCATTCCCGTTCCCTACGGAGGGGGAGGGTGTGGAGACTGGGGGCTCCGACGTGGTTTGGGGCACCCCAAGGTCCCTGGGAAAGGGAGCCGGGCTGCGCTGGAGGAGCAGGTGAGTCGGGCATGGGGGGGGGGGGGGGGGGGGCGGTCATGCTGGGTGCCAGAACATTGACAGGGAGGGGTGGGTGTAGAATGCATGAAAAACAGAACCATAAAAAATACCTAAATATAGTCTAAAAGGAATGTTTAAATGCTTTTTATTTGGGTAGAGGCACGGTTTTTATAGCTAATATAAAAATAAAATATGAAGAATAGAAATAGATTGGTATACATGTAAAATATAATGAAATATAAGTAGCAAATATCTATGAAAAATCTAGTGTATAACAGAAATAATGCAAATATAAGAATATGTATAAATATAAAATAGAGCTATGAGAATGGTAATAAGAATGGGATAAAACATCAGTGAGAAATGGAAAAAAACCACATGAAAAATGGTGGGAAAATCAGTGAGAAATGGAGAAAAATCAGTGAAAAACGGGGGGGGAATCTTTGAAAAATGGGAAAAAAAATCAGTGAGAAATGGGGGAAAAAAAATCCATGAAAAATGGGGGTATAAATCAGTGAGAAACGGGGAAAAGTGGGGGAAAAAATAATTGAGAAATGGGGAAAAAATCAGTGGTAAATGGGGGAAAAGTAGATGAAAAATGGGGGAATATTCAGTGAGAAATGGGGGGGGGGGGGGAAATCAGTGAGAAATGGGGAAAAAATCCATGGAAAACAGGGAAACAATCCATGGGCAATGGCGGGAACAGAGCGAGCTGTTGTCGCTCGTGCTGTGGTGGCCGATGCTGTGGGGAAAAAATAAGTGAAAAATGGGGGCAATAATCAGTGATAAATGGGGAGAAAATCAGTGATTAATGGGCAGAAAAATGCATGAGAAATGGAAGGAAAAATTCAGAGAGAAATGGGGGCAAATATCAGTGATAAATGGGGAAAAAAATCAGTGATTAATGGGGGTAAAAATGCATGGAAAATGGGGGGAAAATTCAGAGAGAAATGGGGGCAAAAATCAGTGAGCAATGGGGGGGAAAATCGGGAAATATCCATGGAAAAATGGGGGGAAAAAATCAGTGAGAAATGGGGGAAACATCATGGTGAAATGGGGAAAAAAAATCTTTGATAAATTGGGGAAACAAATCATTGAGAAATGGGGGAAAAAATCAGTGAGAAATGGGGAAAATATGGGAAAAAATCCACGAAAATTGCGGGAAAAAATGCATGAAAAATTGGGGAAAAATCAGTAAGAAATGGGGGAAAAAATCCATGAAAAATGGCGGGAAAAATCAGATCGGCGATCGATAGCTAATGCGTGCCTATGGATTAGATCGGCGATCGATTGATCACGACTACCGATCGATTAGATCGGCGATCGATTGATCGCGCCTGCCGATCGATTAGATCGGCGATCGATTGCTAATGCCTGCCGATCGATTAGATCGGCGATCGATTGCTAATGCCTGCCGATCTATTAGATCGGCGATCGATTGCTAATGCCTGCCGATCGATTAGATCGGCGATCGATTGCTAATGCCTGCCGATCGATTAGATCGGCGATCGATTGATCGCGCCTGCCGATCGATTAGATCGGCGATCGATTGCTAATGCCTGCCGATCGATTAGATCGGCGATCGATTGCTAATGCCTGCCGATCGATTAGATCGGCGATCGATTGATCGCGCCTGCCGATCGATTATATCGGCGCTCGATTGCCAATGCCTGCCGATCGATTAGATCGGCGGTCGATTGCCAATGCCTGCCGATCGATTGCTAATGCACACTATTTGCACACTCCTTGCACACCCTTTGCACTCATACAGAGGCAGGAGGTTTCTCAGTTCTGGTCGGGGATTTTTGGGGCGTTCATTCCGGGGGATTTCCTCAAGGATTGGGACACTCCTTGATTCCATCCCTTGCCTGTCTCCCAAGCGCCACCCTGTGGGCAGAGCGCGGTACTGCGCGCCTGCCTCTCCCAAGATGGCGGCTCGGGTGTCGCTCCCCGACCTTCTAACTCTGGCTGCAAAAGGAGGGTGGCACAGCAAGGAGCCCGCTCGCTCTAGTGGGATGCCTGCGCACGACGCCGACACCGATCCCACGGGTGCGATTTTCGGCGGCGTTTCCAATCGTGTGGACATCTCCTTCAGCCCGCTTCGGCCCGGGGAAGAGGGGCGGGGCCGCCAGCGATGGTCCCGGCGCAGCCCGGGCAGGCTCGGGGCGGAGCCGGGGCTTGGCGAGGCGGGGCACGGAGCTCCCGGGGACGGGACCGGGCGGGGCCGGGGCGGTGCTTTAGGGGCGCTCCCCAGTGGTCCCAGGCGGCACCGGGGCCGGGGCCGGGTGATCCCGGAGCGGTACCGAGCTGTGCTGGGGACGGTGCTGCAGGGGCGGTGCCGGGCCCGCCTCAGGGTGATTGAATGCCCAGAAATCGCCTCCTCTGCCCCGTGCTCACACTGAGCTGCGGGCTGCAGCGTGCTGTCGGAGCTCCGCACACAGCACGGATTTGGGCTTCCCCTCCTCTCAAACCCTCTCCCCCTTCTTCCTCCTCCTCATCTTCCTCTTTTTCCTCTCCCTCCGCCTCGCCCCCCTCCCCGGGCCCCTGGCTCCCCCCGGGATCCCCTCCTCCGGAGGCGGCCCTTCCGAACCGACCCCCCCTCCAAGCCCCGGAGCCCGAGACCATTAAGGTAAGCTTTTGAATTGAAATATCAGGATATTCACTCTATCCCACTGGCCTGAAATTTCAGGATTGTACGATTTTTTCTTGAAGCAGTTACCTTTGCTGCAGGATTGTGTGGTCACCAGTCTCCTTTCCTGTGACTCTTGTTGAAATTTGCTGTCAGATAACCGGCTAGTAACGAAATATTTGACAGAAATCAGTGCTGTGAACGGACTTCACTGCAGCAGTTGATGAAAGAGCAAAGAAAATGTCTGTCGTGTTTACGCACCCCCCCGAGGCTGAATGAATTCTGATACTGTAATAAATCAGTGCAGTTGGTGCCTGCAAAGGTCTTGACATTGATCAAGAAGATATTGCTTTGGATTTTTACTTTTTATCAGCGTTTCTTTAATCTGTACTTCAGCACTCTAGCCTTTCATAAGTCTTCTCCGGTTTCCTCTGGCCCTGCAGAGTAGTCCTCTCTGTTATTGTCTGATCCCAGCTTTGATGCAAGGAGGACTTTTTGTCTTGAAAATTAGCATCCCCCTCTGCATATTTAAATTAGTTATTTGACTTCTGAGAAAAAGCTGGTCAGCTCGAAGTCCACCAGACACCAGAGGCTGCTGTTTTTAGCACCTTATTCAAAGAGGACATCCTTTAGTTACCTAAGTAGGGGTAGAGATTTACCCCTAGGAATAAGGAATAAATGCAAGCAGACTGTCCTGCCAAGAAAAAAATCCAGTTACAGTGACTGAATTCGGGTTTAGTTGCCCTTGATCCTTGCAAGGGATTAAAGGCAGGTTCACTTGGTCTCCCAGCAATGAATGTCTCAACCGAAAGCTGCTCAAAATGTGCCGTTTTTCTGATGGTTTTGGATTCTTTTGCCAGGTGGGAACATGGACTGCTTGACTTGTTCCTGTGTCCACTTTCCACTTCAGTCCTTTGCATTTTCTCTGAAGGGAAAGCAGGAACAGGGAAGTTGGGGCAGTTCCGTCAGCAGAAAGGCTGCTAAGAATAGATGGTAAGGACTTACTTTTCTGCACAGTGCCATGTAACTGAAGGCTCGTTTTTGGATTTCACATTCTGTTCCTGCCCGGTTTTGTGAGAGCTGCAGGTGCATTTCTGTTTCCAGACCCTGCCAAAAATAGTCGCTTATATTATAATGAATCCTTTTTCCTTCATGTTTTCTTGCTTTAAATGAATTCCCCTGTCAGATTGATGTGAGCAGCAGTTATTTTTGGAGCTGCTGGTGTTGTACACGGAGTAACTGTAGAACAAATGAGTTGTGATGGCTTCCTTGTATTTGATGTGTGGAGAGGAGCAAAGGCACAGATTCATCCTGTGTAATTGCAGTCGTCCAACGTAGGTGCCAGGGTCGGGAAGCTGGGCAAGGTTTCCTCTCTTGCTGGGCCTTAGGGGGAGGGAGCTGAACCCTGGTGTCACTCGGATTCCTTCCTCTTCTCCCTCCTCCTTTCTTGCTTGTAGAGCTGGAGCTCGGGGTCACCGAGTTTGGGTGCTCGCAGTCAGGGCCTGAATTTGGAGAGCAGGAAAGCGGGGGGAAGTTTCTAGGCACGTCAAAGCCTGTCTCTAGGGTGTGGGACTTGTTGGTCTTCCTCACCACCCCCAGCAACTTGCACGTCTCTCTGGACCTTGCTGTGGTCACAGCCCACTGCTCATTTATGTGACTGTTCATCCGTCTGCCTGATTGCTTTAAGTACAAGTAGCCTGATTCAGGTTTAATTTAGCAATGATTTTCCTTTGTTTCGTCGGTAGTTTTCTAAAACTCCCCTACAGGCTATTTTGAAGGTGCTTTTTTTTTTTTTTTAACTGCCTGTGATGATAGAAAGCTGTACGGCCCTCTGAAAGCAGTATAACCTGCTTTCCAAAAATTACAGAAGTAGGATTTTTATTGTCCACTATGCAGCTGAAGTCCCCCAATGAGCCTCTTGAACTGAGGGTGAGGAGAGCGGCAGATACGACTCCTCATCAACCTGCTCTTCTTTTCGTTCCTAAAAGAAGGAAGCATGAAGGTAACTATAGAAAAAGATCTGCATCCCTCGGGGTTTTGTATTTTAGGTGTTTTGAGGTTTATTTACACACCTCCTCCTTTGTTTCCTGGACAGGTTTTACGTGACAGTGGAGCTTTTGAGTACACGTGGAAGGAGCTTTCAATTCGGCTGGAGCACTTGGATAATACAAAAGAAGACCAGAAGGAAGCAGTGATTCAGTTTTTGGAAAAGGTAACGGTGTTCAAATCAGCTGGATAAAAAAATGCAAAGAATAGTGTTAGTGGAAACTGGAGGTCTTGTTGCTATTGTTGAGAAACCTGTCAAAGACCAGCGAATGAATTCTGAGAAAAGCCTTGTTTGGGATTCTTTATACGGAGGTGGCATCCTTCTTGTGTTCAGTGGGAGGGCAGCCAAATGATTTGTAGGAAAATGAAATCCAAAAAGATCAGCTGTTATTACAGCATTGTTGGTGTAAGGGTAGAGTGGTGTAGGTGTGGGTAGCTTTGATCTCCTCTTTAGGTGCCAACATTATCAGAGCTCAGTAGATGGTGGTCCTTGACAAGGAAAGGTGACACTTGCTGTTTACTCTTCAGGATGTTGAATGCCCAGTGCTTTGCCTCCGCTGTGGTCTGCCCAGGTACTCGGTGTGTGGTCGCAATCTAGGTGCCAAGTTGTGGTGGGTTTTTGTTTTTCCATCAGTGTGGCCTGTAGAGCAGGAACTGTAGACAGAATCCTGCAGAAGTGCTATGGAAGTTGTCCTCATAAAAGCTGCCCAGCTTTCAGCACGTGGTCGTTCTCAGTACCGTGTGGTTCCCCTGCACTTGCCAGCCAGCAGGTGCACTTACCTTTCTCCCCACCTTTGCTGACAGATCCTGCTGAAGCTGGTGACCAACCCCTGTCCCTACACTGACAAGGCAGCAGACCTGGTTCAGGCAGCCAGCACGCTCCAGGTGGCTCTGTTTAAACAGGACTCTGATAACATCAGCATCCCCGTCTCTCACATTGATGGTATGTGGTAACCTGTCAACATCCCAACTCCATGACTTGGGGATACACTTTCTAGCCCTAATCAGCAAACTGGGGATGGATAACTCTGGCAATCCTGTTAAGTAAGGGCCCTCCAGGATTCAGCTCTCCACGTGTTCTTGGTATCAGAAGTCGAAGTGGAATTGCCAAGTTGCCGCTTTACCTCTGAAAGTAATTTCTGCCGTGGCTGTGCCACTTGAACGGTATTTGAAATCTCTCTTCATGCTCTTGCAGCAGCGTTTTTGAACTCAAATGGAAATCTAGCCCTTCTGCCTGGGACTGTTGACAGAGTCATGGAATCCCAGAATGGTTTGGCCGGCAAGGCTCCTTAAATCTCATCCAGTTCCAGCCCTGCCATGAACAGGGACACCTTTCAGTAGCCCGGGCTGCTCCAAGCCCCAGTGTCCAGCCTGGCTTTGGACACATCCAGGGATCCAGGAGCAGCCACAGCTGCTCCGTGCTGGACAGCAGCATTGAAAGGCAGAGTGAAGGTTCAGCTGTAATTTAGGGGTTGCACTTAACGTTGTATTGTGTGACAAATGTGGCTTTCATCCTTTTTTTTAAATTTTTTTTTTAATTAAAAAGAATTAAAAAGATGCCTTGTATTCCTGGAGTGTTGCATTCTACGTCTGTTGTTTTTCCTGTTAGTCTGGATTCTTGCTTTGATGTTTTTCTTCACTTATTAGATGTCCTGGATATGGTGGATGTCCTGCTCGAGGACAGTGATGGCTTTGATGAAGAAGTTGGGTTCTCTTTAAATGAAGACGTGATCATTTCCCTTCAGTGCTGTTGTCCCTGCTGCATTAGAAGCCAGGAATGAACAAGTCCACGTGGGCCTGGATGCTGATCCCTCTTGCTGGTCCATGACAGCATGTGACAGGTGAGATTTCCAGGTGTCTGATTTAGCAGGAAACTGGTTTGTTCCTTCTTGTGAGGAGGCTCATTGGCTTTGCATGGGCAAAGCCACTCCACGTTTTCCATCTAGGAACAGAGCTGGGGAGCTGTTTGAAAACAGAGTCCCAGAGGTAAACAGCTTGGCTCGGTATTTCTGTGTGGGAATAGAAGAATATCTGTGTCTTCTGATTTTTCTCTCGTCTTTCTTCCACAGGTGTTTTTGTATTCCTGACTTGGGTTTCCATCGGGGACACGTGGCTTGGAGCTCAGGAGCCGGATCTGTTCCTTGCCCACGGCAGATTGGTCTGCACTAGTGCAGGTGACGAATTACAGGACGGCTTGGGAACTCGGAAACAAGGAGAAGCAAGTCTTATGTGTCTTTGCAAAAAGATTTGGCTACCACAGGGCATTAATTCAGGGAGTTAAGACTTCATCTTTAACGTTCTGTGCTCTGCCAGCATCACTGCGAGCCCTGAAAGCCTCCTGAGCTGTTCTCATACAGACCTATCTTGTTTGGTCAAAAAAAAAATCTTAGTTTAGTTTCGTCCAAGAAATGTTACTACTCTGTGCGAGCTCATGGGGAAGCTTTTATTTGGCATCTCTCAGTGGGACATTGAAAGTCCAACTTCCCATTTCTTGCACAGTCTGAGAGGCAGTATTACTTTCTATCATTTTTATCACAGGCATTTTAAACTTTTTGAGGAACCGGCAGGACTGTTTGTGCGGAGGCGTGCGGTTCACAGCCATCCTCTGTCCAACGTAGGATGGGAAAAAAAGGCTGGAGAGCTTCCTACAAGGGGCTGTAAGTGCAAATGACCAGGAGCCCGGGGTTTAGTCATGATGATTTAGTATTTCTTTAAAGACTCTGATTGATTTCATGATGCCAAAACCAGTATGGATAGAAGACTGAAGTCAGGAATCACGATGGTCTCCTTGGGTTTAAAAAGCTTTAATGGTGTTTCAAGACATTTGTATGAGACCTGGTTTGTTTTTTCTTACCCTTTTATTCAATCAAAAAAAAAAAAACCTTGATCCATCACTGCTGCTGTGATGTGTGACAAATGCCTGTCCTCCCTCCACGTGGAACAGGTGAGAGGTGGAACTGAAGCCCAAAGAGTTTTCTGCCCACTGATAATACGTGAGCCGTATTGGGAATTCTCTGCAGAATGGCAACAGTTGTTCTTGAATGTGGCCATGAGGGGAGTGGAACATGGCAGCCCGGGTCTGAGAAGGTGCAGTGCCAGAAGGAGAAGCTTTGAAATGTAAATCAGGATTGATTCAGGTGACTCGCGACCGTGTGCTGTGCCCAGGGCCTTGGTAGAAATACTGTGCAGGGAAAAGCCAGAGCTGCCTGTGCTATGAGCTGAATTTTTTATTGGGGGGGGGGGGGGGGGTGTGAAATAAGAATGAGGTGCAAATGAGGGAATTGCTTGTGTGTGTGAATATTCTTGTCCTAAAGGAGCGCTGCCCGGTGCTCCTCCCTTCCTGTGCCCCTCTCCTGGTGAGCCTCTGTCCTGCTGGCCGTGCCTCTCTGTCTCCGTGCCTGTGCTGCTCCTTGCCCGTCTTTGCCCGCCCCGCACGGGCTGTGCTCGCTTCCTCTCTGGCTCCTGGGTTCCCTCTTTGTCATGGTACCCCTCAGTCCTTGCTGTGTGTTTGGCACTCTCTGTCTTTTCTCCGTCCTTCTCTGTGCGTCTGTGGTGCTCCCTGTGCCGTTGTTTCCCGTGGGATCCTTGTGTCCCGGTCACTGTCTGTCCTAGGGTGATGTTATGGTGTTTCTATCTCCAATCATGTGTCCTGATTATGTTTGGTATTATGTCCTGTGCTTCCAGGACTGAGTCTGAGAGTGAAGCTTTGTTTTGTCTTGTTATCAGCCGGCTCACCTCCCCCATGGTCTATGTTTAGGAGAGGTTTTAGCTCGGTTTGCTTGCTTGCCTGCTTGCCTGCTTGCCTGCTTGCCTGCTTGCTTGCCTGCTTGCTTGCTTCTGCCTCTTTTTCTTTCCTTCGCTTTGCCCTTGCTTTTTTCTCATTAGTTAGTTCAGCTAGGCAGTCCAACTTTTTCCCTGGACTGTTTTCTCTTCCACCCCGTCCCCTCCCTCTCCTGGATACCATCTGAACCTGTTCCGGACGGGGACCTGGGAAACCCCAAGAAACACCGGGAGTCTACACTCTGTCACCTGCAGCAGCCATTCCCAAGCGCCAGAGACTGATAACTGGGCGACCACTCGCCAGAGAGACTGAACTCGTCATCCCTTCAGAACGGTGAAAGAGTTTTTTGTCAGCTGGCGTTGTCTTTTTTCCCTGTGCTGGGGAGTGTCTTGCTTGTTAAATAAAGAGGTTTTTTTCTCCCACTCTTCTCCGAGGAAATTCTTCCCGAACCCGGTGGGGTGGGGGGGAGGAGTCGTGGGGTTTGCTGTCTGGGGGCTCCTTCTGGAGGTTTTCCCCCAAATTTGCCCAAAACCAGGACACTGTCCCTGTTCATTTTTAATCCCTCCCTCTTGTGCTGCCCATCCAGCATGCCAGGGGTTTCTTTTCGTTTTTTGGTTATTTTTCGTTTTCATTTTTCTTCTTCTTTTTTTTTTTTAGGGGGGGTTCCATTTCATCGTGCACCTTGATGTTGATTTTCTTCCCTTGTCCTCTCTGCTGCCCCTCCTCCTTTCTGCCCCTTGTCCCCTGTGTCTGCAGGGCTGGGGAGGAACTTCAGCCCTTGTGGGGGTTGCCCTCCCTTTTCTGGTGTCAGCAGAGTCACTTTCTGTGGGATGGACACATGGGAGGGGTTGCAGTCAAGTGCCCTGCTGCTGTCCAGGGCAGTTGGAGTCGTTCTGTGCCTTCTTTGGGGTGAGGAAAAAAGGCTGAGGGGGGCTCCGACGTGGTTTGGGGCACCCCAAGGTCCCTGGGAGAGGGAGCCGGGCTGCGCTGGAGGAGCAGGTGAGTCGGGCATGGGGGGGGTCATGGTGGGTGCCAGAACATTGAGAGGGAGGGGTGGGTGTAGAATGCATGAAAAACAGAACCTTAAAAACCAGCTAAATATAGTCTAAAAGGAATGTTTTATTGGTTTGTGTTTGGATAGAGGTAGGGTTTTTTTATAGATACTGTAAATAGAAAAGATAAAGAATAAAAATATATAAGCAAATATAAGAAACCAATATATAAATATATTACATTACATTATATTTTGTTATGAAAATAGAAATATATAAATATTTAGACTTTAAAAGGAATGTTTTATTGTTTTTTATTTGGTTAGAGGAGGGTTTTTAATAAATAATATAAATAATATAGGCAAAAATATACAAATATGCAAAAATAGATACTGACATAAAATTATTATAACTATATATGCATATATATATGTAAGTATAAATCTATAGAAATAAATATAAATATAAAATACATGTATGTAGTATGTAATATAAATAATTTATCGATTTTAATATGTTATATTAAATAGTATGTTATAATAGAATGTAAATAGCATCTAGTATATTAATATACTAGTAAAAACTACATTAAATAGTATATAAATATAGAATACACAATATAGACATATAAATCTACAGATATAAATATGAAAACTAAATAGAAAAATATATTCAAATAGAATTTAAAATAATGGAGTTTTTTGTTTCTATTTGGTTAGAGGCAGAGCTTTTAAAGAAATAATATTAAAAACTATGAACCTACAAATATAGATGGATATAGATAAAATAGAAATAACATTAGTAATATAAATCTATGTATATAATGAATAATAAAAGAATATTGTATATATGATAAATAGAATAGCAATTAAATTGAATATATGAAATATGTCTAGATTATGACTAGAAATTAAATATTAAAAAATAGATGATTTATATATATAAAAGGTTTTTTTTTTTCATTTGGTCAGAGGCAGGGCATTTTTAGTTTGGGTCGGGGTTTTTTTGGGGCGTTCATTGAGAGGATTTTATGACGGGTGGGGACTCTGGTGCTTGGAACTCTCTCCCTTCTCTGTCTGTCCCTGACAGGGCGGCAGTGCCGGGCTGAGTTGGGCGGCAGTGCTGCCGCCGTGTGGACACAGGCGGGTACTGCACGGTGCCCCTCTCAGGATGGCGGAAGGGCCCGCGGGCCGGGACCCAGCCCTGCGGCAGCACTCAAGATGGCGGCCTCTCTAGGACCCCGGCGGATAGGCGTCTACGTAAAACGCCTGCCCGCGCCTGCCGGCGCCCTCACGCCCGCGGCACCGCGGACCGCGCGGCCGTTGTCGGCACGCTCTGAAACGTCCGGGAAAATTGTCGGCGAGCGGATCGGCGTCGGCGATGTAATCAGGCATCTTATGCCTACACACCGGGGTCCTGATTTTTTCCCGCCCTTTCTGCCGCCATTTTGGGAAGGTCAGGCAGGGTGCTGCCCGAGCCGCCATTTTGAGAGTGCGGACACACTCAAGATGGCGGCCTCTCTAGGACCCCGGAGGATAGGCGTTTACATAAAACGCCTGCCCGCGCCCGCCGGCGCCCTCACGCCCGCGGCACCGCGGACTGCGCGGCCGTTGTCGGCACGCTCTGAAACATCCGGGAAAATTGTCGGCGAGCGGATCGGCGTCGGCGATGTAATCAGGCATCTTATGCCTACACACCGGGGTCCTGATTTTTTCCCGCCCTTTCTGCCGCCATTTTTGGCAGGTCAGCCGGGGTGCCGCCCGAGGCGCCATTTTGAGAGTGCGGACACACTCAAGATGGCGGCCTCTCTAGGACCCCGGCGGCTAGGCGTTTACATAAAACGCCTGCCCGCGTTCGCCGGCATAAAAATAAATTTGCATAAACATAAACATAGACATAACCATGCACAAACGTTAACCTGCATAGATATAAATATAAACATAAACATGCAAGACAATAACAATAAATATAAATATAAACATAAATAGAAATAGAAATACAAACATAAAAAAAATCAGTGAGAAATGGGGTAAAATCAGTGAGAAATGGGGGGGAAAAACCATGAAAAATGATGGAAAAATCAGAGAGAAATGGGGGAAAAATCGGTGAGGAATGGGGAAAAAGATCAACGAAAAATTGGGAAAAATCAGTCAGAAGTGGGGGATAAAAATCAGTGAGAAATGGGGGGAAAAGTCGGTGAGAAATGGGGAAAAAATCAGTGATTAATGGGCGGGAAAATGCATGAAAAATGGGGGGAATAATTCAGAGAGAAATGGGGGCAAATATCAGTGAGAAATGGGGGGGAAAATCAGGAAATATCCATGAAAATTGGGGGAAACATCCATGAAAAATGGCGGAAAAAATCAGTGAGAAATGGGGAAAAATGGGGAAAAAGGAGTGATAAATGGGGGAAAAAATCAGTGAGAAATGGGGAAAAATGGGGAAAAAAATCCACGAAAAATGGGTGGAAAAATCCATGAAAAATCAACGGAAAAATCAGTGAGAAATGGGGAAAACATCATGGTGAAATGGGGAAAAAATCAGAGAGAAATGGGGAAAAATCACTGAAAAATGGGGGATAAAAATCAGTGAGAAATGGGGGGAAAATGGGGAAAAACATCAGTGAGAAATGGGGAAAAAAATCTTTGATAAATTGGGGCAAAAATCATTGAGAAATGGGGAAAAAAATCAGTGAGAAATGGGGAAAATTTGGGAAAAATCCACGAAAATTGCGGGAAAAAATGCTTGAAAAATTGGGGAAAAAAATCCGAGAGAAAATCCCCGGGAATCCCCGGGAAAATCCCCCCGGAATCCCCGAGAAAATCCCCCGGAATTCCCCGGGAAAATCCCCCTGAATTCCCCGAGAAACTCATCCCGGAATCCCCGTGATAATCCGTCCGCTATCCCCGAGAAAATCCCCCAGGAATCCCCCAGAAAATCTCCCCGAAATCCCCGGGATAATCTCCCCGGAATCCCCGAGAAAATCCGCCCCGAATCCCCTGGAAGATTCCCCCGGAATCCCCGAGAAAATCCCCCCAGATTCCCCGGAAAATCCCCCCGGAATCCCCGGGAAAATCCCCCCGGAATCCCCGAGAAAATCCCCCCGGAATTCCCCGGGAAAATCCCCCGGGAATCCCCGACAAAATCCTCCCGGAATACTCGGGAAAATCCCCCCGGAATCCCCGGGGAAATCCCCACGGAATCCCCGAGAAAACCCCCCCGAAATACTCGGGAAAATCCCCCCGGAATCCCCGAGAATATCCCCCCGGAATACTCGGGAAAATCCTCCCGGAATCCCCGAGAAAATCCACCCGGTATCTCCGGGAAAATCCTCCCGAAATCCTCGAGAAAATCCCCCCGGAATCCACGTGAAAATCCCCCCGGAATACTCGGCAAAATCCCCCCGGAATCCCCGAGAAAATCCCCCCGGATTCCCCGGGAAAATCGCCCCGGAAAACCCGAGAAATTCTTCCAGGAATTCCCTGGGAAAATCCCTCCGGAATCCCCGAGAAAATCCCCCGGAATCCCCGAAAAAATCCCCCCGGAATACTCGGGAAAATCCCCCCGGAATACTCCTGAAAATCCTCCCGGAATTCCCGAGAAAATCCCCCGGAATTCCCTGAGAAAATCGCCCCGGAATCCCAGTGAAAATCCCCCCGGAATCCCCGGGAAAATCCCCCCGGAATCCCCTGGAAAATCCCCCAGGAATCCCCGATAAAATCCCCCTGGAAGCCCCTGGATAATCCCCATGGAATCCCTTGGAAAATCCCCCAGGAATCCCCGAGAAAATATGCCCGGAATCCCCTGGAAAATCCCCCTGGAATCGCGGGGAAAATCCCCCCGGATTTCCCGGGAAAAATCCCCCCGGAATCCCCGATAAAATCCCCCCGGAATCCCCGATAAAATCCCCCCGGAATCCCCGATAAAATCCCCCCGGAATCCCCCAGAAAATCCCCCCGGAATCCCCCAGAAAATCCCCCCGGAATCCCTGCGAAAATAGCCCCAGACTCCCAGGCATAATCCCCACGAAATCCCCTGGAAAATCCCCCCGGAATTCCCGGGAAAATCCCCCCGGAATCCCCGAGAAAATCCCCTAGAATTCCCCGGCATAATCCCCCCGGCATCCCCGAGAAAATCCCCCCGGTATCGCCGAGAAAATCCCCCCGGAATCGCCGGAATAATCCCCTGGAATTCCCCGGGAAAATCATCCCGGAATCCCCGAGAATATCCCCCCGGTATCGCCGAGAAAATCCCCCCGGAATCCCCGGGATAATCCCCCGGAATTCCCCTGGAATATCCCCCCGGAATCCCCGGGAAAATCCCCCGGAATTCCTCGTAAAATCCCCCTGGAATCCCCGGGAAAATCCCTCCGGACTCCCCGAAAAAATCCCCCGGAATACTCGGGAAAATCCCCCGGGAATCCCCGAGAAAATCCCCCGGAATTTCCCGGGAAAATCACCCCGGAATCCCGGAGAAAATTCTCCCGAAATACTCGGCAAAATCCCCCAGGAATCCACGGAAAATTCCCCGGAATCCAGGAGAAAATACCCCGGAATCCCCATGAAAATCCCCCCGGACTCCCCGAAAAAATCCCCCCGGAATACTCGGGAAAATCCCCCCGGAATACTCCTGAAAATCCTCCCGGAATTCCCGAGAAAATCCCCCGGAATTCCCTGAGAAAATCGCCCCGGAATCCCCGTGAAAATCCCCCCAGAATCCCCGTGAAAATCCCCCCGGAATCCCCGGGAAAATCCCCCAGGAATCCCCTGGAAAATCCCCCCGGACTCCCCGATAAAATCCCCCTGGAATCCCCTGGATAATCCCCATGGAATCCCTTGGAAAATCCCCCAGGAATCCCCGAGAAAATATGCCCAGAATCCCCGATAAAATCCCCCCGGAATCCCCGGGAATATCCCCCAGGAATCCCCGATAAAATCCCCCCGGAATCCCCCAGAAAATCCCCCCGGAATCCCCGACAAAATCCCCCCGGAATTCCCGAGAAAATCCCCCCGGAATCCCCGGAAAATCCCCGCGGAATTCCGGTCCATTTCTGTAGGAGAATAGTTTGTAAGGATAGTGCAGAAGGCACTAGTTGCCAACGAGTTACAGCTGTACTGATTAGCAAGGAGTGGAAACAGCCTTGCCTGCCCAGTGAGGCTGGTTGTTATAAAAGCGTGGGTCAGCTGGCTGCCAGTTTCACTAAGCACAGCTCCAGCTGGAGGTGCAGAGCCTGCTGCAGTGTGGGCTGGAGCCTGCTGGCTGTGCTGCGAGGAGGAAGGGACACGTGGCCGTGCAAGGGATGGACAAGGTGAGAGGATGCTGTGTGTGGGACAGACAGGCTCAGGTGGCTGGGGAAGGGACAGGCTGGGGTTTAGCCAGTCGTACAGAGGAGAGGAGGAGTCGGTGCTGTGTGGAGCTGCCTGTGAGAAAAGGAGTCAGAGTTGCCTCAAAGAAATCTGTGGAGAGAAGGCATGAAAAGTGTGTAATGAAAGACTAATGTTGGTGCCTGTCATGTCTGTCTTGATATAATTGCTACACGTTTTCTCGGAATGCTTGAATTTAGACATAAAATGAAAACTTTATTGTAAGAAAGGAATGCATTTCTCACCAAAGTGGTGTAGGGTGGGGGATCACAACTCACAGATGGCCTGGAAGCGGAACGGCCACAGGGGTTACTGTAACTGGGCCTCCAGTACCAAAGCCCCAGTGGGTTTAAAGGCTAGAGCTGGGCTGGGATTAGCACGGGCTATGCAGCTGGGCTCATGCACAGGTCTGTCAGCACTCCTACCCGAGGACAGTCCCTCACCTAGGGAGAGGTTCTAGGCCTGGAGATGAGGCTGAGTTTGGGAAGGGTGATGAGGACATGGTTAGGGAGGGATGTAAATGCATATCAAAAGACTTAATTTTGAGGGGTGGCAAGCATTAGCTATAAACCAGGAAGTATTTACAGCTAAAGGCTGGAGGTGGGGGCTGTCTGAGGAGGACAGGACTGTTTAAGGCTGAAGTTGGAAGAGAAACCTTGGTGAAGCTTTTGCGTTAGAAACGGCCTCACCTGCCAAATCAGATTTTTGTCTTCAGGATTGCATGAGTGAGGATGCCACAGCCAAGGAAAAGGTTCAGGTTTGGGAGGCAAAGGCGAGTTAGGCAGGGCTGCAGGGCTGGGGCTTGGCTGTTTCCATACTGCTCAGGGCAGCAAAGGGTAGCTGGCTCACTGGGCCTTGGATCCAGAACTCTTTCTGGAACAAGGTGGAGAGCTGAGGTTCATGCAAGGGGCCAGGAATTCTTTGTCTGACTGGAAAATGCCAGAGGGGCAGTGTGTGACTCGGATAGGATGATATGTTCGTCTGGCGAGAGTCACAAAAGAATATTTTGGTTTACTGATAACTGGGCAGCTCAGAAGTTACTACTTGACTTAGTTGCTGCTCCCATCTGTTGCACACATAAACAGAGCAAAGCAGACGAATTCTCTCGGAGCCTGAGGTCTTTGACTGGCCCTCCAAAAATGCTGCCCGCTAAAAAACAGACGTGGGGGAGGAAAGTTGTCAGATACAACAGAGCAAGAAAAGGCCACGGGCTTCAAAGTGCCCTCCAGCAGACCATGGAAGTGACCTGTCTGGAAGTGAAACCAGCAGTCTGCTTCCCCAGCCTCCTGGAAGCCTCTAACAGCTACACAGGCAGTGAGGGGAGAGAACAATTCAACCTAAAAATAATTTTCAGTAGCGTTCTGCACTGCTGTTAAAAATACTGCAACCAGGGAATGTGGTGTGGTGATAACTATTAGGCCTGTAAGTCTGGTAACTGGGGCTTTTAGCTCAAACATCTCGGTATGGCTACTTTGAGCCTTGTAAAAGCTGCATTAAGTCCAATTTCTTGGGTAGTTCTACTAGCTCTAGCCTTGCTTTTCATCCCCTCAGTAACAAAGCAACTCCCTCTCGAGAATGTTATTTACTTTCCATATGATGTGCCTACCGATTTCTGGAATTGCAAATGTCTTTGGATACATGCGTAAATTTAAGTTTCAAGAAAGCTGTCAAGCTAAAACAAAGGCTTGCCATAATGCAGAAGAAAATGTTTTATGGAAGAACGGAGAGGTCCCTACCTGGGCATAGAATTTGCTGTACTAAGGTGTGTTCCAAACACCTTGTTTAGACCTGCCATCTAAACAAGCAGAAAAATAGTTGGAATGTAGTGAGTTCAATTTAACTATTGCTAGAAATAGGAATTATTAGCAGAGCTTGGAGCATGATATCACTAGCAGCAGTAAGACGCTTTTAGCTTGCTTCTCATAAATTACTTGTAAAAAGCATTTGTACCTAGTGTGTAGCAATTAATATTTCCCCATTTTCTTCCCCCCCGCCCCCCAGTCTCAGGTACTCCTTTTATTTTACCCTTTTCTGTCTTGTAACATCACCTTCCTTTATTTTATTCTATCTTCTGTTCTCAGAACATCGCAGCATCCTCTGTCAATGTGAAAGCATTTGTTCATCCTGTCTTGGAATGGCTGTCAATGTTGCCCTCTTCTGGATCACTTTTTTTTTTTTTTTTTTTTTTTTTTTTTTTTTTTTTTTTTAACAATATGTTGCTAAATGTCAGGAAAATTAATCCACAAACACCAGCGGTTTATGTCCAAAAAGGAAACAGAGGAGTCCTTTTTGCTTTATTCGAATAAAGGGAGAGGCCATGGGACATTCCCCTGGGATCTCTCAAATTTTTGGAGGACGCAGCCTCCTTTTTATCCTATTTTCCCGGCCGCATTTCCCTCTCTCTTTTCCCATTGGCTGAGGTACTTGAGAGGCACAGACTTCCCGGAACGCCTGATACCTGAAATTCCCCTCTAATGTATAACCCTCCCTTTTAATTTTTAATTCTTATAGAATTCATAGTTTCCCCCCGTTGCTTCTTTCATCTTTCGATATCCAATTTCATTTATCAGCAGCCCTGCAGTTTGTTTGTCAAGGCAACTATCTCTTTCCATTCATCAATCAGTGGAATCCATCCCATTGTTTCTTTTATCTCTCAGTGCTAGCCTTATCTACAGGCTGATCCACAGCTCATTTGTAAAGACAAATTCAACATTCCTCTCAGCTAATAAATGAGAAGTTAGCTGAAAAAAGTAAAAACTGGATTTTTTTTCTGGTGTGTGTCGGACAATACAGTGGAGAGAATTTGCGGGAGGATGATCGAGGATATCCTATTATAATATCGTTCTCGGACATTTTACTATTTTAGATCATCAGTTGTATTCTGAAAGAAATCTATTTTAATGATATGTGTACGTTTGCACGAAGTTATAGTTAAATATAGCTTGCGGCTGGGCTCTTTAATGACTAGGGGTATTTTTGGTTTTAATTCAATATTTTATGCTTGTGGTGTGTAGTGTGCTGATTTATTTTTTAATGTTATTTACTACGTGCGCTTTTGTTTTTGAGTGAAGGTAACTTTCTGGATGGCTTTGTATTTGAGGCAGAATGAATTGAAGTAGGTTTTTAAAACTGATTTTTCATATGTACGATGGGGAGTTTAGTAGGGGCAGCTCTGATGGTGGGGGCTTGGTTGTTAATTTTATCAGACGGCTTTTGTTAGATACAGCTTTTAATTCTGGAAAGTTTTTTTTTCTAATGTCGTGCTTTGAAGGTGGTTTTCGAGGATGTATGGTATAGCTTTATTTTGTTTGTAGATGGTGTATGATAAGGGCTATGGTCTATTTATCTAATGCCATGTTTTTTCATTCAGGTGTTGATAAGGGAGTTCTTGAATGGCGTTTTGTGTTGTTTTTGTTTTTGGTGGGGCGTTGTTTTTAAAGGATACCTTGATAAGGTTTGCCGATGGCGTTCTAGCCTGTAGCATAAGGCATAGGGTAGTTTTTGAATTATTTTGTGGTGGCTTTGATTCTTGCCAGCATGTAGTGTTTGTTTGAGGTAATGCTGTGTAGCTAATTTCTGTTTTCTTATTAATATTAGAATTGGAGTGTTGTAGTATATGGGCTGTTATTATATCATAGGGGTTCTATTTATTTGGTTGGATTGTTTTCTAGTTATGGATAATTTTTCTCAAAAAACCATTTTCAGGATTTCAGGCGTGACACAAAAGAACACTCAGATTGCTGGAAGGGAAACGTGTGCCCAGATTGTCTCGAAGCAGTGCTGCTGTCGGTTCTCGTTCAGTTGTGTCTTCTGAAAATGAGACTGTTGTATTCATTGCGCTGTGCTAAACACTTGTCATTCTCCCAATGCCAGGAAACAGATGAAGCTTGAAGAAAGAGGAAGGAATTTGGAAGCGTACAAACAAGCTGAGAAGAGGTTCAGAGATCAGGATGCTCACTGGCAGGAGGGGCTGGGGTTAGGGCTGAGCAGGAGCAAAGCCGGAGCACATCAACCTCACCTCGTGTTTTCTCGGGGGCTTTATGGCCCTGGCAAGAGAGAGATGTTCACTGATGAGTCCCAGGCCGAGCCGTGAGCACAGCATGTTGTGTTGGAGCTGGGGGTTTTTTTTGAGACGTTCAGCAGCCACACTCTCTAGTCAAGAGTCCTGAGGTTTGTTGCTGCTCCACTTTCATCCTCATATCCAGCTTCCAGCCCTTTTCTTCTCTCTGTCCAGTGTGTCTTTTGTGTTCCTTTCTTGTCCTGTGTGCTCCCCATCCCATTCCCGTTCCCTACGGAGGGGGAGGGTGTGGAGACTGGGGGCTCCGACGTGGTTTGGGGCACCCCAAGGTCCCTGGGAAAGGGAGCCGGGCTGCGCTGGAGGAGCAGGTGAGTCGGGCATGGGGGGGGGGGGGGGGGGGGCGGTCATGCTGGGTGCCAGAACATTGACAGGGAGGGGTGGGTGTAGAATGCATGAAAAACAGAACCATAAAAAATACCTAAATATAGTCTAAAAGGAATGTTTAAATGCTTTTTATTTGGGTAGAGGCACGGTTTTTATAGCTAATATAAAAATAAAATATGAAGAATAGAAATAGATTGGTATACATGTAAAATATAATGAAATATAAGTAGCAAATATCTATGAAAAATCTAGTGTATAACAGAAATAATGCAAATATAAGAATATGTATAAATATAAAATAGAGCTATGAGAATGGTAATAAGAATGGGATAAAACATCAGTGAGAAATGGAAAAAAACCACATGAAAAATGGTGGGAAAATCAGTGAGAAATGGAGAAAAATCAGTGAAAAACGGGGGGGGAATCTTTGAAAAATGGGAAAAAAAATCAGTGAGAAATGGGGGAAAAAAAATCCATGAAAAATGGGGGTATAAATCAGTGAGAAACGGGGAAAAGTGGGGGAAAAAATAATTGAGAAATGGGGAAAAAATCAGTGGTAAATGGGGGAAAAGTAGATGAAAAATGGGGGAATATTCAGTGAGAAATGGGGGGGGGGGGGGAAATCAGTGAGAAATGGGGAAAAAATCCATGGAAAACAGGGAAACAATCCATGGGCAATGGCGGGAACAGAGCGAGCTGTTGTCGCTCGTGCTGTGGTGGCCGATGCTGTGGGGAAAAAATAAGTGAAAAATGGGGGCAATAATCAGTGATAAATGGGGAGAAAATCAGTGATTAATGGGCAGAAAAATGCATGAGAAATGGAAGGAAAAATTCAGAGAGAAATGGGGGCAAATATCAGTGATAAATGGGGAAAAAAATCAGTGATTAATGGGGGTAAAAATGCATGGAAAATGGGGGGAAAATTCAGAGAGAAATGGGGGCAAAAATCAGTGAGCAATGGGGGGGAAAATCGGGAAATATCCATGGAAAAATGGGGGGAAAAAATCAGTGAGAAATGGGGGAAACATCATGGTGAAATGGGGAAAAAAAATCTTTGATAAATTGGGGAAACAAATCATTGAGAAATGGGGGAAAAAATCAGTGAGAAATGGGGAAAATATGGGAAAAAATCCACGAAAATTGCGGGAAAAAATGCATGAAAAATTGGGGAAAAATCAGTAAGAAATGGGGGAAAAAATCCATGAAAAATGGCGGGAAAAATCAGATCGGCGATCGATAGCTAATGCGTGCCTATGGATTAGATCGGCGATCGATTGATCACGACTACCGATCGATTAGATCGGCGATCGATTGATCGCGCCTGCCGATCGATTAGATCGGCGATCGATTGCTAATGCCTGCCGATCGATTAGATCGGCGATCGATTGCTAATGCCTGCCGATCTATTAGATCGGCGATCGATTGCTAATGCCTGCCGATCGATTAGATCGGCGATCGATTGCTAATGCCTGCCGATCGATTAGATCGGCGATCGATTGATCGCGCCTGCCGATCGATTAGATCGGCGATCGATTGCTAATGCCTGCCGATCGATTAGATCGGCGATCGATTGCTAATGCCTGCCGATCGATTAGATCGGCGATCGATTGATCGCGCCTGCCGATCGATTATATCGGCGCTCGATTGCCAATGCCTGCCGATCGATTAGATCGGCGGTCGATTGCCAATGCCTGCCGATCGATTGCTAATGCACACTATTTGCACACTCCTTGCACACCCTTTGCACTCATACAGAGGCAGGAGGTTTCTCAGTTCTGGTCGGGGATTTTTGGGGCGTTCATTCCGGGGGATTTCCTCAAGGATTGGGACACTCCTTGATTCCATCCCTTGCCTGTCTCCCAAGCGCCACCCTGTGGGCAGAGCGCGGTACTGCGCGCCTGCCTCTCCCAAGATGGCGGCTCGGGTGTCGCTCCCCGACCTTCTAACTCTGGCTGCAAAAGGAGGGTGGCACAGCAAGGAGCCCGCTCGCTCTAGTGGGATGCCTGCGCACGACGCCGACACCGATCCCACGGGTGCGATTTTCGGCGGCGTTTCCAATCGTGTGGACATCTCCTTCAGCCCGCTTCGGCCCGGGGAAGAGGGGCGGGGCCGCCAGCGATGGTCCCGGCGCAGCCCGGGCAGGCTCGGGGCGGAGCCGGGGCTTGGCGAGGCGGGGCACGGAGCTCCCGGGGACGGGACCGGGCGGGGCCGGGGCGGTGCTTTAGGGGCGCTCCCCAGTGGTCCCAGGCGGCACCGGGGCCGGGGCCGGGTGATCCCGGAGCGGTACCGAGCTGTGCTGGGGACGGTGCTGCAGGGGCGGTGCCGGGCCCGCCTCAGGGTGATTGAATGCCCAGAAATCGCCTCCTCTGCCCCGTGCTCACACTGAGCTGCGGGCTGCAGCGTGCTGTCGGAGCTCCGCACACAGCACGGATTTGGGCTTCCCCTCCTCTCAAACCCTCTCCCCCTTCTTCCTCCTCCTCATCTTCCTCTTTTTCCTCTCCCTCCGCCTCGCCCCCCTCCCCGGGCCCCTGGCTCCCCCCGGGATCCCCTCCTCCGGAGGCGGCCCTTCCGAACCGACCCCCCCTCCAAGCCCCGGAGCCCGAGACCATTAAGGTAAGCTTTTGAATTGAAATATCAGGATATTCACTCTATCCCACTGGCCTGAAATTTCAGGATTGTACGATTTTTTCTTGAAGCAGTTACCTTTGCTGCAGGATTGTGTGGTCACCAGTCTCCTTTCCTGTGACTCTTGTTGAAATTTGCTGTCAGATAACCGGCTAGTAACGAAATATTTGACAGAAATCAGTGCTGTGAACGGACTTCACTGCAGCAGTTGATGAAAGAGCAAAGAAAATGTCTGTCGTGTTTACGCACCCCCCCGAGGCTGAATGAATTCTGATACTGTAATAAATCAGTGCAGTTGGTGCCTGCAAAGGTCTTGACATTGATCAAGAAGATATTGCTTTGGATTTTTACTTTTTATCAGCGTTTCTTTAATCTGTACTTCAGCACTCTAGCCTTTCATAAGTCTTCTCCGGTTTCCTCTGGCCCTGCAGAGTAGTCCTCTCTGTTATTGTCTGATCCCAGCTTTGATGCAAGGAGGACTTTTTGTCTTGAAAATTAGCATCCCCCTCTGCATATTTAAATTAGTTATTTGACTTCTGAGAAAAAGCTGGTCAGCTCGAAGTCCACCAGACACCAGAGGCTGCTGTTTTTAGCACCTTATTCAAAGAGGACATCCTTTAGTTACCTAAGTAGGGGTAGAGATTTACCCCTAGGAATAAGGAATAAATGCAAGCAGACTGTCCTGCCAAGAAAAAAATCCAGTTACAGTGACTGAATTCGGGTTTAGTTGCCCTTGATCCTTGCAAGGGATTAAAGGCAGGTTCACTTGGTCTCCCAGCAATGAATGTCTCAACCGAAAGCTGCTCAAAATGTGCCGTTTTTCTGATGGTTTTGGATTCTTTTGCCAGGTGGGAACATGGACTGCTTGACTTGTTCCTGTGTCCACTTTCCACTTCAGTCCTTTGCATTTTCTCTGAAGGGAAAGCAGGAACAGGGAAGTTGGGGCAGTTCCGTCAGCAGAAAGGCTGCTAAGAATAGATGGTAAGGACTTACTTTTCTGCACAGTGCCATGTAACTGAAGGCTCGTTTTTGGATTTCACATTCTGTTCCTGCCCGGTTTTGTGAGAGCTGCAGGTGCATTTCTGTTTCCAGACCCTGCCAAAAATAGTCGCTTATATTATAATGAATCCTTTTTCCTTCATGTTTTCTTGCTTTAAATGAATTCCCCTGTCAGATTGATGTGAGCAGCAGTTATTTTTGGAGCTGCTGGTGTTGTACACGGAGTAACTGTAGAACAAATGAGTTGTGATGGCTTCCTTGTATTTGATGTGTGGAGAGGAGCAAAGGCACAGATTCATCCTGTGTAATTGCAGTCGTCCAACGTAGGTGCCAGGGTCGGGAAGCTGGGCAAGGTTTCCTCTCTTGCTGGGCCTTAGGGGGAGGGAGCTGAACCCTGGTGTCACTCGGATTCCTTCCTCTTCTCCCTCCTCCTTTCTTGCTTGTAGAGCTGGAGCTCGGGGTCACCGAGTTTGGGTGCTCGCAGTCAGGGCCTGAATTTGGAGAGCAGGAAAGCGGGGGGAAGTTTCTAGGCACGTCAAAGCCTGTCTCTAGGGTGTGGGACTTGTTGGTCTTCCTCACCACCCCCAGCAACTTGCACGTCTCTCTGGACCTTGCTGTGGTCACAGCCCACTGCTCATTTATGTGACTGTTCATCCGTCTGCCTGATTGCTTTAAGTACAAGTAGCCTGATTCAGGTTTAATTTAGCAATGATTTTCCTTTGTTTCGTCGGTAGTTTTCTAAAACTCCCCTACAGGCTATTTTGAAGGTGCTTTTTTTTTTTTTTTAACTGCCTGTGATGATAGAAAGCTGTACGGCCCTCTGAAAGCAGTATAACCTGCTTTCCAAAAATTACAGAAGTAGGATTTTTATTGTCCACTATGCAGCTGAAGTCCCCCAATGAGCCTCTTGAACTGAGGGTGAGGAGAGCGGCAGATACGACTCCTCATCAACCTGCTCTTCTTTTCGTTCCTAAAAGAAGGAAGCATGAAGGTAACTATAGAAAAAGATCTGCATCCCTCGGGGTTTTGTATTTTAGGTGTTTTGAGGTTTATTTACACACCTCCTCCTTTGTTTCCTGGACAGGTTTTACGTGACAGTGGAGCTTTTGAGTACACGTGGAAGGAGCTTTCAATTCGGCTGGAGCACTTGGATAATACAAAAGAAGACCAGAAGGAAGCAGTGATTCAGTTTTTGGAAAAGGTAACGGTGTTCAAATCAGCTGGATAAAAAAATGCAAAGAATAGTGTTAGTGGAAACTGGAGGTCTTGTTGCTATTGTTGAGAAACCTGTCAAAGACCAGCGAATGAATTCTGAGAAAAGCCTTGTTTGGGATTCTTTATACGGAGGTGGCATCCTTCTTGTGTTCAGTGGGAGGGCAGCCAAATGATTTGTAGGAAAATGAAATCCAAAAAGATCAGCTGTTATTACAGCATTGTTGGTGTAAGGGTAGAGTGGTGTAGGTGTGGGTAGCTTTGATCTCCTCTTTAGGTGCCAACATTATCAGAGCTCAGTAGATGGTGGTCCTTGACAAGGAAAGGTGACACTTGCTGTTTACTCTTCAGGATGTTGAATGCCCAGTGCTTTGCCTCCGCTGTGGTCTGCCCAGGTACTCGGTGTGTGGTCGCAATCTAGGTGCCAAGTTGTGGTGGGTTTTTGTTTTTCCATCAGTGTGGCCTGTAGAGCAGGAACTGTAGACAGAATCCTGCAGAAGTGCTATGGAAGTTGTCCTCATAAAAGCTGCCCAGCTTTCAGCACGTGGTCGTTCTCAGTACCGTGTGGTTCCCCTGCACTTGCCAGCCAGCAGGTGCACTTACCTTTCTCCCCACCTTTGCTGACAGATCCTGCTGAAGCTGGTGACCAACCCCTGTCCCTACACTGACAAGGCAGCAGACCTGGTTCAGGCAGCCAGCACGCTCCAGGTGGCTCTGTTTAAACAGGACTCTGATAACATCAGCATCCCCGTCTCTCACATTGATGGTATGTGGTAACCTGTCAACATCCCAACTCCATGACTTGGGGATACACTTTCTAGCCCTAATCAGCAAACTGGGGATGGATAACTCTGGCAATCCTGTTAAGTAAGGGCCCTCCAGGATTCAGCTCTCCACGTGTTCTTGGTATCAGAAGTCGAAGTGGAATTGCCAAGTTGCCGCTTTACCTCTGAAAGTAATTTCTGCCGTGGCTGTGCCACTTGAACGGTATTTGAAATCTCTCTTCATGCTCTTGCAGCAGCGTTTTTGAACTCAAATGGAAATCTAGCCCTTCTGCCTGGGACTGTTGACAGAGTCATGGAATCCCAGAATGGTTTGGCCGGCAAGGCTCCTTAAATCTCATCCAGTTCCAGCCCTGCCATGAACAGGGACACCTTTCAGTAGCCCGGGCTGCTCCAAGCCCCAGTGTCCAGCCTGGCTTTGGACACATCCAGGGATCCAGGAGCAGCCACAGCTGCTCCGTGCTGGACAGCAGCATTGAAAGGCAGAGTGAAGGTTCAGCTGTAATTTAGGGGTTGCACTTAACGTTGTATTGTGTGACAAATGTGGCTTTCATCCTTTTTTTTAAATTTTTTTTTTAATTAAAAAGAATTAAAAAGATGCCTTGTATTCCTGGAGTGTTGCATTCTACGTCTGTTGTTTTTCCTGTTAGTCTGGATTCTTGCTTTGATGTTTTTCTTCACTTATTAGATGTCCTGGATATGGTGGATGTCCTGCTCGAGGACAGTGATGGCTTTGATGAAGAAGTTGGGTTCTCTTTAAATGAAGACGTGATCATTTCCCTTCAGTGCTGTTGTCCCTGCTGCATTAGAAGCCAGGAATGAACAAGTCCACGTGGGCCTGGATGCTGATCCCTCTTGCTGGTCCATGACAGCATGTGACAGGTGAGATTTCCAGGTGTCTGATTTAGCAGGAAACTGGTTTGTTCCTTCTTGTGAGGAGGCTCATTGGCTTTGCATGGGCAAAGCCACTCCACGTTTTCCATCTAGGAACAGAGCTGGGGAGCTGTTTGAAAACAGAGTCCCAGAGGTAAACAGCTTGGCTCGGTATTTCTGTGTGGGAATAGAAGAATATCTGTGTCTTCTGATTTTTCTCTCGTCTTTCTTCCACAGGTGTTTTTGTATTCCTGACTTGGGTTTCCATCGGGGACACGTGGCTTGGAGCTCAGGAGCCGGATCTGTTCCTTGCCCACGGCAGATTGGTCTGCACTAGTGCAGGTGACGAATTACAGGACGGCTTGGGAACTCGGAAACAAGGAGAAGCAAGTCTTATGTGTCTTTGCAAAAAGATTTGGCTACCACAGGGCATTAATTCAGGGAGTTAAGACTTCATCTTTAACGTTCTGTGCTCTGCCAGCATCACTGCGAGCCCTGAAAGCCTCCTGAGCTGTTCTCATACAGACCTATCTTGTTTGGTCAAAAAAAAAATCTTAGTTTAGTTTCGTCCAAGAAATGTTACTACTCTGTGCGAGCTCATGGGGAAGCTTTTATTTGGCATCTCTCAGTGGGACATTGAAAGTCCAACTTCCCATTTCTTGCACAGTCTGAGAGGCAGTATTACTTTCTATCATTTTTATCACAGGCATTTTAAACTTTTTGAGGAACCGGCAGGACTGTTTGTGCGGAGGCGTGCGGTTCACAGCCATCCTCTGTCCAACGTAGGATGGGAAAAAAAGGCTGGAGAGCTTCCTACAAGGGGCTGTAAGTGCAAATGACCAGGAGCCCGGGGTTTAGTCATGATGATTTAGTATTTCTTTAAAGACTCTGATTGATTTCATGATGCCAAAACCAGTATGGATAGAAGACTGAAGTCAGGAATCACGATGGTCTCCTTGGGTTTAAAAAGCTTTAATGGTGTTTCAAGACATTTGTATGAGACCTGGTTTGTTTTTTCTTACCCTTTTATTCAATCAAAAAAAAAAAAACCTTGATCCATCACTGCTGCTGTGATGTGTGACAAATGCCTGTCCTCCCTCCACGTGGAACAGGTGAGAGGTGGAACTGAAGCCCAAAGAGTTTTCTGCCCACTGATAATACGTGAGCCGTATTGGGAATTCTCTGCAGAATGGCAACAGTTGTTCTTGAATGTGGCCATGAGGGGAGTGGAACATGGCAGCCCGGGTCTGAGAAGGTGCAGTGCCAGAAGGAGAAGCTTTGAAATGTAAATCAGGATTGATTCAGGTGACTCGCGACCGTGTGCTGTGCCCAGGGCCTTGGTAGAAATACTGTGCAGGGAAAAGCCAGAGCTGCCTGTGCTATGAGCTGAATTTTTTATTGGGGGGGGGGGGGGGGGGTGTGAAATAAGAATGAGGTGCAAATGAGGGAATTGCTTGTGTGTGTGAATATTCTTGTCCTAAAGGAGCGCTGCCCGGTGCTCCTCCCTTCCTGTGCCCCTCTCCTGGTGAGCCTCTGTCCTGCTGGCCGTGCCTCTCTGTCTCCGTGCCTGTGCTGCTCCTTGCCCGTCTTTGCCCGCCCCGCACGGGCTGTGCTCGCTTCCTCTCTGGCTCCTGGGTTCCCTCTTTGTCATGGTACCCCTCAGTCCTTGCTGTGTGTTTGGCACTCTCTGTCTTTTCTCCGTCCTTCTCTGTGCGTCTGTGGTGCTCCCTGTGCCGTTGTTTCCCGTGGGATCCTTGTGTCCCGGTCACTGTCTGTCCTAGGGTGATGTTATGGTGTTTCTATCTCCAATCATGTGTCCTGATTATGTTTGGTATTATGTCCTGTGCTTCCAGGACTGAGTCTGAGAGTGAAGCTTTGTTTTGTCTTGTTATCAGCCGGCTCACCTCCCCCATGGTCTATGTTTAGGAGAGGTTTTAGCTCGGTTTGCTTGCTTGCCTGCTTGCCTGCTTGCCTGCTTGCCTGCTTGCTTGCCTGCTTGCTTGCTTCTGCCTCTTTTTCTTTCCTTCGCTTTGCCCTTGCTTTTTTCTCATTAGTTAGTTCAGCTAGGCAGTCCAACTTTTTCCCTGGACTGTTTTCTCTTCCACCCCGTCCCCTCCCTCTCCTGGATACCATCTGAACCTGTTCCGGACGGGGACCTGGGAAACCCCAAGAAACACCGGGAGTCTACACTCTGTCACCTGCAGCAGCCATTCCCAAGCGCCAGAGACTGATAACTGGGCGACCACTCGCCAGAGAGACTGAACTCGTCATCCCTTCAGAACGGTGAAAGAGTTTTTTGTCAGCTGGCGTTGTCTTTTTTCCCTGTGCTGGGGAGTGTCTTGCTTGTTAAATAAAGAGGTTTTTTTCTCCCACTCTTCTCCGAGGAAATTCTTCCCGAACCCGGTGGGGTGGGGGGGAGGAGTCGTGGGGTTTGCTGTCTGGGGGCTCCTTCTGGAGGTTTTCCCCCAAATTTGCCCAAAACCAGGACACTGTCCCTGTTCATTTTTAATCCCTCCCTCTTGTGCTGCCCATCCAGCATGCCAGGGGTTTCTTTTCGTTTTTTGGTTATTTTTCGTTTTCATTTTTCTTCTTCTTTTTTTTTTTTAGGGGGGGTTCCATTTCATCGTGCACCTTGATGTTGATTTTCTTCCCTTGTCCTCTCTGCTGCCCCTCCTCCTTTCTGCCCCTTGTCCCCTGTGTCTGCAGGGCTGGGGAGGAACTTCAGCCCTTGTGGGGGTTGCCCTCCCTTTTCTGGTGTCAGCAGAGTCACTTTCTGTGGGATGGACACATGGGAGGGGTTGCAGTCAAGTGCCCTGCTGCTGTCCAGGGCAGTTGGAGTCGTTCTGTGCCTTCTTTGGGGTGAGGAAAAAAGGCTGAGGGGGGCTCCGACGTGGTTTGGGGCACCCCAAGGTCCCTGGGAGAGGGAGCCGGGCTGCGCTGGAGGAGCAGGTGAGTCGGGCATGGGGGGGGTCATGGTGGGTGCCAGAACATTGAGAGGGAGGGGTGGGTGTAGAATGCATGAAAAACAGAACCTTAAAAACCAGCTAAATATAGTCTAAAAGGAATGTTTTATTGGTTTGTGTTTGGATAGAGGTAGGGTTTTTTTATAGATACTGTAAATAGAAAAGATAAAGAATAAAAATATATAAGCAAATATAAGAAACCAATATATAAATATATTACATTACATTATATTTTGTTATGAAAATAGAAATATATAAATATTTAGACTTTAAAAGGAATGTTTTATTGTTTTTTATTTGGTTAGAGGAGGGTTTTTAATAAATAATA
This sequence comes from Sturnus vulgaris, assembly GCF_052056855.1. Taxonomy (NCBI): domain Eukaryota; kingdom Metazoa; phylum Chordata; class Aves; order Passeriformes; family Sturnidae; genus Sturnus; species Sturnus vulgaris. The sequence goes on from NC_142266.1 coordinate 7,521,447, forward strand.
TAAATAATATAGGCAAAAATATACAAATATGCAAAAATAGATACTGACATAAAATTATTATAACTATATATGCATATATATATGTAAGTATAAATCTATAGAAATAAATATAAATATAAAATACATGTATGTAGTATGTAATATAAATAATTTATCGATTTTAATATGTTATATTAAATAGTATGTTATAATAGAATGTAAATAGCATCTAGTATATTAATATACTAGTAAAAACTACATTAAATAGTATATAAATATAGAATACACAATATAGACATATAAATCTACAGATATAAATATGAAAACTAAATAGAAAAATATATTCAAATAGAATTTAAAATAATGGAGTTTTTTGTTTCTATTTGGTTAGAGGCAGAGCTTTTAAAGAAATAATATTAAAAACTATGAACCTACAAATATAGATGGATATAGATAAAATAGAAATAACATTAGTAATATAAATCTATGTATATAATGAATAATAAAAGAATATTGTATATATGATAAATAGAATAGCAATTAAATTGAATATATGAAATATGTCTAGATTATGACTAGAAATTAAATATTAAAAAATAGATGATTTATATATATAAAAGGTTTTTTTTTTTCATTTGGTCAGAGGCAGGGCATTTTTAGTTTGGGTCGGGGTTTTTTTGGGGCGTTCATTGAGAGGATTTTATGACGGGTGGGGACTCTGGTGCTTGGAACTCTCTCCCTTCTCTGTCTGTCCCTGACAGGGCGGCAGTGCCGGGCTGAGTTGGGCGGCAGTGCTGCCGCCGTGTGGACACAGGCGGGTACTGCACGGTGCCCCTCTCAGGATGGCGGAAGGGCCCGCGGGCCGGGACCCAGCCCTGCGGCAGCACTCAAGATGGCGGCCTCTCTAGGACCCCGGCGGATAGGCGTCTACGTAAAACGCCTGCCCGCGCCTGCCGGCGCCCTCACGCCCGCGGCACCGCGGACCGCGCGGCCGTTGTCGGCACGCTCTGAAACGTCCGGGAAAATTGTCGGCGAGCGGATCGGCGTCGGCGATGTAATCAGGCATCTTATGCCTACACACCGGGGTCCTGATTTTTTCCCGCCCTTTCTGCCGCCATTTTGGGAAGGTCAGGCAGGGTGCTGCCCGAGCCGCCATTTTGAGAGTGCGGACACACTCAAGATGGCGGCCTCTCTAGGACCCCGGAGGATAGGCGTTTACATAAAACGCCTGCCCGCGCCCGCCGGCGCCCTCACGCCCGCGGCACCGCGGACTGCGCGGCCGTTGTCGGCACGCTCTGAAACATCCGGGAAAATTGTCGGCGAGCGGATCGGCGTCGGCGATGTAATCAGGCATCTTATGCCTACACACCGGGGTCCTGATTTTTTCCCGCCCTTTCTGCCGCCATTTTTGGCAGGTCAGCCGGGGTGCCGCCCGAGGCGCCATTTTGAGAGTGCGGACACACTCAAGATGGCGGCCTCTCTAGGACCCCGGCGGCTAGGCGTTTACATAAAACGCCTGCCCGCGTTCGCCGGCATAAAAATAAATTTGCATAAACATAAACATAGACATAACCATGCACAAACGTTAACCTGCATAGATATAAATATAAACATAAACATGCAAGACAATAACAATAAATATAAATATAAACATAAATAGAAATAGAAATACAAACATAAAAAAAATCAGTGAGAAATGGGGTAAAATCAGTGAGAAATGGGGGGGAAAAACCATGAAAAATGATGGAAAAATCAGAGAGAAATGGGGGAAAAATCGGTGAGGAATGGGGAAAAAGATCAACGAAAAATTGGGAAAAATCAGTCAGAAGTGGGGGATAAAAATCAGTGAGAAATGGGGGGAAAAGTCGGTGAGAAATGGGGAAAAAATCAGTGATTAATGGGCGGGAAAATGCATGAAAAATGGGGGGAATAATTCAGAGAGAAATGGGGGCAAATATCAGTGAGAAATGGGGGGGAAAATCAGGAAATATCCATGAAAATTGGGGGAAACATCCATGAAAAATGGCGGAAAAAATCAGTGAGAAATGGGGAAAAATGGGGAAAAAGGAGTGATAAATGGGGGAAAAAATCAGTGAGAAATGGGGAAAAATGGGGAAAAAAATCCACGAAAAATGGGTGGAAAAATCCATGAAAAATCAACGGAAAAATCAGTGAGAAATGGGGAAAACATCATGGTGAAATGGGGAAAAAATCAGAGAGAAATGGGGAAAAATCACTGAAAAATGGGGGATAAAAATCAGTGAGAAATGGGGGGAAAATGGGGAAAAACATCAGTGAGAAATGGGGAAAAAAATCTTTGATAAATTGGGGCAAAAATCATTGAGAAATGGGGAAAAAAATCAGTGAGAAATGGGGAAAATTTGGGAAAAATCCACGAAAATTGCGGGAAAAAATGCTTGAAAAATTGGGGAAAAAAATCCGAGAGAAAATCCCCGGGAATCCCCGGGAAAATCCCCCCGGAATCCCCGAGAAAATCCCCCGGAATTCCCCGGGAAAATCCCCCTGAATTCCCCGAGAAACTCATCCCGGAATCCCCGTGATAATCCGTCCGCTATCCCCGAGAAAATCCCCCAGGAATCCCCCAGAAAATCTCCCCGAAATCCCCGGGATAATCTCCCCGGAATCCCCGAGAAAATCCGCCCCGAATCCCCTGGAAGATTCCCCCGGAATCCCCGAGAAAATCCCCCCAGATTCCCCGGAAAATCCCCCCGGAATCCCCGGGAAAATCCCCCCGGAATCCCCGAGAAAATCCCCCCGGAATTCCCCGGGAAAATCCCCCGGGAATCCCCGACAAAATCCTCCCGGAATACTCGGGAAAATCCCCCCGGAATCCCCGGGGAAATCCCCACGGAATCCCCGAGAAAACCCCCCCGAAATACTCGGGAAAATCCCCCCGGAATCCCCGAGAATATCCCCCCGGAATACTCGGGAAAATCCTCCCGGAATCCCCGAGAAAATCCACCCGGTATCTCCGGGAAAATCCTCCCGAAATCCTCGAGAAAATCCCCCCGGAATCCACGTGAAAATCCCCCCGGAATACTCGGCAAAATCCCCCCGGAATCCCCGAGAAAATCCCCCCGGATTCCCCGGGAAAATCGCCCCGGAAAACCCGAGAAATTCTTCCAGGAATTCCCTGGGAAAATCCCTCCGGAATCCCCGAGAAAATCCCCCGGAATCCCCGAAAAAATCCCCCCGGAATACTCGGGAAAATCCCCCCGGAATACTCCTGAAAATCCTCCCGGAATTCCCGAGAAAATCCCCCGGAATTCCCTGAGAAAATCGCCCCGGAATCCCAGTGAAAATCCCCCCGGAATCCCCGGGAAAATCCCCCCGGAATCCCCTGGAAAATCCCCCAGGAATCCCCGATAAAATCCCCCTGGAAGCCCCTGGATAATCCCCATGGAATCCCTTGGAAAATCCCCCAGGAATCCCCGAGAAAATATGCCCGGAATCCCCTGGAAAATCCCCCTGGAATCGCGGGGAAAATCCCCCCGGATTTCCCGGGAAAAATCCCCCCGGAATCCCCGATAAAATCCCCCCGGAATCCCCGATAAAATCCCCCCGGAATCCCCGATAAAATCCCCCCGGAATCCCCCAGAAAATCCCCCCGGAATCCCCCAGAAAATCCCCCCGGAATCCCTGCGAAAATAGCCCCAGACTCCCAGGCATAATCCCCACGAAATCCCCTGGAAAATCCCCCCGGAATTCCCGGGAAAATCCCCCCGGAATCCCCGAGAAAATCCCCTAGAATTCCCCGGCATAATCCCCCCGGCATCCCCGAGAAAATCCCCCCGGTATCGCCGAGAAAATCCCCCCGGAATCGCCGGAATAATCCCCTGGAATTCCCCGGGAAAATCATCCCGGAATCCCCGAGAATATCCCCCCGGTATCGCCGAGAAAATCCCCCCGGAATCCCCGGGATAATCCCCCGGAATTCCCCTGGAATATCCCCCCGGAATCCCCGGGAAAATCCCCCGGAATTCCTCGTAAAATCCCCCTGGAATCCCCGGGAAAATCCCTCCGGACTCCCCGAAAAAATCCCCCGGAATACTCGGGAAAATCCCCCGGGAATCCCCGAGAAAATCCCCCGGAATTTCCCGGGAAAATCACCCCGGAATCCCGGAGAAAATTCTCCCGAAATACTCGGCAAAATCCCCCAGGAATCCACGGAAAATTCCCCGGAATCCAGGAGAAAATACCCCGGAATCCCCATGAAAATCCCCCCGGACTCCCCGAAAAAATCCCCCCGGAATACTCGGGAAAATCCCCCCGGAATACTCCTGAAAATCCTCCCGGAATTCCCGAGAAAATCCCCCGGAATTCCCTGAGAAAATCGCCCCGGAATCCCCGTGAAAATCCCCCCAGAATCCCCGTGAAAATCCCCCCGGAATCCCCGGGAAAATCCCCCAGGAATCCCCTGGAAAATCCCCCCGGACTCCCCGATAAAATCCCCCTGGAATCCCCTGGATAATCCCCATGGAATCCCTTGGAAAATCCCCCAGGAATCCCCGAGAAAATATGCCCAGAATCCCCGATAAAATCCCCCCGGAATCCCCGGGAATATCCCCCCGGAATCCCCGACAAAATCCCCCCGGAATCCCCGATAAAATCCCCCCGGAATCCCCGATAAAATCCCCCCGGAATCCCCGACAAAATCCCCCCGGAATTCCCGAGAAAATCCCCCCGGAATCCCCGGAAAATCCCCGCGGAATTCCGGTCCATTTCTGTAGGAGAATAGTTTGTAAGGATAGTGCAGAAGGCACTAGTTGCCAACGAGTTACAGCTGTACTGACTAGCAAGGAGTGGAAACAGCCTTGCCTGCCCAGTGAGGCTGGTTGTTATAAAAGCGTGGGTCAGCTGGCTGCCAGTTTCACTAAGCACAGCTCCAGCTGGAGGTGCAGAGCCTGCTGCAGTGTGGGCTGGAGCCTGCTGGCTGTGCTGCGAGGAGGAAGGGACACGTGGCCGTGCAAGGGATGGACAAGGTGAGAGGATGCTGTGTGTGGGACAGACAGGCTCAGGTGGCTGGGGAAGGGACAGGCTGGGGTTTAGCCAGTCGTACAGAGGAGAGGAGGAGTCGGTGCTGTGTGGAGCTGCCTGTGAGAAAAGGAGTCAGAGTTGCCTCAAAGAAATCTGTGGAGAGAAGGCATGAAAAGTGTGTAATGAAAGACTAATGTTGGTGCCTGTCATGTCTGTCTTGATATAATTGCTACACGTTTTCTCGGAATGCTTGAATTTAGACATAAAATGAAAACTTTATTGTAAGAAAGGAATGCATTTCTCACCAAAGTGGTGTAGGGTGGGGGATCACAACTCACAGATGGCCTGGAAGCGGAACGGCCACAGGGGTTACTGTAACTGGGCCTCCAGTACCAAAGCCCCAGTGGGTTTAAAGGCTAGAGCTGGGCTGGGATTAGCACGGGCTCTGCAGCTGGGCTCATGCACAGGTCTGTCAGCACTCCTACCCGAGGACAGTCCCTCACCTAGGGAGAGGTTCTAGGCCTGGAGATGAGGCTGAGTTTGGGAAGGGTGATGAGGACATGGTTAGGGAGGGATGTAAATGCATATCAAAAGACTTAATTTTGAGGGGTGGCAAGCATTAGCTATAAACCAGTAAGTATTTACAGCTAAAGGCTGGAGGTGGGGGCTGTCTGAGGAGGACAGGACTGTTTAAGGCTGAAGTTGGAAGAGAAACCTTGGTGAAGCTTTTGCGTTAGAAACGGCCTCACCTGCCAAATCAGATTTTTGTCTTCAGGATTGCATGAGTGAGGATGCCACAGCCAAGGAAAAGGTTCAGGTTTGGGAGGCAAAGGCGAGTTAGGCAGGGCTGCAGGGCTGGGGCTTGGCTGTTTCCATACTGCTCAGGGCAGCAAAGGGTAGCTGGCTCACTGGGCCTTGGATCTAGAACTCTTTCTGGAACAAGGTGGAGAGCTGAGGTTCATGCAAGGGGCCAGGAATTCTTTGTCTGACTGGAAAATGCCAGAGGGGCAGTGTGTGACTCGGATAGGATGATATGTTCGTCTGGCGAGAGTCACAAAAGAATATTTTGGTTTACTGATAACTGGGCAGCTCAGAAGTTACTACTTGACTTAGTTGCTGCTCCCATCTGTTGCACACATAAACAGAGCAAAGCAGACGAATTCTCTCGGAGCCTGAGGTCTTTGACTGGCCCTCCAAAAATGCTGCCCGCTAAAAAACAGACGTGGGGGAGGAAAGTTGTCAGATACAATAGAGCAAGAAAAGGACACGGGCTTCAAAGTGCCCTCCAGCAGACCATGGAAGTGACGTGTCTGGAAGTGAAACCAGCAGTCTGCTTCCCCAGCCTCCTGGAAGCCTCTAACAGCTACACAGGCAGTGAGGGGAGAGAACAATTCAACCTAAAAATAATTTTCAGTAGCGTTCTGCACTGCTGTTAAAAATACTGCAACCAGGGAATGTGGTGTGGTGATAACTATTAGGCCTGTAAGTCTGGTAACTGGGGCTTTTAGCTCAAACATCTCGGTATGGCTACTTTGAGCCTTGTAAAAGCTGCGTTAAGTCCAATTTCTTGGGTAGTTCTACTAGCTCTAGCCTTGCTTTTCATCCCCTCAGTAACAAAGCAACTCCCTCTCGAGAATGTTATTTACTTTCCATATTATGTGCCTACCAATTTCTGGAATTGCAAATGTCTTTGGATACATGCGTAAATTTAAGTTTCAAGAAAGCTGTCAAGCTAAAACAAAGGCTTGCCATAATGCAGAAGAAAATGTTTTATGGAAGAACGGAGAGGTCCCTACCTGGGCATAGAATTTGCTATACTAAGGTGTGTTCCAAACGGATCTGCCATCTAAACAAGCAGAAAAATAGTTGGAATGTAGTGAGTTCAATTTAACTATTGCTAGAAATAGGAATTATTAGCAGAGCTTGGAGCATGATATCACTAGCAGCAGTAAGACGCTTTTAGCTTGCTTCTCATAAATTACTTGTAAAAAGCATTTGTACCTAGTGTGTAGCAATTAATATTTCCCCATTTTCTTCCCCCCCGCCCCCCAGTCTCAGGTACTCCTTTTATTTTACCCTTTTCTGTCTTGTAACATCACCTTCCTTTATTTTATTCTATCTTCTGTTCTCAGAACATCGCAGCATCCTCTGTCAATGTGAAAGCATTTGTTCATCCTGTCTTGGAATGGCTGTCAATGTTGCCCTCTTCTGGATCTTTTTTTTTTTTTTTTTTTTTTTTTTAAACAATATGTTGCTAAATGTCAGGAAAATTAATCCACAAACACCAGCGGTTTATGTCCAAAAAGGAAACAGAGGAGTCCTTTTTGCTTTATTCGAATAAAGGGAGAGGCCATGGGACATTCCCCTGGGATCTCTCAAATTTTTGGAGGACGCAGCCTCCTTTTTATCCTATTTTCCCGGCCGCATTTCCCTCTCTCTTTTCCCATTGGCTGAGGTACTTGAGAGGCACAGACTTCCCGGAACGCCTGATACCTGAAATTCCCCTCTAATGTATAACCCTCCCTTTTAATTTTTAATTCTTATAGAATTCATAGTTTCCCCCCGTTGCTTCTTTCATCTTTCGATATCCAATTTCATTTATCAGCAGCCCCGCAGTTTGTTTGTCAAGGCAACTATCTCTTTCCATTCATCAATCAGTGGAATCCATCCCATTGTTTCTTTTATCTCTCAGTGCTAGCCTTATCTACAGGCTGATCCACAGCTCATTTGTAAAGACAAATTCAACATTCCTCTCAGCTAATAAATGAGAAGTTAGCTGAAAAAAGTAAAAACTGGATTTTTTTTCTGGTGTGTGTCGGACAATACAGTGGAGAGAATTTGCGGGAGGATGATCGAGGATATCCTATTATAATATCGTTCTCGGACATTTTACTATTTTAGATCATCAGTTGTATTCTGAAAGAAATCTATTTTAATGATATGTGTACGTTTGCACGAAGTTATAGTTAAATATAGCTTGCGGCTGGGCTCTTTAATGACTAGGGGTATTTTTGGTTTTAATTCAATATTTTATGCTTGTGGTGTGTAGTGTGCTGATTTATTTTTTAATGTTATTTACTACGTGCGCTTTTGTTTTTGAGTGAAGGTAACTTTCTGGATGGTTTTGTATTTGAGGCAGAATGAATTGAAGTAGGTTTTTAAAACTGATTTTTCATATGTACGATGGGGAGTTTAGTAGGGGCAGCTCTGATGGTGGGGGCTTGGTTGTTAATTTTATCAGACGGCTTTTGTTAGATACAGCTTTTAATTCTGGAAAGTTTTTTTTTCTAATGTCGTGCTTTGAAGGTGGTTTTCGAGGATGTATGGTATAGCTTTATTTTGTTTGTAGATGGTGTATGATAAGGGCTATGGTCTATTTATCTAATGCCATGTTTTTTCATTCAGGTGTTGATAAGGGAGTTCTTGAATGGCGTTTTGTGTTGTTTTTGTTTTTGGTGGGGCGTTGTTTTTAAAGGATACCTTGATAAGGTTTGCCGATGGCGTTCTAGCCTGTAGCATAAGGCATAGGGTAGTTTTTGAATTATTTTGTGGTGGCTTTGATTCTTGCCAGTATGTAGTGTTTGTTTGAGGTAATGCTGTGTAGCTAATTTCTGTTTTCTTATTAATATTAGAATTGGAGTGTTGTAGTATATGGGCTGTTATTATATCCTAGGGGTTCTATTTATTTGGTTGGATTGTTTTCTAGTTATGGATAATTTTTCTCAAAAAACCATTTTCAGAATTTCAGGCGTGACACAAAAGAATACTCAGATTGCTGGAAGGGAAACGTGTGCCCAGATTGTCTCGAAGCAGTGCTGCTGTCGGTTCTCGTTCAGTTGTGTCTTCTGAAAATGAGACTGTTGTATTCATTGCGCTGTGCTAAACACTTGTCATTCTCCCAATGCCAGGAAACAGATGAAGCTTGAAGAAAGAGGAAGGAATTTGGAAGCGTACAAACAAGCTGAGAAGAGGTTCAGAGATCAGGATGCTCACTGGCAGCAGGGGCTGGGGGTTAGGGCTGAGCAGGAGCAAAGCCGGAGCACATCAACCTCACCTCGTGTTTTCTCGGGGGCTTTATGGCCCTGGCAAGAGAGAGATGTTCACTGATGAGTCCCAGGCCGAGCCGTGAGCACAGCATGTTGTGTTGGAGCTGGGGGTTTTTTTTGAGACGTTCAGCAGCCACACTCTCTAGTCAAGAGTCCTGAGGTTTGTTGCTGCTCCACTTTCATCCTCATATCCAGCTTCCAGCCCTTTTCTTCTCTCTGTCCAGTGTGTCTTTTGTGTTCCTTTCTTGTCCTGTGTGCTCCCCATCCCATTCCCGTTCCCTACGGAGGGGGAGGGTGTGGAGACTGGGGGCTCCGACGTGGTTTGGGGCACCCCAAGGTCCCTGGGAAAGGGAGCCGGGCTGCGCTGGAGGAGCAGGTGAGTCGGGCATGGGGGGGGGGGGGGGTCATGCTGGGTGCCAGAACATTGAGAGGGAGGGGTGGGTGTAGAATGCATGAAAAACAGAACCATAAAAAATAGCTAAATATAGTCTAAAAGGAATGTTTAAATGCTTTTTATTTGGGTAGAGGCACGGTTTTTATAGCTAATATAAAAATAAAATATAAAGAATAGAAATAGATTGGTATACATGTAAAATATAATGAAATATAAGTAGCAAATATCTATGAAAAATCTAGTGTATAACAGAAATAATGCAAATATAAGAATATGTATAAATATAAAATAGAGCTATGAGAATGGTAATAAGAATGGGGTAAAACATCAGTGAGAAATGGAAAAAAACCACATGAAAAATGGTGGGAAAATCAGTGAGAAATGGAGAAAAATCAGTGAAAAACGGGGGGGGAATCTTTGAAAAATGGGAAAAAAAATCAGTGAGAAATGGGGGAAAAAAAATCCATGAAAAATGGGGGTATAAATCAGTGAGAAACGGGGAAAAGTGGGGGAAAAAATAATTGAGAAATGGGGAAAAAATCAGTGAGAAATGGGGGAAAAGTCGATGAAAAATGGGGGAATATTCAGTGAGAAATGGGGGGGGGGGGGAATCAGTGAGAAATGGGGAAAAAATCCATGGAAAACAGGGAAACAATCCATGGGCAATGGCGGGAACAGAGCGAGCTGTTGTCGCTCGTGCTGTGGTGGCCGATGCTGTGGGGAAAAAATAAGTGAAAAATGGGGGCAATAATCAGTGATAAATGGGGAGAAAATCAGTGATTAATGGGTGGAAAAATGCATGAAAAATGGAAGGAAAAATTCAGAGAGAAATGGGGGCAAATATCAGTGATAAATGGGGAAAAAAATCAGTGATTAATGGGGGGAAAAATGAATGGAAAATGGGGGGAAAATTCAGAGAGAAATGGGGGCAAAAATCAGTGAGCAATGGGGGGGAAAATCGGGAAATATCCATGGAAAAATGGGGGGAAAAAATCAGTGAGAAATGGGGGAAAAAAATCAGTGAGAAATGGGGGAAACATCATGGTGAAATGGGGAAAAAAAATCTTTGATAAATTGGGGAAACAAATCATTGAGAAATGGGGGAAAAAAATCAGTGAGAAATGGGGAAAATATGGGAAAAAATCCACGAAAATTGCGGGAAAAAATGCATGAAAAATTGGGGAAAAATCAGTAAGAAATGGGGGAAAAAATCCATGAAAAATGGCGGGAAAAATCAGATCGGCGATCGATAGCTAATGCGTGCCTATGGATTAGATCGGCGATCGATTGATCACGACTACCGATCGATTATATCGGCGTTCGATTGCTAATGCCTGCCGATCGATTAGATCGGCGATCGATTGATCGCGCCTGCCGATCGATTAGATCGGCGATCGATTGCTAATGCCTGCCGATCGATTATATCGGCGATCGATTGATCGCGCCTGCCGATCGATTAGATCGGCGATCGATTGCTAATGCCTGCCGATCGATTAGATCGGCGATCGATTGCTAATGCCTGCCGATCGATTAGATCGGCGATCGATTGATCGCGCCTGCCGATCGATTCGATCGGCGTTCGATTGCTAATGCCTGCCGATCGATTAGATCGGCGATCGATTGATCGCGCCTGCCGATCGATTCGATCGGCGATCGATTGCTAATGCCTGCCGATCGATTAGATCGGCGATCGATTGCTAATGCCTGCCGATCGATTAGCTCGGCGATCGATTGCCAATGCCTGCGGATCGATTAGATCGGCGATCGATTGATCGCGCCTGCGGATCGATTAGATCGGCGATCGATTGATCGCGCCTGCCGATCGATTAGATCGGCGAACGATTGCCAATGCCTGCCGATCGATTAGATCGGCGATCGATTGCTCATGCCTGCCGATCGATTGCTAATGCACACTATTTGCACACTCCTTGCACACCCTTTGCACTCATACAGAGGCAGGAGGTTTGTCAGTTCTGGTCGGGGTTTTTTTGGGGCGTTCATTCCGGGGGATTTCCTCAAGGATTGGGACACTCCTTGATTCCATCCCTTGCCTGTCTCCCAAGCGCCACCTTGTGGGCAGAGCGCGGTACTGCGCGCCTGCCTCTCCCAAGATGGCGGCTCGGGTGTCGCGCCCCCGACCTTCTAACTCTGGCTGCAAAAGGAGGGTGGCACAGCAAGGAGCCCGCTCGCTCTAGTGGGATGCCTGCGCACGACGCCGACACCGATCCCACGGGTGCGATTTTCGGCGGCGTTTCCAATCGTGCGGACATCTCCTTCAGCCCGCTTCGGCCCGGGGGAGAGGGGCGGGGCCGCCAGCGATGGTCCCGGCGCAGCCCGGGCAGGCTCGGGGCGGAGCCGGGGCTTGGCGAGGCGGGGCACGGAGGTCCCGGGGACGGGACCGGGCGGGGCCGGGGCGGTGCTTTAGGGGCGGTCCCCAGTGGTCCCAGGCGGCACCGGGGGCGGGGCCGGGTGATCCCGGAGCGGTACCGAGCTGTGCTGGGGACGGTGCTGCAGGGGCGGTGCCGGGCCCGCCTCAGGGTGATTGAATGCCCAGAAATCGCCTCCTCTGCCCCGTGCTCACACTGAGCTGCGGGCTGCAGCGTGCTGTCGGAGCTCCGCACACAGCACGGATTTGGGCTTCCCCTCGTCTCAAACCCTCTCCCCCTTCTTCCTCCTCCTCATCTTCCCCTTTTTCCTCTCCCTCCGCCTCGCCCCCCTCCCCGGGCCCCTGACTCCCCCCGGGATCCCCTCCTCCGGAGGCGGCCCTTCCGAACCGACCCCCCCTCCAAGCCCCGGAGCTCGAGACCATTAAGGTAAGCTTTGGAATTGAAATATCAGGATATTCACTGGCCTGAAATTTCAGGATTGTACGATTTTTTCTTGAAGCAGTTGCCTTTGCTGCAGGATTGTGTGGTCACCAGTCTCCTTTCCTGTGACTCTTGTTGAAATTTGCTGTCAGATAACCGGCTAGTAACGAAATATTTGACAGAAATCAATGCTGTGAACGGACTTCACTGCAGCAGTTGATGAAAGAGCAAAGAAAATGTCTGTCGTGTTTACGCACCCCCCCGAGGCTGAATGAATTCTGATACTGTAATAAATCAGTGCAGTTGGTGCCTGCAAAGGTCTTGACATTGATCAAGAAGATATTACTTTGGATTTTTACTTTTTATCAGCGTTTCTTTAATCTGTACTTCAGCACTCTAGCCTTTCATAAGTCTTCTCCGGTTTCCTCTGGCCCTGCAGAGTAGTCCTCTCTGTTATTGTCTGATCCCAGCTTTGATGCAAGGAGGACTTTTTGTCTTGAAAATTAGCATCCCCCTCCGCATATTTAAATTAGTTATTTGACTTTTGAGAAAAAGCTGGTCAGCTCGAAGTCCACCAGACACCAGAGGCTGCTGTTTTTAGCACCTTATTCAAAGAGGACATCCTTTAGTTACCTAAGGAGGGGTAGAGATTTACCCCTAGGAATAAGGAATAAATGCAAGCAGACTGTCCTGCCAAGAAAAAAATCCAGTTACAGTGACTGAATTCGGGTTTAGTTGTCCTTGATCCTTGCAAGGGATTAAAGGCAGGTTCACTTGGTCTCCCAGCAATGAATGTCTCAACCGAAAGCTGCTCAAAATGTGCCGTTTTTCTGATGGTTTTGGATTCTTTTGCCAGGTGGGAACATGGACTGCTTGACTTGTTCCTGTGTCCACTTTCCACTTCAGTCCTTTGCATTTTCTCTGAAGGGAAAGCAGGAACAGGGAAGTTGGGGCAGTTCCGTCAGCAGAAAGGCTGCTAAGAATAGATGGTAAGGACTTACTTTTCTGCACAGTGCCATGTAACTGAAGGCTCGTTTTTGGATTTCACATTCTGTTCCTGCCCGGTTTTGTGAGAGCTGCAGGTGCATTTCTGTTTCCAGACCCTGCCAAAAATAGTCGCTTATATTATAATGAATCCTTTTTCCTTCATGTTTTCTTGCTTTAAATGAATTCCCCTGTCAGACTGATGTGAGCAGCAGTTATTTTTAGAGCTGCTGGTGTTGTACACGGAGTAACTGTAGAACAAATGAGTTGTGATGGCTTCCTTGTATTTGATGTGTGGAGAGGAGCAAAGGCACAGATTCATCCTGTGTAATTGCAGTCGTCCAACGTAGGTGCCAGGGTCGGGAAGCTGGGCAAGGTTTCCTCTCTTGCTGGGCCTTAGGGGGGAGGGAGCTGAACCATGGTGTCACTCGGATTCCTTCCTCTTCTCCCTCCTCCTTTCTTGCTTGTAGAGCTGGAGCTCGGGGTCACCGAGTTTGGGTGCTCGCAGTCAGAGCCTGAATTTGGAGAGCAGGAAAGCGGGGGGAAGTTTCTAGGCACGTCAAAGCCTGTCTCTAGGGTGTGGGACTTGTTGGTCTTCCTCACCACCCCCAGCAACTTGCACTTCTCTCTGGACCTTGCTGTGGTCACAGCCCACTGCTCATTTATGTGACTGTTCATCCGTCTGCCTGATTGCTTTAAGTACAAGTAGCCTGATTCAGGTTTAATTTAGCAATGATTTTCCTCTGTTTCATCGGTAGTTTTCTAAAACTCCCCTACAGGCTATTTTGAAGGTGCTTTTTTTTTTTTTAACTGCCTGTGATGATAGAAAGCTGTACGGCCCTCTGAAAGCAGTATAACCTGCTTTCCAGAAATTACAGAAGTAGGATTTTTATTGTCCACTATGCAGCTGAAGTCCCCCTAGTGAGCCTCTTGAACTGAGGGTGAGGAGAGCGGCAGATACGACTCCTCATCAACCTGCTCTTCTTTTCGTTCCTAAAAGAAGGAAGCATGAAGGTAACTATAGAAAAAGATCTGCATCCCTCGGGGTTTTGTATTTTAGGTGTTTTGAGGTTTATTTACACACCTTCTCCTTTGTTTCCTGGACAGGTTTTACGTGACAGTGGAGCGTTTGAGTACACGTGGAAGGAGCTTTCAATTTGGCTGGAGCACTTGGATAATACAAAAGAAGACCAGAAGGAAGCAGTGATTCAGTTTTTGGAAAAGGTAACGGTGTTCAAATCAGCTGGATAAAAAAATGCAAAGAATAGTGTTAGTGGAAACTGGAGGTCTTGTTGCTATTGTTGAGAAACCTGTCAAAGACCAGCGAATGAATTCTGAGAAAAGCCTTGTTTGGGATTCTTTATACGGAGGTGGCATCCTTCTTGTGTTCAGTGGGAGGGCAGCCAAATGATTTGTAGGAAAATGAAATCCAAAAAGATCAGCTGTTATTACAGCATTGTCGGTGTAAGGGTAGAGTGGTGTAGGTGTGGGTAGCTTTGATCTCCTCTTTAGGTGCCAACATTATCAGAGCTCAGTAGATGGTGGTCCTTGACAAGGAAAGGTGACACTTGCTGTTTACTCTTCAGGATGTTGAATGCCCAGTGCTCTGCCTCCACTGTGGTCTGCCCAGGTACTCGGTGTGTGGTCGCAGTCTAGGTGCCAAGTTGTGGTGGGTTTTTGTTTTTCCATCAGTGTGGCCTGTAGAGCAGGAACTGTAGACAGAATCCTGCAGAAGTGCTATGGAAGTTGTCCTCATAAAAGCTGCCCAGCTTTCAGCACGTGGTCGTTCTCAGTACCGTGTGGTTCCCCTGCACTTGCCAGCCAGCAGGTGCACTTACCTTTCTCCCCACCTTTGCTGACAGATCCTGCTGAAGCTGGTGACCAACCCCTGTCCCTACACTGACAAGGCAGCAGACCTGGTTCAGGCAGCCAGCACGCTCCAGGTGGCTCTGTTTAAACAGGACTCTGATAACATCAGCATCCCCGTCTCTCACATTGATGGTATGTGGTAACCTGTCAACATCCCAACTCCATGACTTGGGGATACACTTTCTAGCCCTAATCAGCAAACTGGGGATGGATAACTCTGGCAATCCTGTTAAGTAAGGGCCCTCCAGGATTCAGCTCTCCACGTGTTCTTGGTATCAGAAGTCGAAGTGGAATTGCCAAGTTGCCGCTTTACCTCTGAAAGTAATTTCTGCCGTGGCTGTGCCACTTGAACGGTATTTGAAATCTCTCTTCATGCTCTTGCAGCAGCGTTTTTGAACTCAAATGGAAATCTAGCCCTTCTGCCTGGGACTGTTGACAGAGTCATGGAATCCCAGAGTGGTTTGGCTGGCAAGGCTCCTTAAATCTCATCCAGTTCCAGCCCTGCAATGAACAGGGACACCTTTCAGTAGCCCGGGCTGCTCCAAGCCCCAGTGTCCAGCCTGGCTTTGGACACATCCAGGGATCCAGGAGCAGCCGCAGCTGCTCCGTGCTGGACAGCAGCATTGAAAGGCAGAGTGAAGGTTCAGCTGTAATTTAGGGGTTGCACTTAACGTTGTATTGTGTGACAAATGTGGCTTTCATACTTTTTTTTATTTTTTATTATTTTTTTTTAATTAAAAAGAATGAAAAAGATGCCTTGTATTCCTGGAGTGTTGCATTCTACGTCTGTTGTTTTTCCTGTTAGTCTGGATTCTTGCTTTGATGTTTTTCTTCACTTATTAGATGTCCTGGATATGGTGGATGTCCTGATCGAGGACAGTGATGGCTTTGATGAAGAAGTTGGGTTCTCTTTAAATGAAGACGTGATCATTTCCCTTCAGTGCTGTTGTCCCTGCTGCATTAGAAGCCAGGAATGAACAAGTCCACGTGGGCCTGGATGCTGATCCCTCTTGCTGGTCCATGACAGCATGTGACAGGTGAGATTTCCAGGTGTCTGATTTAGCAGGAAACTGGTTTGTTCCTTCTTGTGAGGAGGCTCATTGGCTTTGCATGGGCAACGCCACTCCACGTTTTCCATGTAGGAACAGAGCTGGGGAGCTGTTTGAAAACAGAGTCCCAGAGGTAAACAGCTTGGCTCAGTATTTCTGTGTGGGAATAGAAGAATATCTGTGTCTTCTGATTTTTCTCTCGTCTTTCTTCCACAGGTGTTTTTGTATTCCTGACTTGGGTTTCCATCGGGGACACGTGGCTTGGAGCTCAGGAGCCGGATCTGTTCCTTGCCCACGGCAGATTGGTCTGCACTAGTGCAGGTGAGGAATTACAGGACGGCTTGGGAACTCGGAAACAAGGAGAAGCAAGTCTTATGTGTCTTTGCAAAAAGATTTGGCTACCACAGGGCATTAATTCAGGGAGTTAAGACTTCATCTTTAACGTTCTGTGCTCTGCCAGCATCACTGCGAGCCCTGAAAGCCTCCTGAGCTGTTCTCATACAGACCTATCTTGTTTGGTCAAAAAAAAAAATCTTAGTTTAGTTTCGTCCAAGAAAAGTTACTACTCTGTGCGAGCTCATGGGGAAGCTTTTATTCGGCATCTCTCAGTGGGACATTGAAAGTCCAACTTCCCATTTCTTGCACAGTCTGAGAGGCAGTATTACTTTCTATCATTTTTATCACAGGCATTTTAAACTTTTTGAGGAACCGGCAGGACTGTTTGTGCGGAGGCGTGCGGTTCACAGCCATCCTCTGTCCAACGTAGGATGGGAAAAAAAGGCTGGAGAGCTTCCTACAAGGGGCTGTAAGTGCAAATGACCAGGCGCCCGGGGTTTAGTCATGATGATTTAGTATTTCTTAAAAGACTCTGATTGATTTCATGATGCCAAAACCAGTATGGATAGAAGACTGAAGTCGGGAATCACGATGGTCTCCTTGGGTTTAAAAAGCTTTAATGGTGTTTCAAGACATTTGTATGAGACCTGGTTTGTTTTTTCTTACCCTTTTATTCAATCAAAAAAAAAAAAAAAAAAAAAAAAGCCTTGATCCATCACTGCTGCTGTGATGTGTGACAAATGCCTGTCCTCCCTCCACGTGGAACAGGTGAGAGGTGGAACTGAAGCCCAAAGAGTTTTCTGCCCACTGATAATATGTGAGTCATATTGGGAATTCTCTGCAGAATGGCAACAGTTGTTCTTGAATGTGGCCATGAGGGGAGTGGAACATGGCAGCCCGGGTCTGAGAAGGTGCAGTGCCAGAAGGAGAAGCTTTGAAATGTAAATCAGGATTGATTCAGGTGACTCGCGACCGCGTGCTGTGCCCAGGTCCTTAGTAGAAATACTGTGCAGGGAAAAGCCAGAGCTGCCTGTGCTATGAGCTGAATTTTTTATTGGGGGGGGGGGGGGGGGGGGTGTGAAATAAAAATGAGGTGCAAATGAGAGAATTGCTTGTGTGTGTGAATATTCTTGTCCTAAAGGAGCGCTGCCCGGTGCTCCTCCCTTCCTGTGCCCCTCTCCTGGTGAGCCTCTGTCCTGCTGGCCGTGCCTCTCTGTCTCCGTGCCTGTGCTGCTCCTTGCCCGTCTTTGCCCGCCCCGCACGGGCTGTGCTCGCTTCCTCTCTGGCTCCTGGGTTCCCTCTTTGTCATGGTACCCCTCAGTCCTTGCTGTGTGTTTGGCACTCTCTGTCTTTTCTCCGTCCTTCTCTGTGCCTCTGTGGTGCTCCCTGTGCCGTTGTTTCCCGTGGGATCCTTGTGTCCCGGTCACTGTCTGTCCTAGGGTGATGTTATGGTGTTTCTATCTCCAATCATGTGTCCTGATTATGTTTGGTATTATGTCCTGTGCTTCCAGGACTGAGTCTGAGAGTGAAGCTTTGTTTTGTCTTGTTATCAGCCGGCTCACCTCCCCCATGGTCTATGTTTAGGAGAGGTTTTAGGAGAGGTTTTAGCTCGGTTTGCTTGCTTGCCTGCTTGCTTGCTTGCTTGCTTGCCTGCTTGCTTGCCTGCTTGCTCGCTTCTGCCTCTTTTTCTTTCCTTCGCTTTGCCCTTGCTTTTTTCTTTCCTTCGCTTTGCCCTTGCTTTTTTCTTATTAGTTAGTTCAGCTAGGCAGTCCAACTTTTTCCCTGGACTGTTTTCTCTTCCACCCCGTCCCCTCCCTCTCCTGGATACCATCTGAACCTGTTCCGGACGGGGACCTGGGAAACCCCAAGAAACACCGGGAGTCTACACTCTGTCACCTGCAGCAGCCATTCCCAAGCGCCAGAGACTGATAACTGGGCGACCACTCGCCAGAGAGACTGAACTCGTCATCCCTTCAGAACGGTGAAAGAGTTTTTTGTCAGCTGGTGTTGTCTTTTTTCCCTGTGCTGGGGAGTGTCTTGCTTGTTAAATAAAGAGGTTTTTTTCTCCCACTCTTCTCCGAGGAAATTCTTCCCGAACCCGGTGGGGTGGGGGGGAGGAGTCGTGGGGTTTGCTGTCTGGGGGCTCCTTCTGGAGGTTTTCCCCCAAATTTGCCCAAAACCAGGACACTGTCCCTGTTCATTTTTAATCCCTCCCTCTTGTGCTGCCCATCCAGCATGCCAGGGGTTTCTTTTCGTTTTTTGGTTATTTTTCGTTTTCATTTTTCTTCTTCTTTTTTTTTGGTGGGGGTTCCATTTCATCGTGCACCTTGATGTTGATTTTCTTCCCGTGTCCTCTCTGCTGCCCCTCCTCCTTTCTGCCCCTTGTCCCCTGTGTCTGCAGGGCTGGGGAGGAACTTCAGCCCTTGTGGGGGTTGCCCTCCCTTTTCTGGTGTCAGCAGAGTCACTTTGTGTGGGATGGACACATGGGAGGGGTTGCAGTCAAGTGCCCTGCTGCTGTCCAGGGCAGTTGGAGTCGTTCTGTGCCTTCTTTGGGGTGAGGAAAAAAGGCTGAGGGGGGCTCCGACGTGGTTTGGGGCACCCCAAGGTCCCTGGGAGAGGGAGCCGGGCTGCGCTGGAGGAGCAGGTGAGTCGGGCATGGGGGGGGTCATGGTGGGTGCCAGAACATTGAGAGGGAGGGGTGGGTGTAGAATGCATGAAAAACAGAACCTTAAAAAACAGCTAAATATAGTCTAAAAGGAATGTTTTATTGGTTTGTGTTTGGATAGAGGTAGGGTTTTTTTATAGATACTGTAAATATAAAAGATAAAGAATAAAAATATATAAGCAAATATAAGAAACCAATATATAAATATATTACATTACATTATATTTTGTTATGAAAATAGAAATATATAAATATTTAGACTTTAAAAGGAATGTTTTATTGTTTTTTATTTGGTTAGAGGAGGGTTTTTAATAAATAATATAAATAATATTGGCAAAAATATACAAATATGCAAAAATAGATACTGACATAAAATTATTATAACTATATATGCATATATATATGTAAGTATAAATCTATAGAAATAAATATAAATATAAAATACATGTATGTAGTATGTAATATAAATAATTTATCGATTTTAATATGTTATATTAAATAGTATGTTATAATAGAATGTAAATAGCATATAGTATATTAATATACTAGTAAAAACTACATTAAATAGTATATAAATATAGAATACACAATATAGACATATAAATCTACAGATATAAATATGAAAACTAAATAGAAAAATATATTCAAATAGAATTTAAAATAATGGAGTTTTTTGTTTCTATTTGGTTAGAGGCAGAGCTTTTAAATAAATAATATTAAAAACTATGAACCTACAAATATAGATGGATATAGATAAAATAGAAATAACATTAGTAATATAAATCTATGTATATAATGAATAATAAAATAATATTGTATATATGATAAATAGAATAGCAATTAAATTGAATATATGAAATATGTCTAGATTATGACTATAAATTAAATATTAAAAAATAGATGATTTCTATATATAAAAGGGTTTTTTTTTCATTTGGTCAGAGGCAGGGCATTTTTAGTTTGGGTCGGGGTTTTTTTGGGGCGTTCATT
The DNA here is from genome assembly GCF_052056855.1 of Sturnus vulgaris. NCBI lineage: Eukaryota > Metazoa > Chordata > Aves > Passeriformes > Sturnidae > Sturnus > Sturnus vulgaris. Next base: position 7,541,564 of record NC_142266.1, read on the forward strand.
GAGAGGATTTTATGACGGGTGGGGACTCTGGTGCTTGGAACTCTCTCCCTTCTCTGTCTGTCCCTGACAGGGCGGCAGTGCCGGGCTGAGTTGGGCGGCAGTGCTGCCGCCGTGTGGACACAGGCGGGTACTGCACCGTGCCCCTCTCAGGATGGCGGAAGGGCCCGCGGGCCGGGACCCAGCCCTGCGGCAGCGCTCAAGATGGCGGCCTCTCTAGGACCCCGGCGGATAGGCGTCTACGTAAAACGCCTGCCCGCGCCCGCCGGCGCCCTCACGCCCGCGGCACCGCGGACCGCGCGGCCGTTGTCGGCACGCTCTGAAACGTCCGGGAAAATTGTCGGCGAGCGGATCGGCGTCGGCGATGTAATCAGGCATCTTATGCCTACACACCGGGGTCCTGATTTTTTCCCGCCCTTTCTGCCGCCATTTTGGGAAGGTCAGGCGGGGTGCCGCCCGAGGCGCCATTTTGAGAGTGCGGACACACTCAAGATGGCGGCCTCTCTAGGACCCCGGCGGATAGGCGTCTACGTAAAACGCCTGCCCGCGCCCGCCGCGCCCTCACGCCCGCGGCACCGCGGACCGCGCGGCCGTTGTCGGCACGCTCTGATACGTCCGGGAAAATTGTCGGCGAGCGGATCGGCGTCGGCGATGTAATCAGGCATCTTATGCCTACACACCGGGGTCCTGATTTTTTCCCGCCCTTTCTGCCGCCATTTTTGGCAGGTCAGCCGGGGTGCCGCCCGAGGCGCCATTTTGAGAGTGCGGACACACTCAAGATGGCGGCCTCTCTAGGACCCCGGCGGATAGGCGTCTACGTAAAACGCCTGCCCGCGCCCGCCGGCGCCCTCACGCCCGCGGCACCGCGGACCGCGCGGCCGTTGTCGGCACGCTCTGACACGTCCGGGAAAATTGTCGGCGAGCGGATCGGCGTCGGCGATGTAATCAGGCATCTTATGCCTACACACCGGGGTCCTGATTTTTTCCCGCCCTTTCTGCCGCCATTTTGGGAAGGTCAGGCGGGGTGCCGCCCGAGCCGCCATTTTGAGAGTGCGGACACACTCAAGATGGCGGCCTCTCTAGGACCCCGGCGGATAGGCGTCTACGTAAAACGCCTGCCCGCGCCCGCCGCGCCCTCACGCCCGCGGCACCGCGGACCGCGCGGCCGTTGTCGGCACGCTCTGACACATCCGGGAAAATTGTCGGCGAGCGGATCGGCGTCGGCGATGTAATCAGGCATCTTATGCCTACACACCGGGGTCCTGATTTTTTCCCGCCCTTTCTGCCGCCATTTTTGGCAGGTCAGCCGGGGTGCCGCCCGAGGCGCCATTTTGAGAGTCCCGACACGCTCAAGATGGCGGCCTCTCTAGGACCCCGGCGGATAGGGGTCTACATAAAACGCCTGCCCGCGTTCGCCGGCATAAAAATAAATATGCATAAATATAAACTTAGATATAAACATGCACAAACGTTAACCTGCATAGATATAAACATAAACATAAACATAAACATAATCATAAACATGCAAAACAATAATAATAAATATAAATATAAACATAATTAGAAATAGAAATACAAACATTAATAAAATCAGTGAGAAATGGGGTAAAATTAGTGAGAAATGGGGGGGAAAACCCATGAAAAATGATGGAAAAATCAGAGAGAAATGGGGGAAAAATCGGTGAGGAATGGGGAAAAAGATCAACGAAAAATTGGGAAAAATCAGTCAGAAGTGGGGGATAAAAATCAGTGAGAAATGGGGAAAAAAATCAGTGATTAATGGGCGGGAAAATGCATGAAAAATGGGGGGAATAATTCCGAGAGAAATGGGGGCAAATATCAGTGAGAAATGGGGGGGAAAATCAGGAAATATCCATGAAAATTGGGGGAAACATCCATGAAAAATGGCGGAAAAAATCAGTGAGAAATGGGGAAAAATGGGGAAAAAGGAGTGATAAATGGGGGAAAAAATCAGTGAGAAATGGGGAAAAATGGGGAAAAAATCCACGAAAAATGGGGGGAAAAATCCATGAAAAATCAACGGAAAAATCAGTGAGAAATGGGGAAAACATCATGGTGAAATGGGGAAAAAATCAGAGAGAAATGGGGAAAAATCATTGAAAAATGGGGGATAAAAATCAGTGAGAAATGGGGGGGAAATGGGGAAAAACATCAGTGAGAAATGGGGAAAAAATCTTTGATAAATTGGGGCAAAAATCATTGAGAAATGGGGAAAAAAATCAGTGAGAAATGGGGAAAATTTGGGAAAAATCCACGAAAATTGCGGGAAAAAATGCTTGAAAAATTGGGGAAAAAAATCCGAGAGAAAATCCCCGGGAATCCCCGGGAAAATCCCCCCGGAATCCCCGAGAAAATCCCCCGGAATTCCCCGGGAAAATCCCCCTGAATTCCCCGAGAAACTCATCCCGGAATCCCCGTGATAATCCGTCCGCTATCCCCGAGAAAATCCCCCAGGAATCCCCCAGAAAATCTCCCCGAAATCCCCGGGATAATCTCCCCGGAATCCCCGAGAAAATCCGCCCCGAATCCCCTGGAAGATTCCCCCGGAATCCCCGAGAAAATCCCCCCGGAATTCGCCGGGAAAATCCCCCCGGAATCCCCGAGAAAATCCCCCCAGATTCCCCGGAAAATCCCCCCGGAATACTCTGCAATATCCCCCCGGAATCCCCTGGATAATCCCCCCGGAATCCCCGAGAAAATCCCCCCGGAATCCACGTGAAAATCCCCCCGGAATACTCGGCAAAATCCCCCCGGAATCCCCGAGAAAATCCCCCCGGATTCCCCGGGAAAATCGCCCCGGAAAACCCGAGAAATTCTTCCACGAATTCCCTGGGAAAATCCCTCCGGAATCCCCATGAAAATCCCCCGGAATCCCCGCGAATATCCCCCCGGAATCCCCGGGAAAATCCCCATGAATTCCCCGGGAAAATAATCTCGGAATCCCCGAGAAAATCTCCCCGGAATCACCGAGATAATGGCCCCGGAATACCCGAGAACATCCCCCGGAATTGCCCGAGAAAATCATCCCGTAATCCCCGAGGAAATCCCCCCGGAACACTCGGGAAAATCCCCCCGGAATTCCTCGTAAAATCACCCCGGATACCCCGGGAAAATCCCTCCGGAATCCCCCGAAAAATTCCCCCCGGAATACTCGGGAAAATCCCCCCGGAATCCCCTGGAAAAACCCCCCGGAATCCCCTGGATAATCCCCCAGGAATCCCCTGGATAATCCCCCGGAATCCCCGATAAAATCCCCCTGGAATCTCCAGGAAAATGCCCCGGGAATACGCGAGAAAATCTCCCCGGAATCCCCGAGAAAAATCCCCCCGGAATCCCCTGGAAAATCCCCCCTGAATCCCCGAGAAAATCCCCCCGGAATCCCCGAGAAAATCCCCCCGGATTCCCCTGAAAATCCCTCGGAATTCCCCGGGGAAATCCTCCCGGAATCCACGAGAAAATCCGCCCGGAATTCCCGGGAAAATCCTCCAGAAATCCCCGAGAAAATCCCCCGGAGTCCCCGGGAAAATCAACCCGGAGTCCGATGGAAAATCCCCCCGGAATCCCCGAGAAAATCCCCCGGAATTCCCCTGGAAAATTCCCCCGGACTCCCCGAGAAATTCCTCCCGGAATCCCCGGGAAAATCCCCCCGGAATCCAGGCGAAAATCCCCCAGAAATCCCCGTGAAAGCCCCCCCGGAATCCCCAAGAAAATCTCCCCGGAATCCCCGAGAAAATTCGCCCGTAATACTCGGGAAAATCCCCCCGGAATCCCCTGGAAAATCCCCCCGGAATCCCCTGGAAAATCCCCCCGGAATCCCCGACAAAATCCCCCCGGAATCCCCGGAAAATGCCCCCCGAATCCCCGGGATACTCACCCCGAGATCCCCGGGAAAATCCCCTGGAATTACCAGGGAAAATCCCCCCGCAATCCCAGGGAAAATCCCCCCAGAATCCCCGCGAAAATCGGCCCCGAATCCCCTGGAAAATTCCCCCGGAATCCCCTGGATAATCCCCATGGAATCCCTTGGAAAATCCCCCAGGAATCCCCGAGAAAATATGCCCGGAATCCCCTGGAAAATCCCCCTGGAATCGCGGGGAAAATCCCCCCGGATTTCCCGGGAAAAATCCCCCCGGAATCCCCGATAAAATCTCCCCGGAATCCGCGAGAAAATATGCCCAGAATCCCCGATAAAATCCCCCCGGAATCCCCGGGAATATCCCCCAGGAATCGCCGATAAAATCCCCCCGGAATCCCCCAGAAAATCCCCCCGGAATTCCGCGGGAAAATCCCCCCGGAATCCCCGAGAAAAACCTCCCGGAATCCCCGCGAAAATAGCCCCAGACTCCCCGGCATAATCCCCACGAAATCCCCTGGAAAATCCCCCCGGAATTCCCGGGAAAATCCCCCCGGAATTCCTCGTAAAATCCCCCTGGAATCCCCGGGAAAATCCCTCCGGACTCCCCGAAAAAATCCCCCGGAATACTCGGGAAAATCCCCCGGGAATCCCCGAGAAAATCCCCCGGAATTTCCCGGGAAAATCACCCCGGAATCCCCGAGAAAATTCTCCCGAAATACTCGGCAAAATCCCCCAGGAATCCACGGAAAATTCCCCGGAATCCAGGAGAAAATACCCCGGAATCCCCATGAAAATCCCCCCGGAATCTCCGAGAGAATCCCCCGGTATCCCCGCGAATATCCCCCCGGAATCCCCGGGAAAATCCCCATGAATTCCCCGGGAAAATAATCTCGGAATCCCCGAGAAAATCTCCCCGGAATCACCGAGATAATGGCCCCGGAATACCCGAGAACATCCCCCGGAATTGCCCGAGAAAATCATCCCGTAATCCCCGAGGAAATCCCCCCGGAACACTCGGGAAAATCCCCCCGGAATTCCTCGTAAAATCACCCCGGATACCCCGGGAAAATCCCTCCGGAATCCCCCGAAAAAATCCCCCCGGAATTCCCGAGAAAATCCCCCGGAATTCCCTGAGAAAATCGCCCCGGAATTCCCTGAGAAAATCGCCCCGGAATCCCCGTGAAAATCCCCATGGAATCCCTTGGAAAATCCCCCAGGAATCCCCTGGAAAATCCCCATGGAATCCCTTGGAAAATCCCCCAGGAATCCCCGAGAAAATATGCCCGGAATCCCCTGGAAAATCCCCCTGGAATCGCGGGGAAAATCCCCCCGGATTTCCCGGGAAAAATCCCCCCGGAATCCCCCAGAAAATCTCCCCGGAATCCGCGAGAAAATATGCCCAGAATCCCCGATAAAATCCCCCCGGAATCCCCCAGAAAATCCCCCCGGAATCCCCCGGAAAATCCCCGCGGAATTCCGGTCCATTTCTGTAGGAGAATAGTTTGTAAGGATAGTGCAGAAGGCACTAGTTGCCAACGAGTTACAGCTGTACTGACTAGCAAGGAGTGGAAACAGCCTTGCCTGCCCAGTGAGGCTGGTTGTTATAAAAGCGTGGGTCAGCTGGCTGCCAGTTTCACTAAGCACAGCTCCAGCTGGAGGTGCAGAGCCTGCTGCAGTGTGGGCTGGAGCCTGCTGGCTGTGCTGCGAGGAGGAAGGGACACGTGGCCGTGCAAGGGATGGACAAGGTGAGAGGATGCTGTGTGTGGGACAGACAGGCTCAGGTGGCTGGGGAAGGGACAGGCTGGGGTTTAGCCAGTCGTACAGAGGAGAGGAGGAGTCGGTGCTGTGTGGAGCTGCCTGTGAGAAAAGGAGTCAGAGTTGCCTCAAAGAAATCTGTGGAGAGAAGGCATGAAAAGTGTGTAATGAAAGACTAATGTTGGTGCCTGTCATGTCTGTCTTGATATAATTGCTACACGTTTTCTCGGAATGCTTGAATTTAGACATAAAATGAAAACTTTATTGTAAGAAAGGAATGCATTTCTCACCAAAGTGGTGTAGGGTGGGGGATCACAACTCACAGATGGCCTGGAAGCGGAACGGCCACAGGGGTTACTGTAACTGGGCCTCCAGTACCAAAGCCCCAGTGGGTTTAAAGGCTAGAGCTGGGCTGGGATTAGCACGGGCTCTGCAGCTGGGCTCATGCACAGGTCTGTCAGCACTCCTACCCGAGGACAGTCCCTCACCTAGGGAGAGGTTCTAGGCCTGGAGATGAGGCTGAGTTTGGGAAGGGTGATGAGGACATGGTTAGGGAGGGATGTAAATGCATATCAAAAGACTTAATTTTGAGGGGTGGCAAGCATTAGCTATAAACCAGGAAGTATTTACAGCTAAAGGCTGGAGGTGGGGGCTGTCTGAGGAGGACAGGACTGTTTAAGGCTGAAGTTGGAAGAGAAACCTTGGTGAAGCTTTTGCGTTAGAAACGGCCTCACCTGCCAAATCAGATTTTTGTCTTCAGGATTGCATGAGTGAGGATGCCACAGCCAAGGAAAAGGTTCAGGTTTGGGAGGCAAAGGCGAGTTAGGCAGGGCTGCAGGGCTGGGGCTTGGCTGTTTCCATACTGCTCAGGGCAGCAAAGGGTAGCTGGCTCACTGGGCCTTGGATCTAGAACTCTTTCTGGAACAAGGTGGAGAGCTGAGGTTCATGCAAGGAAGGGGCCAGGAATTCTTTGTCTGACTGGAAAATGCCAGAGGGGCAGTGTGTGACTCGGATAGGATGATATGTTCGTCTGGCGAGAGTCACAAAAGAATATTTTGGTTTACTGATAACTGGGCAGCTCAGAAGTTACTACTTGACTTAGTTGCTGCTCCCATCTGTTGCACACATAAACAGAGCAAAGCAGACGAATTCTCTCGGAGCCTGAGGTCTTTGACTGGCCCTCCAAAAATGCTGCCCGCTAAAAAACAGACGTGGGGGAGGAAAGTTGTCAGATACAATAGAGCAAGAAAAGGACACGGGCTTCAAAGTGCCCTCCAGCAGACCACGGAAGTGACCTGTCTGGAAGTGAAACCAGCAGTCTGCTTCCCCAGCCTCCTGGAAGCCTCTAACAGCTACACAGGCAGTGAGGGGAGAGAACAATTCAACCTAAAAATAATTTTCAGTAGCGTTCTGCACTGCTGTTAAAAATACTGCAACCAGGGAATGTGGTGTGGTGATAACTATTAGGCCTGTAAGTCTGGTAACTGGGGCTTTTAGCTCAAACATCTCGGTATGGCTACTTTGAGCCTTGTAAAAGCTGCGTTAAGTCCAATTTCTTGGGTAGTTCTACTAGCTCTAGCCTTGCTTTTCATCTCCTCAGTAACAAAGCAACTCCCTCTCGAGAATGTTATTTACTTTCCATATGATGTGCCTACCAATTTCTGGAATTGCAAATGTCTTTGGACACATGCGTAAATTTAAGTTTCAAGAAAGCTGTCAAGCTAAAACAAAGGCTTGCCATAATGCAGAAGAAAATGTTTTATGGAAGAACTGAGAGGTCCCTACCTGGGCATAGAATTTGCTATACGAAGGTGTGTTCCAAACGGATCTGCCATCTAAACAAGCAGAAAAATAGTTGGAATGTAGTGAGTTCAATTTAACTACTGCTAGAAATAGGAATTATTAGCAGAGCTTGGAGCATGATATCACTAGCAGCAGTAAGACGCTTTTAGCTTGCTTCTCATAAATTACTTGTAAAAAGCATTTGTACCTAGTGTGTAGCAATTAATATTTCCCCATTTTCTTCCCCCCCGCCCCCCAGTCTCAGGTACTCCTTTTATTTTACCCTTTTCTGTCTTGTAACATCACCTTCCTTTATTTTATTCTATCTTCTGTTCTCAGAACATCGCAGCATCCTCTGTCAATGTGAAAGCATTTGTTCATCCTGTCTTGGAACGGCTGTCAATGTTGCCCTCTTCTGGATCACTTTTTTTTTTTTTTTTTTTTTTTTTTTTTTTAACAATATGTTGCTAAATGTCAGGAAAATTAATCCACAAACACCAGCGGTTTATGTCCAAAAAGGAAACAGAGGAGTCCTTTTTGCTTTATTCGAATAAAGGGAGAGGCCATGGGACATTCCCCTGGGATCTCTCAAATTTTTGGAGGACGCAGCCTCCTTTTTATCCTATTTTCCCGGCCGCATTTCCCTCTCTCTTTTCCCATTGGCTGAGGTACTTGAGAGGCACAGACTTCCCGGAACGCCTGATACCTGAAATTCCCCTCTAATGTATAACCCTCCCTTTTAATTTTTAATTCTTATAGAATTCATAGTTTCCCCCCGTTGCTTCTTTCATCTTTCGATATCCAATTTCATTTATCAGCAGCCCCGCAGTTTGTTTGTAAAGGCAAATATCTCTTTCCATTCATCAATCAGTGGAATCCATCCCATTGTTTCTTTTATCTCTCAGTGCTAGCCTTATCTACAGGCTGATCCACAGCTCATTTGTAAAGACAAATTCAACATTCCTCTCAGCTAATAAATGAGAAGTTAGCTGAAAAAAGTAAAAAGTGGATTTTTTTTCTGGTGTGTGTCGGACAATACAGTGGAGAGAATTTGCGGGAGGATGATCGAGGATATCCTATTATAATATCGTTCTCGGACATTTTACTATTTTAGATCATCAGTTGTATTCTGAAAGAAATCTATTTTAATGATATGTGTACGTTTGCACGAAGTTATAGTTAAATATAGCTTGCGGCTGGGCTCTTTAATGAATAGGGGTATTTTTGGTTTTAATTCAATATTTTATGCTTGTGGTGTGTAGTGTGCTGATTTATTTTTTAATGTTATTTACTACGTGCGCTTTTGTTTTTGAGTGAAGGTAACTTTCTGGATGGTTTTGTATTTGAGGCAGAATGAATTGAAGTAGGTTTTTAAAACTGATTTTTCATATGTACGATGGGGAGTTTAGTAGGGGCAGCTCTGATGGTGGGGGCTTGGTTGTTAATTTTATCAGACGGCTTTTGTTAGATACAGCTTTTAATTCTGGAAAGTTTTTTTTTCTAATGTCGTGCTTTGAAGGTGGTTTTCGAGGATGTATGGTATAGCTTTATTTTGTTTGTAGATGGTGTATGATAAGGGCTATGGTCTATTTATCTAATGCCATGTTTTTTCATTCAGGTGTTGATAAGGGAGTTCTTGAATGGCGTTTTGTGTTGTTTTTGTTTTTGGTGGGGCGTTGTTTTTAAAGGATACCTTGATAAGGTTTGCCGATGGCGTTCTAGCCTGTAGCATAAGGCATAGGGTAGTTTTTGAATTATTTTGTGGTGGCTTTGATTCTTGCCAGTATGTAGTGTTTGTTTGAGGTAATGCTGTGTAGCTAATTTCTGTTTTCTTATTAATATTAGAATTGGAGTGTTGTAGTATATGGGCTGTTATTATATCCTAGGGGTTCTATTTATTTGGTTGGATTGTTTTCTAGTTATGGATAATTTTTCTCAAAAAACCATTTTCAGAATTTCAGGCGTGACACAAAAGAATACTCAGATTGCTGGAAGGGAAACGTGTGCCCAGATTGTCTCGAAGCAGTGCTGCTGTCGGTTCTCGTTCAGTTGTGTCTTCTGAAAATGAGACTGTTGTATTCATTGCGCTGTGCTAAACACTTGTCATTCTCCCAATGCCAGGAAACAGATGAAGCTTGAAGAAAGAGGAAGGAATTTGGAAGCGTACAAACAAGCTGAGAAGAGGTTCAGAGATCAGGATGCTCACTGGCAGCAGGGGCTGGGGGTTAGGGCTGAGCAGGAGCAAAGCCGGAGCACATCAACCTCACCTCGTGTTTTCTCGGGGGCTTTATGGCCCTGGCAAGAGAGAGATGTTCACTGATGAGTCCCAGGCCGAGCCGTGAGCACAGCATGTTGTGTTGGAGCTGGGGGTTTTTTTTGAGACGTTCAGCAGCCACACTCTCTAGTCAAGAGTCCTGAGGTTTGTTGCTGCTGCACTTTCATCCTCATATCCAGCTTCCAGCCCTTTTCTTCTCTCTGTCCAGTGTGTCTTTTGTGTTCCTTTCTTGTCCTGTGTGCTCCCCATCCCATTCCCGTTCCCTACGGAGGGGGAGGGTGTGGAGACTGGGGGCTCCGACGTGGTTTGGGGCACCCCAAGGTCCCTGGGAAAGGGAGCCGGGCTGCGCTGGAGGAGCAGGTGAGTCGGGCATGGGGGGGGGGGGGGGGGGGGGTCATGCTGGGTGCCAGAACATTGACAGGGAGGGGTGGGTGTAGAATGCATGAAAAACAGAACCATAAAAAATAGCTAAATATAGTCTAAAAGGAATGTTTAAATGCTTTTTATTTGGGTAGAGGCACGGTTTTTATAGCTAATATAAAAATAAAATATAAAGAATAGAAATAGATTGGTATACATGTAAAATATAATGAAATATAAGTAGCAAATATCTATGAAAAATCTAGTGTATAACAGAAATAATGCAAATATAAGAATATGTATAAATATAAAATAGAGCTATGAGAATGGTAATAAGAATGGGGTAAAACATCAGTGAGAAATGGAAAAAAACCACATGAAAAATGGTGGGAAAATCAGTGAGAAATGGAGAAAAATCAGTGAAAAACGGGGGGGGAATCTTTGAAAAATGGGGAAAAAAATCAGTGAGAAATGGGGGAAAAAAAATCCATGAAAAATGGGGGAATAAATCAGTGAGAAACGGGGAAAAGTGGGGGAAAAAATAATTGAGAAATGGGGAAAAAAATCAGTGAGAAATGGGGGAAAAAATCCGTGACGAATGGCGGGAAAAGTCATTAAGAAATGGGGGAAAAATCAGTGAGAAACAGGGAAAAAAATCAATGAGAAATGGGGGAAAATTTGGGACAAAATCAGCGAGAAATGGGGGAAAAAATCAGTGGTAAATGGGGGAAAAGTCGATGAAAAATGGGGGAATATTCAGTGAGAAATGGGGGGGGGGGGGGGAAATCAGTGAGAAATGGGGAAAAAATCCATGGAAAACAGGGAAACAATCCATGGGCAATGGCGGGAACAGAGCGAGCTGTTGTCGCTCGTGCTGTGGTGGCCGATGCTGTGGGGAAAAAATAAGTGAAAAATGGGGGCAATAATCAGTGATAAATGGGGAGAAAATCAGTGATTAATGGGCGGAAAAATGCATGAAAAATGGAAGGAAAAATTCAGAGAGAAATGGGGGCAAATATCAGTGATAAATGGGGAAAAAAATCAGTGATTAATGGGGGTAAAAATGAATGGAAAATGGGGGGAAAATTCAGAGAGAAATGGGGGCAAAAATCAGTGAGCAATGGGGGGGAAAATCGGGAAATATCCATGGAAAAATGGGGGGAAAAAATCAGTGAGAAATGGGGGAAAAAATCAGTGAGAAATGGGGGAAACATCATGGTGAAATGGGGAAAAAAAATCTTTGATAAATTGGGGAAACAAATCATTGAGAAATGGGGGAAAAAAATCAGTGAGAAATGGGGAAAATATGGGAAAAAATCCACGAAAATTGCGGGAAAAAATGCATGAAAAATTGGGGAAAAATCAGTAAGAAATGGGGGAAAAAATCCATGAAAAATGGCGGGAAAAATCAGATCGGCGATCGATAGCTAATGCGTGCCTATGGATTAGATTGGCGATCGATTGATCACGACTACCGATCGATTATATCGGCGTTCGATTGCTAATGCCTGCCGATCGATTATATCGGCGTTCGATTGCTAATGCCTGCCGATCGATTAGATCGGCGATCGATTGATCGCGCCTGCCGATCGATTAGATCGGCGATCGATTGATCGCGCCTGCCGATCGATTCGATCGGCGATCGATTGCTAATGCCTGCCGATCGATTAGATCGGAGATCGATTGATCGTGCCTGCCGATCGATTAGATCGGCGATCGATTGCCAATGCCTGCCGATCGATTAGATCGGAGATCGATTGCTAATGCCTGCCGATCGATTAGATCGGCGATCGATTGCCAATGCCTGCCGATCGATTAGATCGGCGATCGATTGCCAATGCCTGCCGATCGATTAGATCGGCGATCGATTGCTAATGCCTGCCGATCGATTAGATCGGAGATCGATTGATCGTGCCTGCCGATCGATTAGATCGGCGATCGATTGCCAATGCCTGCCGATCGATTAGATCGGCGGTCGATTGCCAATGCCTGCCGATCGATTGCTAATGCACACTATTTGCACACTCCTTGCACACCCTTTGCACTCATACAGAGGCAGGAGGTTTCTCAGTTCTGGTCGGGGTTTTTTGGGGCGTTCATTCAGGGGGATTTCCTCAAGGATTGGGACACTCCTTGATTCCATCCCTTGCCTGTCTCCCAAGCGCCACCCTGTGGGCAGAGCGCGGTACTGCGCGCCTGCCTCTCCCAAGATGGCGGCTCGGGTGTCGCTCCCCGTCCTTCTAACTCTGGCTGCAAAAGGAGGGTGGCACAGCAAGGAGCCCGCTCGCTCTAGTGGGATGCCTGCGCACGACGCCGACACCGATCCCACGGGTGCGATTTTCGGCGGCGTTTCCAATCGTGCGGACATCTCCTTCAGCCCGCTTCGGCCCGGGGGAGAGGGCCGGGGCCGCCAGCGATGGTCCCGGCGCAGCCCGGGCAGGCTCGGGGCGGAGCCGGGGCTTGGCGAGGCGGGGCACGGAGGTCCCGGGGACGGGACCGGGCGGGGCCGGGGCGGTGCTTTAGGGGCGGTCCCCAGTGGTCCCAGGCGGCACCGGGGCCGGGGCCGGGTGATCCCGGAGCGGTACCGAGCTGTGCTGGGGACGGTGCTGCAGGGGCGGTGCCGGGCCCGCCTCAGGGTGATTGAATGCCCAGAAATCGCCTCCTCTGCCCCGTGCTCACACTGAGCTGCGGGCTGCAGCGTGCTGTCGGAGCTCCGCACACAGCACGGATTTGGGCTTCCCCTCCTCTCAAACCCTCTCCCCCTTCTTCCTCCTCCTCATCTTCCTCTTTTTCCTCTCCCTCCGCCTCGCCCCCCTCCCCGGGCCCCTGACTCCCCCCGGGATCCCCTCCTCCGGAGGCGGCCCTTCCGAACCGACCCCCCCTCCAAGCCCCGGAGCTCGAGACCATTAAGGTAAGCTTTGGAATTGAAATATCAGGATATTCACTGGCCTGAAATTTCAGGATTGTACGATTTTTTCTTGAAGCAGTTGCCTTTGCTGCAGGATTGTGTGGTCACCAGTCTCCTTTCCTGTGACTCTTGTTGAAATTTGCTGTCAGATAACCGGCTAGTAACGAAATATTTGACAGAAATCAATGCTGTGAACGGACTTCACTGCAGCAGTTGATGAAAGAGCAAAGAAAATGTCTGTCGTGTTTACGCACCCCCCCGAGGCTGAATGAATTCTGATACTGTAATAAATCAGTGCAGTTGGTGCCTGCAAAGGTCTTGACATTGATCAAGAAGATATTGCTTTGGATTTTTACTTTTTATCAGCGTTTCTTTAATCTGTACTTCAGCACTCTAGCCTTTCATAAGTCTTCTCCGGTTTCCTCTGGCCCTGCAGAGTAGTCCTCTCTGTTATTGTCTGATCCCAGCTTTGATGCAAGGAGGACTTTTTGTCTTGAAAATTAGCATCCCCCTCCGCATATTTAAATTAGTTATTTGACTTTTGAGAAAAAGCTGGTCAGCTCGAAGTCCACCAGACACCAGAGGCTGCTGTTTTTAGCACCTTATTCAAAGAGGACATCCTTTAGTTACCTAAGGAGGGGTAGAGATTTACCCCTAGGAATAAGGAATAAATGCAAGCAGACTGTCCTGCCAAGAAAAAAATCCAGTTACAGTGACTGAATTCGGGTTTAGTTGCCCTTGATCCTTGCAAGGGATTAAAGGCAGGTTCACTTGGTCTCCCAGCAATGAATGTCTCAACCGAAAGCTGCTCAAAATGTGCCGTTTTTCTGATGGTTTTGGATTCTTTTGCCAGGTGGGAACATGGACTGCTTGACTTGTTCCTGTGTCCACTTTCCACTTCAGTCCTTTGCATTTTCTCTGAAGGGAAAGCAGGAACAGGGAAGTTGGGGCAGTTCCGTCAGCAGAAAGGCTGCTAAGAATAGATGGTAAGGACTTACTTTTCTGCACAGTGCCATGTAACTGAAGGCTCGTTTTTGGATTTCACATTCTGTTCCTGCCCGGTTTTGTGAGAGCTGCAGGTGCATTTCTGTTTCCAGACCCTGCCAAAAATAGTCGCTTATATTATAATGAATCCTTTTTCCTTCATGTTTTCTTGCTTTAAATGAATTCCCCTGTCAGACTGATGTGAGCAGCAGTTATTTTTAGAGCTGCTGGTGTTGTACACGGAGTAACTGTAGAACAAATGAGTTGTGATGGCTTCCTTGTATTTGATGTGTGGAGAGGAGCAAAGGCACAGATTCATCCTGTGTAATTGCAGTCGTCCAACGTAGGTGCCAGGGTCGGGAAGCTGGGCAAGGTTTCCTCTCTTGCTGGGCCTTAGGGGGAGGGAGCTGAACCATGGTGTCACTCGGATTCCTTCCTCTTCTCCCTCCTCCTTTCTTGCTTGTAGAGCTGGAGCTCGGGGTCACCGAGTTTGGGTGCTCGCAGTCAGGGCCTGAATTTGGAGAGCAGGAAAGCGGGGGGAAGTTTCTAGGCACGTCAAAGCCTGTCTCTAGGGTGTGGGACTTGTTGGTCTTCCTCACCACCCCCAGCAACTTGCACTTCTCTCTGGACCTTGCTGTGGTCACAGCCCACTGCTCATTTATGTGACTGTTCATCCCTCTGCCTGATTGCTTTAAGTACAAGTAGCCTGATTCAGGTTTAATTTAGCAATGATTTTCCTCTGTTTCATCGGTAGTTTTCTAAAACTCCCCTACAGGCTATTTTGAAGGTGCTTTTTTTTTTTTTTTTAACTGCCTGTGATGATAGAAAGCTGTACGGCCCTCTGAAAGCAGTATAACCTGCTTTCCAGAAATTACAGAAGTAGGATTTTTATTGTCCACTATGCAGCTGAAGTCCCCCTAGTGAGCCTCTTGAACTGAGGGTGAGGAGAGCGGCAGATACGACTCCTCATCAACCTGCTCTTCTTTTCGTTCCTAAAAGAAGGAAGCATGAAGGTAACTATAGAAAAAGATCTGCATCCCTCGGGGTTTTGTATTTTAGGTGTTTTGAGGTTTATTTACACACCTTCTCCTTTGTTTCCTGGACAGGTTTTACGTGACAGTGGAGCGTTTGAGTACACGTGGAAGGAGCTTTCAATTTGGCTGGAGCACTTGGATAATACAAAAGAAGACCAGAAGGAAGCAGTGATTCAGTTTTTGGAAAAGGTAACGGTGTTCAAATCAGCTGGATAAAAAAATGCAAAGAATAGTGTTAGTGGAAACTGGAGGTCTTGTTGCTATTGTTGAGAAACCTGTCAAAGACCAGCGAATGAATTCTGAGAAAAGCCTTGTTTGGGATTCTTTATACGGAGGTGGCATCCTTCTTGTGTTCAGTGGGAGGGCAGCCAAATGATTTGTAGGAAAATGAAATCCAAAAAGATCAGCTGTTATTACAGCATTGTCGGTGTAAGGGTAGAGTGGTGTAGGTGTGGGTAGCTTTGATCTCCTCTTTAGGTGCCAACATTATCAGAGCTCAGTAGATGGTGGTCCTTGACAAGGAAAGGTGACACTTGCTGTTTACTCTTCAGGATGTTGAATGCCCAGTGCTCTGCCTCCACTGTGGTCTGCCCAGGTACTCGGTGTGTGGTCGCAGTCTAGGTGCCAAGTTGTGGTGGGTTTTTGTTTTTCCATCAGTGTGGCCTGTAGAGCAGGAACTGTAGACAGAATCCTGCAGAAGTGCTATGGAAGTTGTCCTCATAAAAGCTGCCCAGCTTTCAGCACGTGGTCGTTCTCAGTACCGTGTGGTTCCCCTGCACTTGCCAGCCAGCAGGTGCACTTACCTTTCTCCCCACCTTTGCTGACAGATCCTGCTGAAGCTGGTGACCAACCCCTGTCCCTACACTGACAAGGCAGCAGACCTGGTTCAGGCAGCCAGCACGCTCCAGGTGGCTCTGTTTAAACAGGACTCTGATAACATCAGCATCCCCGTCTCTCACATTGATGGTATGTGGTAACCTGTCAACATCCCAACTCCATGACTTGGGGATACACTTTCTAGCCCTAATCAGCAAACTGGGGATGGATAACTCTGGCAATCCTGTTAAGTAAGGGCCCTCCAGGATTCAGCTCTCCACGTGTTCTTGGTATCAGAAGTCGAAGTGGAATTGCCAAGTTGCCGCTTTACCTCTGAAAGTAATTTCTGCCGTGGCTGTGCCACTTGAACGGTATTTGAAATCTCTCTTCATGCTCTTGCAGCAGCGTTTTTGAACTCAAATGGAAATCTAGCCCTTCTGCCTGGGACTGTTGACAGAGTCATGGAATCCCAGAGTGGTTTGGCTGGCAAGGCTCCTTAAATCTCATCCAGTTCCAGCCCTGCAATGAACAGGGACACCTTTCAGTAGCCCGGGCTGCTCCAAGCCCCAGTGTCCAGCCTGGCTTTGGACACATCCAGGGATCCAGGAGCAGCCGCAGCTGCTCCGTGCTGGACAGCAGCATTGAAAGGCAGAGTGAAGGTTCAGCTGTAATTTAGGGGTTGCACTTAACGTTGTATTGTGTGACAAATGTGGCTTTCATACTTTTTTTTATTTTTTATTTTTTTTTTTTAATTAAAAAGAATGAAAAAGATGCCTTGTATTCCTGGAGTGTTGCATTCTACGTCTGTTGTTTTTCCTGTTAGTCTGGATTCTTGCTTTGATGTTTTTCTTCACTTATTAGATGTCCTGGATATGGTGGATGTCCTGATCGAGGACAGTGATGGCTTTGATGAAGAAGTTGGGTTCTCTTTAAATGAAGACGTGATCATTTCCCTTCAGTGCTGTTGTCCCTGCTGCATTAGAAGCCAGGAATGAACAAGTCCACGTGGGCCTGGATGCTGATCCCTCTTGCTGGTCCATGACAGCATGTGACAGGTGAGATTTCCAGGTGTCTGATTTAGCAGGAAACTGGTTTGTTCCTTCTTGTGAGGAGGCTCATTGGCTTTGCATGGGCAACGCCACTCCACGTTTTCCATGTAGGAACAGAGCTGGGGAGCTGTTTGAAAACAGAGTCCCAGAGGTAAACAGCTTGGCTCAGTATTTCTGTGTGGGAATAGAAGAATATCTGTGTCTTCTGATTTTTCTCTCGTCTTTCTTCCACAGGTGTTTTTGTATTCCTGACTTGGGTTTCCATCGGGGACACGTGGCTTGGAGCTCAGGAGCCGGATCTGTTCCTTGCCCACGGCAGATTGGTCTGCACTAGTGCAGGTGAGGAATTACAGGACGGCTTGGGAACTCGGAAACAAGGAGAAGCAAGTCTTATGTGTCTTTGCAAAAAGATTTGGCTACCACAGGGCATTAATTCAGGGAGTTAAGACTTCATCTTTAACGTTCTGTGCTCTGCCAGCATCACTGCGAGCCCTGAAAGCCTCCTGAGCTGTTCTCATACAGACCTATCTTGTTTGGTCAAAAAAAAAATCTTAGTTTAGTTTCGTCCAAGAAAAGTTACTACTCTGTGCGAGCTCATGGGGAAGCTTTTATTCGGCATCTCTCAGTGGGACATTGAAAGTCCAACTTCCCATTTCTTGCACAGTCTGAGAGGCAGTATTACTTTCTATCATTTTTATCACAGGCATTTTAAACTTTTTGAGGAACCGGCAGGACTGTTTGTGCGGAGGCGTGCGGTTCACAGCCATCCTCTGTCCAACGTAGGATGGGAAAAAAAGGCTGGAGAGCTTCCTACAAGGGGCTGTAAGTGCAAATGACCAGGCGCCCGGGGTTTAGTCATGATGATTTAGTATTTCTTAAAAGACTCTGATTGATTTCATGATGCCAAAACCAGTATGGATAGAAGACTGAAGTCGGGAATCACGATGGTCTCCTTGGGTTTAAAAAGCTTTAATGGTGTTTCAAGACATTTGTATGAGACCTGGTTTGTTTTTTCTTACCCTTTTATTCAATCAAAAAAAAAAAAAAAAAAAAAAAAGCCTTGATCCATCACTGCTGCTGTGATGTGTGACAAATGCCTGTCCTCCCTCCACGTGGAACAGGTGAGAGGTGGAACTGAAGCCCAAAGAGTTTTCTGCCCACTGATAATATGTGAGTCATATTGGGAATTCTCTGCAGAATGGCAACAGTTGTTCTTGAATGTGGCCATGAGGGGAGTGGAACATGGCAGCCCGGGTCTGAGAAGGTGCAGTGCCAGAAGGAGAAGCTTTGAAATGTAAATCAGGATTGATTCAGGTGACTCGCGACCGCGTGCTGTGCCCAGGTCCTTAGTAGAAATACTGTGCAGGGAAAAGCCAGAGCTGCCTGTGCTATGAGCTGAATTTTTTATTGGGGGGGGGGGGGGGGGGGGTGTGAAATAAAAATGAGGTGCAAATGAGAGAATTGCTTGTGTGTGTGAATATTCTTGTCCTAAAGGAGCGCTGCCCGGTGCTCCTCCCTTCCTGTGCCCCTCTCCTGGTGAGCCTCTGTCCTGCTGGCCGTGCCTCTCTGTCTCCGTGCCTGTGCTGCTCCTTGCCCGTCTTTGCCCGCCCCGCACGGGCTGTGCTCGCTTCCTCTCTGGCTCCTGGGTTCCCTCTTTGTCATGGTACCCCTCAGTCCTTGCTGTGTGTTTGGCACTCTCTGTCTTTTCTCCGTCCTTCTCTGTGCCTCTGTGGTGCTCCCTGTGCCGTTGTTTCCCGTGGGATCCTTGTGTCCCGGTCACTGTCTGTCCTAGGGTGATGTTATGGTGTTTCTATCTCCAATCATGTGTCCTGATTATGTTTGGTATTATGTCCTGTGCTTCCAGGACTGACTCTGAGAGTGAAGCTTTGTTTTGTCTTGTTATCAGCCGGCTCACCTCCCCCATGGTCTATGTTTAGGAGAGGTTTTAGGAGAGGTTTTAGCTCGGTTTGCTTGCCTGCTTGCTTGCCTGCTTGCTTGCTTGCTTGCTTGCCTGCTTGCTTGCCTGCTTGCTCGCTTCTGCCTCTTTTTCTTTCCTTCGCTTTGCCCTTGCTTTTTTCTTATTAGTTAGTTCAGCTAGGCAGTCCAACTTTTTCCCTGGACTGTTTTCTCTTCCACCCCGTCCCCTCCCTCTCCTGGATACCATCTGAACCTGTTCCGGACGGGGACCTGGGAAACCCCAAGAAACACCGGGAGTCTACACTCTGTCACCTGCAGCAGCCATTCCCAAGCGCCAGAGACTGATAACTGGGCGACCACTCGCCAGAGAGACTGAACTCGTCATCCCTTCAGAACGGTGAAAGAGTTTTTTGTCAGCTGGTGTTGTCTTTTTTCCCTGTGCTGGGGAGTGTCTTGCTTGTTAAATAAAGAGGTTTTTTTCTCCCACTCTTCTCCGAGGAAATTCTTCCCGAACCCGGTGGGGTGGGGGGGAGGAGTCGTGGGGTTTGCTGTCTGGGGGCTCCTTCTGGAGGTTTTCCCCCAAATTTGCCCAAAACCAGGACACTGTCCCTGTTCATTTTTAATCCCTCCCTCTTGTGCTGCCCATCCAGCATGCCAGGGGTTTCTTTTCGTTTTTTGGTTATTTTTCGTTTTCATTTTTCTTCTTCTTTTTTTTTGGTGGGGGTTCCATTTCATCGTGCACCTTGATGTTGATTTTCTTCCCGTGTCCTCTCTGCTGCCCCTCCTCCTTTCTGCCCCTTGTCCCCTGTGTCTGCAGGGCTGGGGAGGAACTTCAGCCCTTGTGGGGGTTGCCCTCCCTTTTCTGGTGTCAGCAGAGTCACTTTGTGTGGGATGGACACATGGGAGGGGTTGCAGTCAAGTGCCCTGCTGCTGTCCAGGGCAGTTGGAGTCGTTCTGTGCCTTCTTTGGGGTGAGGAAAAAAGGCTGAGGGGGGCTCCGACGTGGTTTGGGGCACCCCAAGGTCCCTGGGAGAGGGAGCCGGGCTGCGCTGGAGGAGCAGGTGAGTCGGGCATGGGGGGGGTCATGGTGGGTGCCAGAACATTGAGAGGGAGGGGTGGGTGTAGAATGCATGAAAAACAGAACCTTAAAAAACAGCTAAATATAGTCTAAAAGGAATGTTTTATTGGTTTGTGTTTGGATAGAGGTAGGGTTTTTTTATAGATACTGTAAATATAAAAGATAAAGAATAAAAATATATAAGCAAATATAAGAAACCAATATATAAATATATTACATTACATTATATTTTGTTATGAAAATAGAAATATATAAATATTTAGACTTTAAAAGGAATGTTTTATTGTTTTTTATTTGGTTAGAGGAGGGTTTTTAATAAATAATATAAATAATATTGGCAAAAATATACAAATATGCAAAAATAGATACTGACATAAAATTATTATAACTATATATGCATATATATATGTAAGTATAAATCTATAGAAATAAATATAAATATAAAATACATGTATGTAGTATGTAATATAAATAATTTATCGATTTTAATATGTTATATTAAATAGTATGTTATAATAGAATGTAAATAGCATATAGTATATTAATATACTAGTAAAAACTACATTAAATAGTATATAAATATAGAATACACAATATAGACATATAAATCTACAGATATAAATATGAAAACTAAATAGAAAAATATATTCAAATAGAATTTAAAATAATGGAGTTTTTTGTTTCTATTTGGTTAGAGGCAGAGCTTTTAAATAAATAATATTAAAAACTATGAACCTACAAATATAGATGGATATAGATAAAATAGAAATAACATTAGTAATATAAATCTATGTATATAATGAATAATAAAATAATATTGTATATATGATAAATAGAATAGCAATTAAATTGAATATATGAAATATGTCTAGATTATGACTATAAATTAAATATTAAAAAATAGATGATTTCTATATATAAAAGGGTTTTTTTTTCATTTGGTCAGAGGCAGGGCATTTTTAGTTTGGGTCGGGGTTTTTTTGGGGCGTTCATTGAGAGGATTTTATGACGGGTGGGGACTCTGGTGCTTGGAACTCTCTCCCTTCTCTGTCTGTCCCTGACAGGGCGGCAGTGCCGGGCTGAGTTGGGCGGCAGTGCTGCCGCCGTGTGGACACAGGCGGGTACTGCACCGTGCCCCTCTCAGGATGGCGGAAGGGCCCGCGGGCCGGGACCCAGCCCTGCGGCAGCGCTCAAGATGGCGGCCTCTCTAGGACCCCGGCGGATAGGCGTCTACGTAAAACGCCTGCCCGCGCCCGCCGGCGCCCTCACGCCCGCGGCACCGCGGACCGCGCGGCCGTTGTCGGCACGCTCTGAAACGTCCGGGAAAATTGTCGGCGAGCGGATCGGCGTCGGCGATGTAATCAGGCATCTTATGCCTACACACCGGGGTCCTGATTTTTTCCCGCCCTTTCTGCCGCCATTTTGGGAAGGTCAGGCGGGGTGCCGCCCGGGGCGCCATTTTGAGAGTGCGGACACACTCAAGATGGCGGCCTCTCTAGGACCCCGGCGGATAGGCGTCTACGTAAAACGCCTGCCCGCGCCCGCCGCGCCCTCACGCCCGCGGCACCGCGGACCGCGCGGCCGTTGTCGGCACGCTCTGATACGTCCGGGAAAATTGTCGGCGAGCGGATCGGCGTCGGCGATGTAATCAGGCATCTTATGCCTACACACCGGGGTCCTGATTTTTTCCCGCCCTTTCTGCCGCCATTTTTGGCAGGTCAGCCGGGGTGCCGCCCGAGGCGCCATTTTGAGAGTGCGGACACACTCAAGATGGCGGCCTCTCTAGGACCCCGGCGGATAGGCGTCTACGTAAAACGCCTGCCCGCGCCCGCCGGCGCCCTCACGCCCGCGGCACCGCGGACCGCGCGGCCGTTGTCGGCACGCTCTGACACGTCCGGGAAAATTGTCGGCGAGCGGATCGGCGTCGGCGATGTAATCAGGCATCTTATGCCTACACACCGGGGTCCTGATTTTTTCCCGCCCTTTCTGCCGCCATTTTGGGAAGGTCAGGCGGGGTGCCGCCCGAGCCGCCATTTTGAGAGTGCGGACACACTCAAGATGGCGGCCTCTCTAGGACCCCGGCGGATAGGCGTCTACGTAAAACGCCTGCCCGCGCCCGCCGCGCCCTCACGCCCGCGGCACCGCGGACCGCGCGGCCGTTGTCGGCACGCTCTGACACATCCGGGAAAATTGTCGGCGAGCGGATCGGCGTCGGCGATGTAATCAGGCATCTTATGCCTACACACCGGGGTCCTGATTTTTTCCCGCCCTTTCTGCCGCCATTTTTGGCAGGTCAGCCGGGGTGCCGCCCGAGGCGCCATTTTGAGAGTCCCGACACGCTCAAGATGGCGGCCTCTCTAGGACCCCGGCGGATAGGGGTCTACATAAAACGCCTGCCCGCGTTCGCCGGCATAAAAATAAATATGCATAAATATAAACTTAGATATAAACATGCACAAACGTTAACCTGCATAGATATAAACATAAACATAAACATAAACATAATCATAAACATGCAAAACAATAATAATAAATATAAATATAAACATAATTAGAAATAGAAATACAAACATTAATAAAATCAGTGAGAAATGGGGTAAAATTAGTGAGAAATGGGGGGGAAAACCCATGAAAAATGATGGAAAAATCAGAGAGAAATGGGGGAAAAATCGGTGAGGAATGGGGAAAAAGATCAACGAAAAATTGGGAAAAATCAGTCAGAAGTGGGGGATAAAAATCAGTGAGAAATGGGGAAAAAAATCAGTGATTAATGGGCGGGAAAATGCATGAAAAATGGGGGGAATAATTCCGAGAGAAATGGGGGCAAATATCAGTGAGAAATGGGGGGGAAAATCAGGAAATATCCATGAAAATTGGGGGAAACATCCATGAAAAATGGCGGAAAAAATCAGTGAGAAATGGGGAAAAATGGGGAAAAAGGAGTGATAAATGGGGGAAAAAATCAGTGAGAAATGGGGAAAAATGGGGAAAAAATCCACGAAAAATGGGGGGAAAAATCCATGAAAAATCAACGGAAAAATCAGTGAGAAATGGGGAAAACATCATGGTGAAATGGGGAAAAAATCAGAGAGAAATGGGGAAAAATCATTGAAAAATGGGGGATAAAAATCAGTGAGAAATGGGGGGGAAATGGGGAAAAACATCAGTGAGAAATGGGGAAAAAATCTTTGATAAATTGGGGCAAAAATCATTGAGAAATGGGGAAAAAAATCAGTGAGAAATGGGGAAAATTTGGGAAAAATCCAGGAAAATTGCGGGAAAAAATGCTTGAAAAATTGGGGAAAAAAATCCGAGAGAAAATCCCCGGGAATCCCCGGGAAAATCCCCCCGGAATCCCCGAGAAAATCCCCCGGAATTCCCCGGGAAAATCCCCCTGAATTCCCCGAGAAACTCATCCCGGAATCCCCGTGATAATCCGTCCGCTATCCCCGAGAAAATCCCCCAGGAATCCCCCAGAAAATCTCCCCGAAATCCCCGGGATAATCTCCCCGGAATCCCCGAGAAAATCCGCCCCGAATCCCCTGGAAGATTCCCCCGGAATCCCCGAGAAAATCCCCCCGGAATTCGCCGGGAAAATCCCCCCGGAATCCCCGAGAAAATCCCCCCAGATTCCCCGGAAAATCCCCCCGGAATACTCTGCAATATCCCCCCGGAATCCCCTGGATAATCCCCCCGGAATCCCCGAGAAAATCCCCCCGGAATCCACGTGAAAATCCCCCCGGAATACTCGGCAAAATCCCCCCGGAATCCCCGAGAAAATCCCCCCGGATTCCCCGGGAAAATCGCCCCGGAAAACCCGAGAAATTCTTCCAGGAATTCCCTGGGAAAATCCCTCCGGAATCCCCATGAAAATCCCCCGGAATCCCCGCGAATATCCCCCCGGAATCCCCGGGAAAATCCCCATGAATTCCCCGGGAAAATAATCTCGGAATCCCCGAGAAAATCTCCCCGGAATCACCGAGATAATGGCCCCGGAATACCCGAGAACATCCCCCGGAATTGCCCGAGAAAATCATCCCGTAATCCCCGAGGAAATCCCCCCGGAACACTCGGGAAAATCCCCCCGGAATTCCTCGTAAAATCACCCCGGATACCCCGGGAAAATCCCTCCGGAATCCCCCGAAAAATTCCCCCCGGAATACTCGGGAAAATCCCCCCGGAATCCCCTGGAAAAACCCCCCGGAATCCCCTGGATAATCCCCCAGGAATCCCCTGGATAATCCCCCCGGAATCCCCGATAAAATCCCCCTGGAATCTCCAGGAAAATGCCCCGGGAATACGCGAGAAAATCTCCCCGGAATCCCCGAGAAAAATCCCCCCGGAATCCCCTGGAAAATCCCCCCTGAATCCCCGAGAAAATCCCCCCGGAATCCCCGAGAAAATCCCCCCGGATTCCCCTGAAAATCCCTCGGAATTCCCCGGGGAAATCCTCCCGGAATCCACGAGAAAATCCGCCCGGAATTCCCGGGAAAATCCTCCAGAAATCCCCGAGAAAATCCCCCGGAGTCCCCGGGAAAATCAACCCGGAGTCCGATGGAAAATCCCCCCGGAATCCCCGAGAAAATCCCCCGGAATTCCCCTGGAAAATTCCCCCGGACTCCCCGAGAAATTCCTCCCGGAATCCCCGGGAAAATCCCCCCGGAATCCAGGCGAAAATCCCCCAGAAATCCCCGTGAAAGCCCCCCCGGAATCCCCAAGAAAATCTCCCCGGAATCCCCGAGAAAATTCGCCCGTAATACTCGGGAAAATCCCCCCGGAATCCCCTGGAAAATCCCCCCGGAATCCCCTGGAAAATCCCCCCGGAATCCCCGACAAAATCCCCCCGGAATCCCCGGAAAATGCCCCCCGAATCCCCGGGATACTCACCCCGAGATCCCCGGGAAAATCCCCTGGAATTACCAGGGAAAATCCCCCCGCAATCCCAGGGAAAATCCCCCCAGAATCCCCGCGAAAATCGGCCCCGAATCCCCTGGAAAATTCCCCCGGAATCCCCTGGATAATCCCCATGGAATCCCTTGGAAAATCCCCCAGGAATCCCCGAGAAAATATGCCCGGAATCCCCTGGAAAATCCCCCTGGAATCGCGGGGAAAATCCCCCCGGATTTCCCGGGAAAAATCCCCCCGGAATCCCCGATAAAATCTCCCCGGAATCCGCGAGAAAATATGCCCAGAATCCCCGATAAAATCCCCCCGGAATCCCCGGGAATATCCCCCAGGAATCGCCGATAAAATCCCCCCGGAATCCCCCAGAAAATCCCCCCGGAATTCCGCGGGAAAATCCCCCCGGAATCCCCGAGAAAAACCTCCCGGAATCCCCGCGAAAATAGCCCCAGACTCCCCGGCATAATCCCCACGAAATCCCCTGGAAAATCCCCCCGGAATTCCCGGGAAAATCCCCCCGGAATTCCTCGTAAAATCCCCCTGGAATCCCCGGGAAAATCCCTCCGGACTCCCCGAAAAAATCCCCCGGAATACTCGGGAAAATCCCCCGGGAATCCCCGAGAAAATCCCCCGGAATTTCCCGGGAAAATCACCCCGGAATCCCCGAGAAAATTCTCCCGAAATACTCGGCAAAATCCCCCAGGAATCCACGGAAAATTCCCCGGAATCCAGGAGAAAATACCCCGGAATCCCCATGAAAATCCCCCCGGAATCTCCGAGAGAATCCCCCGGTATCCCCGCGAATATCCCCCCGGAATCCCCGGGAAAATCCCCATGAATTCCCCGGGAAAATAATCTCGGAATCCCCGAGAAAATCTCCCCGGAATCACCGAGATAATGGCCCCGGAATACCCGAGAACATCCCCCGGAATTGCCCGAGAAAATCATCCCGTAATCCCCGAGGAAATCCCCCCGGAACACTCGGGAAAATCCCCCCGGAATTCCTCGTAAAATCACCCCGGATACCCCGGGAAAATCCCTCCGGAATCCCCCGAAAAAATCCCCCCGGAATTCCCGAGAAAATCCCCCGGAATTCCCTGAGAAAATCGCCCCGGAATTCCCTGAGAAAATCGCCCCGGAATCCCCGTGAAAATCCCCATGGAATCCCTTGGAAAATCCCCCAGGAATCCCCTGGAAAATCCCCATGGAATCCCTTGGAAAATCCCCCAGGAATCCCCGAGAAAATATGCCCGGAATCCCCTGGAAAATCCCCCTGGAATCGCGGGGAAAATCCCCCCGGATTTCCCGGGAAAAATCCCCCCGGAATCCCCCAGAAAATCTCCCCGGAATCCGCGAGAAAATATGCCCAGAATCCCCGATAAAATCCCCCCGGAATCCCCCAGAAAATCCCCCCGGAATCCCCCGGAAAATCCCCGCGGAATTCCGGTCCATTTCTGTAGGAGAATAGTTTGTAAGGATAGTGCAGAAGGCACTAGTTGCCAACGAGTTACAGCTGTACTGACTAGCAAGGAGTGGAAACAGCCTTGCCTGCCCAGTGAGGCTGGTTGTTATAAAAGCGTGGGTCAGCTGGCTGCCAGTTTCACTAAGCACAGCTCCAGCTGGAGGTGCAGAGCCTGCTGCAGTGTGGGCTGGAGCCTGCTGGCTGTGCTGCGAGGAGGAAGGGACACGTGGCCGTGCAAGGGATGGACAAGGTGAGAGGATGCTGTGTGTGGGACAGACAGGCTCAGGTGGCTGGGGAAGGGACAGGCTGGGGTTTAGCCAGTCGTACAGAGGAGAGGAGGAGTCGGTGCTGTGTGGAGCTGCCTGTGAGAAAAGGAGTCAGAGTTGCCTCAAAGAAATCTGTGGAGAGAAGGCATGAAAAGTGTGTAATGAAAGACTAATGTTGGTGCCTGTCATGTCTGTCTTGATATAATTGCTACACGTTTTCTCGGAATGCTTGAATTTAGACATAAAATGAAAACTTTATTGTAAGAAAGGAATGCATTTCTCACCAAAGTGGTGTAGGGTGGGGGATCACAACTCACAGATGGCCTGGAAGCGGAACGGCCACAGGGGTTACTGTAACTGGGCCTCCAGTACCAAAGCCCCAGTGGGTTTAAAGGCTAGAGCTGGGCTGGGATTAGCACGGGCTCTGCAGCTGGGCTCATGCACAGGTCTGTCAGCACTCCTACCCGAGGACAGTCCCTCACCTAGGGAGAGGTTCTAGGCCTGGAGATGAGGCTGAGTTTGGGAAGGGTGATGAGGACATGGTTAGGGAGGGATGTAAATGCATATCAAAAGACTTAATTTTGAGGGGTGGCAAGCATTAGCTATAAACCAGGAAGTATTTACAGCTAAAGGCTGGAGGTGGGGGCTGTCTGAGGAGGACAGGACTGTTTAAGGCTGAAGTTGGAAGAGAAACCTTGGTGAAGCTTTTGCGTTAGAAACGGCCTCACCTGCCAAATCAGATTTTTGTCTTCAGGATTGCATGAGTGAGGATGCCACAGCCAAGGAAAAGGTTCAGGTTTGGGAGGCAAAGGCGAGTTAGGCAGGGCTGCAGGGCTGGGGCTTGGCTGTTTCCATACTGCTCAGGGCAGCAAAGGGTAGCTGGCTCACTGGGCCTTGGATCTAGAACTCTTTCTGGAACAAGGTGGAGAGCTGAGGTTCATGCAAGGAAGGGGCCAGGAATTCTTTGTCTGACTGGAAAATGCCAGAGGGGCAGTGTGTGACTCGGATAGGATGATATGTTCGTCTGGCGAGAGTCACAAAAGAATATTTTGGTTTACTGATAACTGGGCAGCTCAGAAGTTACTACTTGACTTAGTTGCTGCTCCCATCTGTTGCACACATAAACAGAGCAAAGCAGACGAATTCTCTCGGAGCCTGAGGTCTTTGACTGGCCCTCCAAAAATGCTGCCCGCTAAAAAACAGACGTGGGGGAGGAAAGTTGTCAGATACAATAGAGCAAGAAAAGGACACGGGCTTCAAAGTGCCCTCCAGCAGACCACGGAAGTGACCTGTCTGGAAGTGAAACCAGCAGTCTGCTTCCCCAGCCTCCTGGAAGCCTCTAACAGCTACACAGGCAGTGAGGGGAGAGAACAATTCAACCTAAAAATAATTTTCAGTAGCGTTCTGCACTGCTGTTAAAAATACTGCAACCAGGGAATGTGGTGTGGTGATAACTATTAGGCCTGTAAGTCTGGTAACTGGGGCTTTTAGCTCAAACATCTCGGTATGGCTACTTTGAGCCTTGTAAAAGCTGCGTTAAGTCCAATTTCTTGGGTAGTTCTACTAGCTCTAGCCTTGCTTTTCATCTCCTCAGTAACAAAGCAACTCCCTCTCGAGAATGTTATTTACTTTCCATATGATGTGCCTACCAATTTCTGGAATTGCAAATGTCTTTGGACACATGCGTAAATTTAAGTTTCAAGAAAGCTGTCAAGCTAAAACAAAGGCTTGCCATAATGCAGAAGAAAATGTTTTATGGAAGAACTGAGAGGTCCCTACCTGGGCATAGAATTTGCTATACGAAGGTGTGTTCCAAACGGATCTGCCATCTAAACAAGCAGAAAAATAGTTGGAATGTAGTGAGTTCAATTTAACTACTGCTAGAAATAGGAATTATTAGCAGAGCTTGGAGCATGATATCACTAGCAGCAGTAAGACGCTTTTAGCTTGCTTCTCATAAATTACTTGTAAAAAGCATTTGTACCTAGTGTGTAGCAATTAATATTTCCCCATTTTCTTCCCCCCCGCCCCCCAGTCTCAGGTACTCCTTTTATTTTACCCTTTTCTGTCTTGTAACATCACCTTCCTTTATTTTATTCTATCTTCTGTTCTCAGAACATCGCAGCATCCTCTGTCAATGTGAAAGCATTTGTTCATCCTGTCTTGGAACGGCTGTCAATGTTGCCCTCTTCTGGATCACTTTTTTTTTTTTTTTTTTTTTTTTTTTTTTTAACAATATGTTGCTAAATGTCAGGAAAATTAATCCACAAACACCAGCGGTTTATGTCCAAAAAGGAAACAGAGGAGTCCTTTTTGCTTTATTCGAATAAAGGGAGAGGCCATGGGACATTCCCCTGGGATCTCTCAAATTTTTGGAGGACGCAGCCTCCTTTTTATCCTATTTTCCCGGCCGCATTTCCCTCTCTCTTTTCCCATTGGCTGAGGTACTTGAGAGGCACAGACTTCCCGGAACGCCTGATACCTGAAATTCCCCTCTAATGTATAACCCTCCCTTTTAATTTTTAATTCTTATAGAATTCATAGTTTCCCCCCGTTGCTTCTTTCATCTTTCGATATCCAATTTCATTTATCAGCAGCCCCGCAGTTTGTTTGTAAAGGCAAATATCTCTTTCCATTCATCAATCAGTGGAATCCATCCCATTGTTTCTTTTATCTCTCAGTGCTAGCCTTATCTACAGGCTGATCCACAGCTCATTTGTAAAGACAAATTCAACATTCCTCTCAGCTAATAAATGAGAAGTTAGCTGAAAAAAGTAAAAAGTGGATTTTTTTTCTGGTGTGTGTCGGACAATACAGTGGAGAGAATTTGCGGGAGGATGATCGAGGATATCCTATTATAATATCGTTCTCGGACATTTTACTATTTTAGATCATCAGTTGTATTCTGAAAGAAATCTATTTTAATGATATGTGTACGTTTGCACGAAGTTATAGTTAAATATAGCTTGCGGCTGGGCTCTTTAATGAATAGGGGTATTTTTGGTTTTAATTCAATATTTTATGCTTGTGGTGTGTAGTGTGCTGATTTATTTTTTAATGTTATTTACTACGTGCGCTTTTGTTTTTGAGTGAAGGTAACTTTCTGGATGGTTTTGTATTTGAGGCAGAATGAATTGAAGTAGGTTTTTAAAACTGATTTTTCATATGTACGATGGGGAGTTTAGTAGGGGCAGCTCTGATGGTGGGGGCTTGGTTGTTAATTTTATCAGACGGCTTTTGTTAGATACAGCTTTTAATTCTGGAAAGTTTTTTTTTCTAATGTCGTGCTTTGAAGGTGGTTTTCGAGGATGTATGGTATAGCTTTATTTTGTTTGTAGATGGTGTATGATAAGGGCTATGGTCTATTTATCTAATGCCATGTTTTTTCATTCAGGTGTTGATAAGGGAGTTCTTGAATGGCGTTTTGTGTTGTTTTTGTTTTTGGTGGGGCGTTGTTTTTAAAGGATACCTTGATAAGGTTTGCCGATGGCGTTCTAGCCTGTAGCATAAGGCATAGGGTAGTTTTTGAATTATTTTGTGGTGGCTTTGATTCTTGCCAGTATGTAGTGTTTGTTTGAGGTAATGCTGTGTAGCTAATTTCTGTTTTCTTATTAATATTAGAATTGGAGTGTTGTAGTATATGGGCTGTTATTATATCCTAGGGGTTCTATTTATTTGGTTGGATTGTTTTCTAGTTATGGATAATTTTTCTCAAAAAACCATTTTCAGAATTTCAGGCGTGACACAAAAGAATACTCAGATTGCTGGAAGGGAAACGTGTGCCCAGATTGTCTCGAAGCAGTGCTGCTGTCGGTTCTCGTTCAGTTGTGTCTTCTGAAAATGAGACTGTTGTATTCATTGCGCTGTGCTAAACACTTGTCATTCTCCCAATGCCAGGAAACAGATGAAGCTTGAAGAAAGAGGAAGGAATTTGGAAGCGTACAAACAAGCTGAGAAGAGGTTCAGAGATCAGGATGCTCACTGGCAGCAGGGGCTGGGGGTTAGGGCTGAGCAGGAGCAAAGCCGGAGCACATCAACCTCACCTCGTGTTTTCTCGGGGGCTTTATGGCCCTGGCAAGAGAGAGATGTTCACTGATGAGTCCCAGGCCGAGCCGTGAGCACAGCATGTTGTGTTGGAGCTGGGGGTTTTTTTTGAGACGTTCAGCAGCCACACTCTCTAGTCAAGAGTCCTGAGGTTTGTTGCTGCTGCACTTTCATCCTCATATCCAGCTTCCAGCCCTTTTCTTCTCTCTGTCCAGTGTGTCTTTTGTGTTCCTTTCTTGTCCTGTGTGCTCCCCATCCCATTCCCGTTCCCTACGGAGGGGGAGGGTGTGGAGACTGGGGGCTCCGACGTGGTTTGGGGCACCCCAAGGTCCCTGGGAAAGGGAGCCGGGCTGCGCTGGAGGAGCAGGTGAGTCGGGCATGGGGGGGGGGGGGGGGGGGGGGTCATGCTGGGTGCCAGAACATTGACAGGGAGGGGTGGGTGTAGAATGCATGAAAAACAGAACCATAAAAAATAGCTAAATATAGTCTAAAAGGAATGTTTAAATGCTTTTTATTTGGGTAGAGGCACGGTTTTTATAGCTAATATAAAAATAAAATATAAAGAATAGAAATAGATTGGTATACATGTAAAATATAATGAAATATAAGTAGCAAATATCTATGAAAAATCTAGTGTATAACAGAAATAATGCAAATATAAGAATATGTATAAATATAAAATAGAGCTATGAGAATGGTAATAAGAATGGGGTAAAACATCAGTGAGAAATGGAAAAAAACCACATGAAAAATGGTGGGAAAATCAGTGAGAAATGGAGAAAAATCAGTGAAAAACGGGGGGGGAATCTTTGAAAAATGGGGAAAAAAATCAGTGAGAAATGGGGGAAAAAAAATCCATGAAAAATGGGGGAATAAATCAGTGAGAAACGGGGAAAAGTGGGGGAAAAAATAATTGAGAAATGGGGAAAAAAATCAGTGAGAAATGGGGGAAAAAATCCGTGACGAATGGCGGGAAAAGTCATTAAGAAATGGGGGAAAAATCAGTGAGAAACAGGGAAAAAAATCAATGAGAAATGGGGGAAAATTTGGGACAAAATCAGCGAGAAATGGGGGAAAAAATCAGTGGTAAATGGGGGAAAAGTCGATGAAAAATGGGGGAATATTCAGTGAGAAATGGGGGGGGGGGGGGGAAATCAGTGAGAAATGGGGAAAAAATCCATGGAAAACAGGGAAACAATCCATGGGCAATGGCGGGAACAGAGCGAGCTGTTGTCGCTCGTGCTGTGGTGGCCGATGCTGTGGGGAAAAAATAAGTGAAAAATGGGGGCAATAATCAGTGATAAATGGGGAGAAAATCAGTGATTAATGGGCGGAAAAATGCATGAAAAATGGAAGGAAAAATTCAGAGAGAAATGGGGGCAAATATCAGTGATAAATGGGGAAAAAAATCAGTGATTAATGGGGGTAAAAATGAATGGAAAATGGGGGGAAAATTCAGAGAGAAATGGGGGCAAAAATCAGTGAGCAATGGGGGGGAAAATCGGGAAATATCCATGGAAAAATGGGGGGAAAAAATCAGTGAGAAATGGGGGAAAAAATCAGTGAGAAATGGGGGAAACATCATGGTGAAATGGGGAAAAAAAATCTTTGATAAATTGGGGAAACAAATCATTGAGAAATGGGGGAAAAAAATCAGTGAGAAATGGGGAAAATATGGGAAAAAATCCACGAAAATTGCGGGAAAAAATGCATGAAAAATTGGGGAAAAATCAGTAAGAAATGGGGGAAAAAATCCATGAAAAATGGCGGGAAAAATCAGATCGGCGATCGATAGCTAATGCGTGCCTATGGATTAGATTGGCGATCGATTGATCACGACTACCGATCGATTATATCGGCGTTCGATTGCTAATGCCTGCCGATCGATTATATCGGCGTTCGATTGCTAATGCCTGCCGATCGATTAGATCGGCGATCGATTGATCGCGCCTGCCGATCGATTAGATCGGCGATCGATTGATCGCGCCTGCCGATCGATTCGATCGGCGATCGATTGCTAATGCCTGCCGATCGATTAGATCGGAGATCGATTGATCGTGCCTGCCGATCGATTAGATCGGCGATCGATTGCCAATGCCTGCCGATCGATTAGATCGGAGATCGATTGCTAATGCCTGCCGATCGATTAGATCGGCGATCGATTGCCAATGCCTGCCGATCGATTAGATCGGCGATCGATTGCCAATGCCTGCCGATCGATTAGATCGGCGATCGATTGCCAATGCCTGCCGATCGATTAGATCGGAGATCGATTGATCGTGCCTGCCGATCGATTAGATCGGCGATCGATTGCCAATGCCTGCCGATCGATTAGATCGGCGGTCGATTGCCAATGCCTGCCGATCGATTGCTAATGCACACTATTTGCACACTCCTTGCACACCCTTTGCACTCATACAGAGGCAGGAGGTTTCTCAGTTCTGGTCGGGGTTTTTTGGGGCGTTCATTCAGGGGGATTTCCTCAAGGATTGGGACACTCCTTGATTCCATCCCTTGCCTGTCTCCCAAGCGCCACCCTGTGGGCAGAGCGCGGTACTGCGCGCCTGCCTCTCCCAAGATGGCGGCTCGGGTGTCGCTCCCCGTCCTTCTAACTCTGGCTGCAAAAGGAGGGTGGCACAGCAAGGAGCCCGCTCGCTCTAGTGGGATGCCTGCGCACGACGCCGACACCGATCCCACGGGTGCGATTTTCGGCGGCGTTTCCAATCGTGCGGACATCTCCTTCAGCCCGCTTCGGCCCGGGGGAGAGGGCCGGGGCCGCCAGCGATGGTCCCGGCGCAGCCCGGGCAGGCTCGGGGCGGAGCCGGGGCTTGGCGAGGCGGGGCACGGAGGTCCCGGGGACGGGACCGGGCGGGGCCGGGGCGGTGCTTTAGGGGCGGTCCCCAGTGGTCCCAGGCGGCACCGGGGCCGGGGCCGGGTGATCCCGGAGCGGTACCGAGCTGTGCTGGGGACGGTGCTGCAGGGGCGGTGCCGGGCCCGCCTCAGGGTGATTGAATGCCCAGAAATCGCCTCCTCTGCCCCGTGCTCACACTGAGCTGCGGGCTGCAGCGTGCTGTCGGAGCTCCGCACACAGCACGGATTTGGGCTTCCCCTCCTCTCAAACCCTCTCCCCCTTCTTCCTCCTCCTCATCTTCCTCTTTTTCCTCTCCCTCCGCCTCGCCCCCCTCCCCGGGCCCCTGACTCCCCCCGGGATCCCCTCCTCCGGAGGCGGCCCTTCCGAACCGACCCCCCCTCCAAGCCCCGGAGCTCGAGACCATTAAGGTAAGCTTTGGAATTGAAATATCAGGATATTCACTGGCCTGAAATTTCAGGATTGTACGATTTTTTCTTGAAGCAGTTGCCTTTGCTGCAGGATTGTGTGGTCACCAGTCTCCTTTCCTGTGACTCTTGTTGAAATTTGCTGTCAGATAACCGGCTAGTAACGAAATATTTGACAGAAATCAATGCTGTGAACGGACTTCACTGCAGCAGTTGATGAAAGAGCAAAGAAAATGTCTGTCGTGTTTACGCACCCCCCCGAGGCTGAATGAATTCTGATACTGTAATAAATCAGTGCAGTTGGTGCCTGCAAAGGTCTTGACATTGATCAAGAAGATATTGCTTTGGATTTTTACTTTTTATCAGCGTTTCTTTAATCTGTACTTCAGCACTCTAGCCTTTCATAAGTCTTCTCCGGTTTCCTCTGGCCCTGCAGAGTAGTCCTCTCTGTTATTGTCTGATCCCAGCTTTGATGCAAGGAGGACTTTTTGTCTTGAAAATTAGCATCCCCCTCCGCATATTTAAATTAGTTATTTGACTTTTGAGAAAAAGCTGGTCAGCTCGAAGTCCACCAGACACCAGAGGCTGCTGTTTTTAGCACCTTATTCAAAGAGGACATCCTTTAGTTACCTAAGGAGGGGTAGAGATTTACCCCTAGGAATAAGGAATAAATGCAAGCAGACTGTCCTGCCAAGAAAAAAATCCAGTTACAGTGACTGAATTCGGGTTTAGTTGCCCTTGATCCTTGCAAGGGATTAAAGGCAGGTTCACTTGGTCTCCCAGCAATGAATGTCTCAACCGAAAGCTGCTCAAAATGTGCCGTTTTTCTGATGGTTTTGGATTCTTTTGCCAGGTGGGAACATGGACTGCTTGACTTGTTCCTGTGTCCACTTTCCACTTCAGTCCTTTGCATTTTCTCTGAAGGGAAAGCAGGAACAGGGAAGTTGGGGCAGTTCCGTCAGCAGAAAGGCTGCTAAGAATAGATGGTAAGGACTTACTTTTCTGCACAGTGCCATGTAACTGAAGGCTCGTTTTTGGATTTCACATTCTGTTCCTGCCCGGTTTTGTGAGAGCTGCAGGTGCATTTCTGTTTCCAGACCCTGCCAAAAATAGTCGCTTATATTATAATGAATCCTTTTTCCTTCATGTTTTCTTGCTTTAAATGAATTCCCCTGTCAGACTGATGTGAGCAGCAGTTATTTTTAGAGCTGCTGGTGTTGTACACGGAGTAACTGTAGAACAAATGAGTTGTGATGGCTTCCTTGTATTTGATGTGTGGAGAGGAGCAAAGGCACAGATTCATCCTGTGTAATTGCAGTCGTCCAACGTAGGTGCCAGGGTCGGGAAGCTGGGCAAGGTTTCCTCTCTTGCTGGGCCTTAGGGGGAGGGAGCTGAACCATGGTGTCACTCGGATTCCTTCCTCTTCTCCCTCCTCCTTTCTTGCTTGTAGAGCTGGAGCTCGGGGTCACCGAGTTTGGGTGCTCGCAGTCAGGGCCTGAATTTGGAGAGCAGGAGAGCGGGGGGAAGTTTCTAGGCACGTCAAAGCCTGTCTCTAGGGTGTGGGACTTGTTGGTCTTCCTCACCACCCCCAGCAACTTGCACGTCTCTCTGGACCTTGCTGTGGTCACAGCCCACTGCTCATTTATGTGACTGTTCATCCCTCTGCCTGATTGCTTTAAGTACAAGTAGCCTGATTCAGGTTTAATTTAGCAATGATTTTCCTCTGTTTCATCGGTAGTTTTCTAAAACTCCCCTACAGGCTATTTTGAAGGTGCTTTTTTTTTTTTTTTTAACTGCCTGTGATGATAGAAAGCTGTACGGCCCTCTGAAAGCAGTATAACCTGCTTTCCAGAAATTACAGAAGTAGGATTTTTATTGTCCACTATGCAGCTGAAGTCCCCCTAGTGAGCCTCTTGAACTGAGGGTGAGGAGAGCGGCAGATACGACTCCTCATCAACCTGCTCTTCTTTTCGTTCCTAAAAGAAGGAAGCATGAAGGTAACTATAGAAAAAGATCTGTATCCCTCGGGGTTTTGTATTTTAGGTGTTTTGAGGTTTATTTACACACCTCCTCCTTTGTTTCCTGGACAGGTTTTACGTGACAGTGGAGCGTTTGAGGACACGTGGAAGGAGCTTTCAATTTGGCTGGAGCACTTGGATAATACAAAAGAAGACCAAAAGGAAGCAGTGATTCAGTTTTTGGAAAAGGTAACGGTGTTCAAATCAGCTGGATAAAAAAATGCAAAGAATAGTGTTAGTGGAAACTGGAGGTCTTGTTGCTATTGTTGAGAAACCTGTCAAAGACCAGCGAATGAATTCTGAGAAAAGCCTTGTTTGGGATTCTTTATACGGAGGTGGCATCCTTCTTGTGTTCAGTGGGAGGGCAGCCAAATGATTTGTAGGAAAATGAAATCCAAAAAGATCAGCTGTTATTACAGCATTGTTGGTGTAAGGGTAGAGTGGTGTAGGTGTGGGTAGCTTTGATCTCCTCTTTAGGTGCCGACATTATCAGAGCTCAGTAGATGGTGGTCCTTGACAAGGAAAGGTGACACTTGCTGTTTACTCTTCAGGATGTTGAATGCCCAGTGCTTTGCCTCCACTGTGGTCTGCCCAGGTACTCGGTGTGTGGTCGCAATCTAGGTGCCAAGTTGTGGTGGGTTTTTGTTTTTCCATCAGTGTGGCCTGTAGAGCAGGAACTGTAGACAGAATCCTGCAGAAGTGCTATGGAAGTTGTCCTCATAAAAGCTGCCCAGCTTTCAGCACGTGGTCGTTCTCAGTACCGTGTGGTTCCCCTGCACTTGCCAGCCAGCAGGTGCACTTACCTTTCTCCCCACCTTTGCTGACAGATCCTGCTGAAGCTGGTGACCAACCCCTGTCCCTACACTGACAAGGCAGCAGACCTGGTTCAGGCAGCCAGCACGCTCCAGGTGGCTCTGTTTAAACAGGACTCTGATAACATCAGCATCCCCGTCTCTCACATTGATGGTATGTGGTAACCTGTCAACATCCCAACTCCATGACTTGGGGATACACTTTCTAGCCCTAATCAGCAAACTGGGGATGGATAACGCTGGCAATCCTGTTAAGTAAGGGCCCTCCAGGATTCAGCTCTCCACGTGTTCTTGGTATCAGAAGTCGAAGTGGAATTGCCAAGTTGCCGCTTTACCTCTGAAAGTAATTTCTGCCGTGGCTGTGCCACTTGAACGGTATTTGAAATCTCTCTTCATGCTCTTGCAGCAGCGTTTTTGAACTCAAATGGAAATCTAGCCCTTCTGCCTGGGACTGTTGACAGAGTCATGGAATCCCAGAGTGGTTTGGCCGGCAAGGCTCCTTAAATCTCATCCAGTTCCAGCCCTGCCATGAACAGGGACACCTTTCAGTAGCCCGGGCTGCTCCAAGCCCCAGTGTCCAGCCTGGCTTTGCACACATCCAGGGATCCAGGAGCAGCCACAGCTGCTCCGTGCTGGACAGCAGCATTGAAAGGCAGAGTGAAGGTTCAGCTGTAATTTAGGGGTTGCACTTAAAGTTGTATTGTGTGACAAATGTGGCTTTCATCCTTTTTTTTATTTTTTATTTTTTTTTTTTAATTAAAAAGAATGAAAAAGATGCCTTGTATTCCTGGAGTGTTGCATTCTACGTCTGTTGTTTTTCCTGTTAGTCTGGATTCTTGCTTTGATGTTTTTCTTCACTTATTAGATGTCCTGGATATGGTGGATGTCCTGATCGAGGACAGTGATGGCTTTGATGAAGAAGTTGGGTTCTCTTTAAATGAAGACGTGATCATTTCCCTTCAGTGCTGTTGTCCCTGCTGCATTAGAAGCCAGGAATGAACAAGTCCACGTGGGCCTGGATGCTGATCCCTCTTGCTGGTCCATGACAGCATGTGACAGGTGAGATTTCCAGGTGTCTGATTTAGCAGGAAACTGGTTTGTTCCTTCTTGTGAGGAGGCTCATTGGCTTTGCACGGGCAAAGCCACTCCACGTTTTCCATCTAGGAACAGAGCTGGGGAGCTGTTTTAAAACAGAGTCCCAGAGGTAAACAGCTTGGCTCGGTATTTCTGTGGAGAAATAGAAGAATATCTGTGTCTTCTGATTTTTCTCTCGTCTTTCTTCCACAGGTGTTTTTGTATTCCTGACTTGGGTTTCCATCGGGGACACGTGGCTTGGAGCTCAGGAGCCGGATCTGTTCCTTGCCCACGGCAGATTGGTCTGCACTAGTGCAGGTGAGGAATTACAGGACGGCTTGGGAACTCGGAAACAAGGAGAAGCAAGTCTTATGTGTCTTTGCAAAAAGATTTGGCTACCACAGGGCATTAATTCAGGGAGTTAAGACTTCATCTTTAACGTTCTGTGCTCTGCCAGCATCACTGCGAGCCCTGAAAGCCTCCTGAGCTGTTCTCATACAGACCTATCTTGTTTGGTCAAAAAAAAAATCTTAGTTTAGTTTCGTCCAAGAAAAGTTACTACTCTGTGCGAGCTCATGGGGAAGCTTTTATTCGGCATCTCTCAGTGGGACATTGAAAGTCCAACTTCCCATTTCTTGCACAGTCTGAGAGGCAGTATTACTTTCTATCATTTTTATCACAGGCATTTTAAACTTTTTGAGGAACCGGCAGGACTGTTTGTGCGGAGGCGTGCGGTTCACAGCCATCCTCTGTCCAACGTAGGATGGGAAAAAAAGGCTGGAGAGCTTCCTACAAGGGGCTGTAAGTGCAAATGACCAGGAGCCCGGGGTTTAGTCATGATGATTTAGTATTTCTTAAAAGACTCTGATTGATTTCATGATGCCAAAACCAGTATGGATAGAAGACTGAAGTTGGGAATCACGATGGTCTCCTTGGGTTTAAAAAGCTTTAATGGTGTTTCAAGACATTTGTATGAGACCTGGTTTGTTTTTTCTTACCCTTTTATTCAATCAAAAAAAAAAAAAAAAAAAAAAAAGCCTTGATCCATCACTGCTGCTGTGATGTGTGACAAATGCCTGTCCTCCCTCCACGTGGAACAGGTGAGAGGTGGAACTGAAGCCCAAAGAGTTTTCTGCCCACTGATAATATGTGAGTCATATTGGGAATTCTCTGCAGAATGGCAACAGTTGTTCTTGAATGTGGCCATGAGGGGAGTGGAACATGGCAGCCCGGGTCTGAGAAGGTGCAGTGCCAGAAGGAGAAGCTTTGAAATGTAAATCAGGATTGATTCAGGTGACTCGCGACCGCGTGCTGTGCCCAGGTCCTTAGTAGAAATACTGTGCAGGGAAAAGCCAGAGCTGCCTGTGCTATGAGCTGAATTTTTTATTGGGGGGGGGGGGGGGGGGTGTGAAATAAAAATGAGGTGCAAATGAGAGAATTGCTTGTGTGTGTGAATATTCTTGTCCTAAAGGAGCGCTGCCCGGTGCTCCTCCCTTCCTGTGCCCCTCTCCTGGTGAGCCTCTGTCCTGCTGGCCGTGCCTCTCTGTCTCCGTGCCTGTGCTGCTCCTTGCCCGTCTTTGCCCGCCCCGCACGGGCTGTGCTCGCTTCCTCTCTGGCTCCTGGGTTCCCTCTTTCTCATGGTACCCCTCAGTCCTTGCTGTGTGTTTGGCACTCTCTGTCTTTTCTCCGTCCTTCTCTGTGCCTCTGTGGTGCTCCCTGTGCCGTTGTTTCCCGTGGGATCCTTGTGTCCCGGTCACTGTCTGTCCTAGGGTGATGTTATGGTGTTTCTATCTCCAATCATGTGTCCTGATTATGTTTGGTATTATGTCCTGTGCTTCCAGGACTGACTCTGAGAGTGAAGCTTTGTTTTGTCTTGTTATCAGCCGGCTCACCTCCCCCATGGTCTATGTTTAGGAGAGGTTTTAGGAGAGGTTTTAGCTCGGTTTGCTTGCTTGCCTGCTTGCTTGCTTGCTTGCTTGCCTGCTTGCTTGCCTGCTTGCTCGCTTCTGCCTCTTTTTCTTTCCTTCGCTTTGCCCTTGCTTTTTTCTTTCCTTCGCTTTGCCCTTGCTTTTTTCTTATTAGTTAGTTCAGCTAGGCAGTCCAACTTTTTCCCTGGACTGTTTTCTCTTCCACCCCGTCCCCTCCCTCTCCTGGATACCATCTGAACCTGTTCCGGACGGGGACCTGGGAAACCCCAAGAAACACCGGGAGTCTACACTCTGTCACCTGCAGCAGCCATTCCCAAGCGCCAGAGACTGATAACTGGGCGACCACTCGCCAGAGAGACTGAACTCGTCATCCCTTCAGAACGGTGAAAGAGTTTTTTGTCAGCTGGTGTTGTCTTTTTTCCCTGTGCTGGGGAGTGTCTTGCTTGTTAAATAAAGAGGTTTTTTTCTCCCACTCTTCTCCGAGGAAATTCTTCCCGAACCCGGTGGGGTGGGGGGGAGGAGTCGTGGGGTTTGCTGTCTGGGGGCTCCTTCTGGAGGTTTTCCCCCAAATTTGCCCAAAACCAGGACACTGTCCCTGTTCATTTTTAATCCCTCCCTCTTGTGCTGCCCATCCAGCATGCCAGGGGTTTCTTTTCGTTTTTTGGTTATTTTTCGTTTTCATTTTTCTTCTTCTTTTTTTTTGGTGGGGGTTCCATTTCATCGTGCACCTTGATGTTGATTTTCTTCCCGTGTCCTCTCTGCTGCCCCTCCTCCTTTCTGCCCCTTGTCCCCTGTGTCTGCAGGGCTGGGGAGGAACTTCAGCCCTTGTGGGGGTTGCCCTCCCTTTTCTGGTGTCAGCAGAGTCACTTTGTGTGGGATGGACACATGGGAGGGGTTGCAGTCAAGTGCCCTGCTGCTGTCCAGGGCAGTTGGAGTCGTTCTGTGCCTTCTTTGGGGTGAGGAAAAAAGGCTGAGGGGGGCTCCGACGTGGTTTGGGGCACCCCAAGGTCCCTGGGAGAGGGAGCCGGGCTGCGCTGGAGGAGCAGGTGAGTCGGGCATGGGGGGGGTCATGGTGGGTGCCAGAACATTGAGAGGGAGGGGTGGGTGTAGAATGCATGAAAAACAGAACCTTAAAAAACAGCTAAATATAGTCTAAAAGGAATGTTTTATTGGTTTGTGTTTGGATAGAGGTAGGGTTTTTTTATAGATACTGTAAATATAAAAGATAAAGAATAAAAATATATAAGCAAATATAAGAAACCAATATATAAATATATTACATTACATTATATTTTGTTATGAAAATAGAAATATATAAATATTTAGACTTTAAAAGGAATGTTTTATTGTTTTTTATTTGGTTAGAGGAGGGTTTTTAATAAATAATATAAATAATATTGGCAAAAATATACAAATATGCAAAAATAGATACTGACATAAAATTATTATAACTATATATGCATATATATATGTAAGTATAAATCTATAGAAATAAATATAAATATAAAATACATGTATGTAGTATGTAATATAAATAATTTATCGATTTTAATATGTTATATTAAATAGTATGTTATAATAGAATGTAAATAGCATATAGTATATTAATATACTAGTAAAAACTACATTAAATAGTATATAAATATAGAATACACAATATAGACATATAAATCTACAGATATAAATATGAAAACTAAATAGAAAAATATATTCAAATAGAATTTAAAATAATGGAGTTTTTTGTTTCTATTTGGTTAGAGGCAGAGCTTTTAAATAAATAATATTAAAAACTATGAACCTACAAATATAGATGGATATAGATAAAATAGAAATAACATTAGTAATATAAATCTATGTATATAATGAATAATAAAATAATATTGTATATATGATAAATAGAATAGCAATTAAATTGAATATATGAAATATGTCTAGATTATGACTATAAATTAAATATTAAAAAATAGATGATTTCTATATATAAAAGGGTTTTTTTTTCATTTGGTCAGAGGCAGGGCATTTTTAGTTTGGGTCGGGGTTTTTTTGGGGCGTTCATTGAGAGGATTTTATGACGGGTGGGGACTCTGGTGCTTGGAACTCTCTCCCTTCTCTGTCTGTCCCTGACAGGGCGGCAGTGCCGGGCTGAGTTGGGCGGCAGTGCTGCCGCCGTGTGGACACAGGCGGGTACTGCACCGTGCCCCTCTCAGGATGGCGGAAGGGCCCGCGGGCCGGGACCCAGCCCTGCGGCAGCGCTCAAGATGGCGGCCTCTCTAGGACCCCGGCGGATAGGCGTCTACGTAAAACGCCTGCCCGCGCCCGCCGGCGCCCTCACGCCCGCGGCACCGCGGACCGCGCGGCCGTTGTCGGCACGCTCTGAAACGTCCGGGAAAATTGTCGGCGAGCGGATCGGCGTCGGCGATGTAATCAGGCATCTTATGCCTACACACCGGGGTCCTGATTTTTTCCCGCCCTTTCTGCCGCCATTTTGGGAAGGTCAGGCGGGGTGCCGCCCGGGGCGCCATTTTGAGAGTGCGGACACACTCAAGATGGCGGCCTCTCTAGGACCCCGGCGGATAGGCGTCTACGTAAAACGCCTGCCCGCGCCCGCCGGCGCCCTCACGCCCGCGGCACCGCGGACCGCGCGGCCGTTGTCGGCACGCTCTGACACGTCCGGGAAAATTGTCGGCGAGCGGATCGGCGTCGGCGATGTAATCAGGCATCTTATGCCTACACACCGGGGTCCTGATTTTTTCCCGCCCTTTCTGCCGCCATTTTGGGAAGGTCAGGCGGGGTGCCGCCCGAGCCGCCATTTTGAGAGTGCGGACACACTCAAGATGGCGGCCTCTCTAGGACCCCGGCGGATAGGCGTCTACGTAAAACGCCTGCCCGCGCCCGCCGCGCCCTCACGCCCGCGGCACCGCGGACCGCGCGGCCGTTGTCGGCACGCTCTGACACATCCGGGAAAATTGTCGGCGAGCGGATCGGCGTCGGCGATGTAATCAGGCATCTTATGCCTACACACCGGGGTCCTGATTTTTTCCCGCCCTTTCTGCCGCCATTTTTGGCAGGTCAGCCGGGGTGCCGCCCGAGGCGCCATTTTGAGAGTCCCGACACGCTCAAGATGGCGGCCTCTCTAGGACCCCGGCGGATAGGGGTCTACATAAAACGCCTGCCCGCGTTCGCCGGCATAAAAATAAATATGCATAAATATAAACTTAGATATAAACATGCACAAACGTTAACCTGCATAGATATAAACATAAACATAAACATAAACATAATCATAAACATGCAAAACAATAATAATAAATATAAATATAAACATAATTAGAAATAGAAATACAAACATTAATAAAATCAGTGAGAAATGGGGTAAAATTAGTGAGAAATGGGGGGGAAAACCCATGAAAAATGATGGAAAAATCAGAGAGAAATGGGGGAAAAATCGGTGAGGAATGGGGAAAAAGATCAACGAAAAATTGGGAAAAATCAGTCAGAAGTGGGGGATAAAAATCAGTGAGAAATGGGGAAAAAAATCAGTGATTAATGGGCGGGAAAATGCATGAAAAATGGGGGGAATAATTCCGAGAGAAATGGGGGCAAATATCAGTGAGAAATGGGGGGGAAAATCAGGAAATATCCATGAAAATTGGGGGAAACATCCATGAAAAATGGCGGAAAAAATCAGTGAGAAATGGGGAAAAATGGGGAAAAAGGAGTGATAAATGGGGGAAAAAATCAGTGAGAAATGGGGAAAAATGGGGAAAAAATCCACGAAAAATGGGGGGAAAAATCCATGAAAAATCAACGGAAAAATCAGTGAGAAATGGGGAAAACATCATGGTGAAATGGGGAAAAAATCAGAGAGAAATGGGGAAAAATCATTGAAAAATCAACGGAAAAATCAGTGAGAAATGGGGAAAACATCATGGTGAAATGGGGAAAAAATCAGAGAGAAATGGGGAAAAATCATTGAAAAATGGGGGATAAAAATCAGTGAGAAATGGGGGGGAAATGGGGAAAAAAATCTTTGATAAATTGGGGCAAAAATCATTGAGAAATGGGGAAAAAAATCAGTGAGAAATGGGGAAAATTTGGGAAAAATCCACGAAAATTGCGGGAAAAAATGCTTGAAAAATTGGGGAAAAAATTCCGAGAGAAAATCCCCGGGAATCCCCGGGAAAATCCCCCCGGAATCCCCGAGAAAATCCCCCGGAATTCCCCGGGAAAATCCCCCTGAATTCCCCGAGAAACTCATCCCGGAATCCCCGTGATAATCCGTCCGCTATCCCCGAGAAAATCCCCCAGGAATCCCCCAGAAAATCTCCCCGAAATCCCCGGGATAATCTCCCCGGAATCCCCGAGAAAATCCGCCCCGAATCCCCTGGAAGATTCCCCCGGAATCCCCGAGAAAATCCCCCCGGAATTCGCCGGGAAAATCCCCCCGGAATCCCCGAGAAAATCCCCCCAGATTCCCCGGAAAATCCCCCCGGAATACTCTGCAATATCCCCCCGGAATCCCCTGGATAATCCCCCTGGAATCCCCGAGAAAATCCCCCCGGAATCCACGTGAAAATCCCCCCGGAATACTCGGCAAAATCCCCCCGGAATCCCCGAGAAAATCCCCCCGGATTCCCCGGGAAAATCGCCCCGGAAAACCCGAGAAATTCTTCCAGGAATTCCCTGGGAAAATCCCTCCGGAATCCCCATGAA
The DNA here is from genome assembly GCF_052056855.1 of Sturnus vulgaris. Lineage (NCBI taxonomy): Eukaryota > Metazoa > Chordata > Aves > Passeriformes > Sturnidae > Sturnus > Sturnus vulgaris. The sequence continues at coordinate 7,585,890 of NC_142266.1, forward strand.
AATCCCCCGGAATCCCCGCGAATATCCCCCCGGAATCCCCGGGAAAATCCCCATGAATTCCCCGGGAAAATAATCTCGGAATCCCCGAGAAAATCTCCCCGGAATCACCGAGATAATGGCCCCGGAATACCCGAGAACATCCCCCGGAATTGCCCGAGAAAATCATCCCGTAATCCCCGAGGAAATCCCCCCGGAACACTCGGGAAAATCCCCCCGGAATTCCTCGTAAAATCACCCCGGATACCCCGGGAAAATCCCTCCGGAATCCCCCGAAAAATTCCCCCCGGAATACTCGGGAAAATCCCCCCGGAATCCCCTGGAAAAACCCCCCGGAATCCCCTGGATAATCCCCCAGGAATCCCCTGGATAATCCCCCCGGAATCCCCGATAAAATCCCCCTGGAATCTCCAGGAAAATGCCCCGGGAATACGCGAGAAAATCTCCCCGGAATCCCCGAGAAAAATCCCCCCGGAATCCCCTGGAAAATCCCCCCTGAATCCCCGAGAAAATCCCCCCGGAATCCCCGAGAAAATCCCCCCGGATTCCCCTGAAAATCCCTCGGAATTCCCCGGGGAAATCCTCCCGGAATCCACGAGAAAATCCGCCCGGAATTCCCGGGAAAATCCTCCAGAAATCCCCGAGAAAATCCCCCGGAGTCCCCGGGAAAATCAACCCGGAGTCCGATGGAAAATCCCCCCGGAATCCCCGAGAAAATCCCCCGGAATTCCCCTGGAAAATTCCCCCGGACTCCCCGAGAAATTCCTCCCGGAATCCCCGGGAAAATCCCCCCGGAATCCAGGCGAAAATCCCCCAGAAATCCCCGTGAAAGCCCCCCCGGAATCCCCAAGAAAATCTCCCCGGAATCCCCGAGAAAATTCGCCCGTAATACTCGGGAAAATCCCCCCGGAATCCCCTGGAAAATCCCCCCGGAATCCCCTGGAAAATCCCCCCGGAATCCCCGACAAAATCCCCCCGGAATCCCCGGAAAATGCCCCCCGAATCCCCGGGATACTCACCCCGAGATCCCCGGGAAAATCCCCTGGAATTACCAGGGAAAATCCCCCCGCAATCCCAGGGAAAATCCCCCCAGAATCCCCGCGAAAATCGGCCCCGAATCCCCTGGAAAATTCCCCCGGAATCCCCTGGATAATCCCCATGGAATCCCTTGGAAAATCCCCCAGGAATCCCCGAGAAAATATGCCCGGAATCCCCTGGAAAATCCCCCTGGAATCGCGGGGAAAATCCCCCCGGATTTCCCGGGAAAAATCCCCCCGGAATCCCCGATAAAATCTCCCCGGAATCCGCGAGAAAATATGCCCAGAATCCCCGATAAAATCCCCCCGGAATCCCCGGGAATATCCCCCAGGAATCGCCGATAAAATCCCCCCGGAATCCCCCAGAAAATCCCCCCGGAATTCCGCGGGAAAATCCCCCCGGAATCCCCGAGAAAAACCTCCCGGAATCCCCGCGAAAATAGCCCCAGACTCCCCGGCATAATCCCCACGAAATCCCCTGGAAAATCCCCCCGGAATTCCCGGGAAAATCCCCCCGGAATTCCTCGTAAAATCCCCCTGGAATCCCCGGGAAAATCCCTCCGGACTCCCCGAAAAAATCCCCCGGAATACTCGGGAAAATCCCCCGGGAATCCCCGAGAAAATCCCCCGGAATTTCCCGGGAAAATCACCCCGGAATCCCCGAGAAAATTCTCCCGAAATACTCGGCAAAATCCCCCAGGAATCCACGGAAAATTCCCCGGAATCCAGGAGAAAATACCCCGGAATCCCCATGAAAATCCCCCCGGAATCTCCGAGAGAATCCCCCGGTATCCCCGCGAATATCCCCCCGGAATCCCCGGGAAAATCCCCATGAATTCCCCGGGAAAATAATCTCGGAATCCCCGAGAAAATCTCCCCGGAATCACCGAGATAATGGCCCCGGAATACCCGAGAACATCCCCCGGAATTGCCCGAGAAAATCATCCCGTAATCCCCGAGGAAATCCCCCCGGAACACTCGGGAAAATCCCCCCGGAATTCCTCGTAAAATCACCCCGGATACCCCGGGAAAATCCCTCCGGAATCCCCCGAAAAAATCCCCCCGGAATACTCGGGAAAATCCCCCCGGAATACTCCTGAAAATCCTCCCGGAATTCCCGAGAAAATCCCCCGGAATTCCCTGAGAAAATCGCCCCGGAATCCCAGTGAAAATCCCCCCGGAATCCCAGGGAAAATCCCCCCGGAATCCTCGGGAAAATCCCCCGGAATCCCCTGGAAAATCCCCATGGAATCCCTTGGAAAATCCCCCAGGAATCCCCGAGAAAATATGCCCGGAATCCCCTGGAAAATCCCCCTGGAATCGCGGGGAAAATCCCCCCGGATTTCCCGGGAAAAATCCCCCCGGAATCCCCCAGAAAATCTCCCCGGAATCCGCGAGAAAATATGCCCAGAATCCCCGATAAAATCCCCCCGGAATCCCCGGGAATATCCCCCAGGAAACCCCCGATAAAATCCCCCCGGAATCCCCCAGAAAATCCCCCCGGAATCCCCTGGAAAATCCCCCCGGAATTCCCGAGAAAATCCCCCCGGAATCCCCGGAAAATCCCCGCGGAATTCCGGTCCATTTCTGTAGGAGAATAGTTTGTAAGGATAGTGCAGAAGGCACTAGTTGCCAACGAGTTACAGCTGTACTGACTAGCAAGGAGTGGAAACAGCCTTGCCTGCCCAGTGAGGCTGGTTGTTATAAAAGCGTGGGTCAGCTGGCTGCCAGTTTCACTAAGCACAGCTCCAGCTGGAGGTGCAGAGCCTGCTGCAGTGTGGGCTGGAGCCTGCTGGCTGTGCTGCGAGGAGGAAGGGACACGTGGCCGTGCAAGGGATGGACAAGGTGAGAGGATGCTGTGTGTGGGACAGACAGGCTCAGGTGGCTGGGGAAGGGACAGGCTGGGGTTTAGCCAGTCGTACAGAGGAGAGGAGGAGTCGGTGCTGTGTGGAGCTGCCTGTGAGAAAAGGAGTCAGAGTTGCCTCAAAGAAATCTGTGGAGAGAAGGCATGAAAAGTGTGTAATGAAAGACTAATGTTGGTGCCTGTCATGTCTGTCTTGATATAATTGCTACACGTTTTCTCGGAATGCTTGAATTTAGACATAAAATGAAAACTTTATTGTAAGAAAGGAATGCATTTCTCACCAAAGTGGTGTAGGGTGGGGGATCACAACTCACAGATGGCCTGGAAGCGGAACGGCCACAGGGGTTACTGTAACTGGGCCTCCAGTACCAAAGCCCCAGTGGGTTTAAAGGCTAGAGCTGGGCTGGGATTAGCACGGGCTCTGCAGCTGGGCTCATGCACAGGTCTGTCAGCACTCCTACCCGAGGACAGTCCCTCACCTAGGGAGAGGTTCTAGGCCTGGAGATGAGGCTGAGTTTGGGAAGGGTGATGAGGACATGGTTAGGGAGGGATGTAAATGCATATCAAAAGACTTAATTTTGAGGGGTGGCAAGCATTAGCTATAAACCAGGAAGTATTTACAGCTAAAGGCTGGAGGTGGGGGCTGTCTGAGGAGGACAGGACTGTTTAAGGCTGAAGTTGGAAGAGAAACCTTGGTGAAGCTTTTGCGTTAGAAACGGCCTCACCTGCCAAATCAGATTTTTGTCTTCAGGATTGCATGAGTGAGGATGCCACAGCCAAGGAAAAGGTTCAGGTTTGGGAGGCAAAGGCGAGTTAGGCAGGGCTGCAGGGCTGGGGCTTGGCTGTTTCCATACTGCTCAGGGCAGCAAAGGGTAGCTGGCTCACTGGGCCTTGGATCTAGAACTCTTTCTGGAACAAGGTGGAGAGCTGAGGTTCATGCAAGGGGCCAGGAATTCTTTGTCTGACTGGAAAATGCCAGAGGGGCAGTGTGTGACTCGGATAGGATGATATGTTCGTCTGGCGAGAGTCACAAAAGAATATTTTGGTTTACTGATAACTGGGCAGCTCAGAAGTTACTACTTGACTTAGTTGCTGCTCCCATCTGTTGCACACATAAACAGAGCAAAGCAGACGAATTCTCTCGGAGCCTGAGGTCTTTGACTGGCCCTCCAAAAATGCTGCCCGCTAAAAAACAGACGTGGGGGAGGAAAGTTGTCAGATACAATAGAGCAAGAAAAGGACACGGGCTTCAAAGTGCCCTCCAGCAGACCACGGAAGTGACCTGTCTGGAAGTGAAACCAGCAGTCTGCTTCCCCAGCCTCCTGGAAGCCTCTAACAGCTACACAGGCAGTGAGGGGAGAGAACAATTCAACCTAAAAATAATTTTCAGTAGCGTTCTGCACTGCTGTTAAAAATACTGCAACCAGGGAATGTGGTGTGGTGATAACTATTAGGCCTGTAAGTCTGGTAACTGGGGCTTTTAGCTCAAACATCTCGGTATGGCTACTTTGAGCCTTGTAAAAGCTGCGTTAAGTCCAATTTCTTGGGTAGTTCTACTAGCTCTAGCCTTGCTTTTCATCTCCTCAGTAACAAAGCAACTCCCTCTCGAGAATGTTATTTACTTTCCATATGATGTGCCTACCAATTTCTGGAATTGCAAATGTCTTTGGACACATGCGTAAATTTAAGTTTCAAGAAAGCTGTCAAGCTAAAACAAAGGCTTGCCATAATGCAGAAGAAAATGTTTTATGGAAGAACTGAGAGGTCCCTACCTGGCATAGAATTTGCTATACGAAGGTGTGTTCCAAACGGATCTGCCATCTAAACAAGCAGAAAAATAGTTGGAATGTAGTGAGTTCAATTTAACTACTGCTAGAAATAGGAATTATTAGCAGAGCTTGGAGCATGATATCACTAGCAGCAGTAAGACGCTTTTAGCTTGCTTCTCATAAATTACTTGTAAAAAAGCATTTGTACCTAGTGTGTAGCAATTAATATTTCCCCATTTTCTTCCCCCCCGCCCCCCAGTCTCAGGTACTCCTTTTATTTTACCCTTTTCTGTCTTGTAACATCACCTTCCTTTATTTTATTCTATCTTCTGTTCTCAGAACATCGCAGCATCCTCTGTCAATGTGAAAGCATTTGTTCATCCTGTCTTGGAACGGCTGTCAATGTTGCCCTCTTCTGGATCACTTTTTTTTTTTTTTTTTTTTTTTTTTTTTTAACAATATGTTGCTAAATGTCAGGAAAATTAATCCACAAACACCAGCGGTTTATGTCCAAAAAGGAAACAGAGGAGTCCTTTTTGCTTTATTCGAATAAAGGGAGAGGCCATGGGACATTCCCCTGGGATCTCTCAAATTTTTGGAGGACGCAGCCTCCTTTTTATCCTATTTTCCCGGCCACATTTCCCTCTCTCTTTTCCCATTGGCTGAGGTACTTGAGAGGCACAGACTTCCCGGAACGCCTGATACCTGAAATTCCCCTCTAATGTATAACCCTCCCTTTTAATTTTTAATTCTTATAGAATTCATAGTTTCCCCCCGTTGCTTCTTTCATCTTTCGATATCCAATTTCATTTATCAGCAGCCCCGCAGTTTGTTTGTAAAGGCAAATATCTCTTTCCATTCATCAATCAGTGGAATCCATCCCATTGTTTCTTTTATCTCTCAGTGCTAGCCTTATCTACAGGCTGATCCACAGCTCATTTGTAAAGACAAATTCAACATTCCTCTCAGCTAATAAATGAGAAGTTAGCTGAAAAAAGTAAAAAGTGGATTTTTTTTCTGGTGTGTGTCGGACAATACAGTGGAGAGAATTTGCGGGAGGATGATCGAGGATATCCTATTATAATATCGTTCTCGGACATTTTACTATTTTAGATCATCAGTTGTATTCTGAAAGAAATCTATTTTAATGATATGTGTACGTTTGCACGAAGTTATAGTTAAATATAGCTTGCGGCTGGGCTCTTTAATGAATAGGGGTATTTTTGGTTTTAATTCAATATTTTATGCTTGTGGTGTGTAGTGTGCTGATTTATTTTTTAATGTTATTTACTACGTGCGCTTTTGTTTTTGAGTGAAGGTAACTTTCTGGATGGTTTTGTATTTGAGGCAGAATGAATTGAAGTAGGTTTTTAAAACTGATTTTTCATATGTACGATGGGGAGTTTAGTAGGGGCAGCTCTGATGGTGGGGCTTGGTTGTTAATTTTATCAGACGGCTTTTGTTAGATACAGCTTTTAATTCTGGAAAGTTTTTTTTTCTAATGTCGTGCTTTGAAGGTGGTTTTCGAGGATGTATGGTATAGCTTTATTTTGTTTGTAGATGGTGTATGATAAGGGCTATGGTCTATTTATCTAATGCCATGTTTTTTCATTCAGGTGTTGATAAGGGAGTTCTTGAATGGCGTTTTGTGTTGTTTTTGTTTTTGGTGGGGCGTTGTTTTTAAAGGATACCTTGATAAGGTTTGCCGATGGCGTTCTAGCCTGTAGCATAAGGCATAGGGTAGTTTTTGAATTATTTTGTGGTGGCTTTGATTCTTGCCAGTATGTAGTGTTTGTTTGAGGTAATGCTGTGTAGCTAATTTCTGTTTTCTTATTAATATTAGAATTGGAGTGTTGTAGTATATGGGCTGTTATTATATCCTAGGGGTTCTATTTATTTGGTTGGATTGTTTTCTAGTTATGGATAATTTTTCTCAAAAAACCATTTTCAGAATTTCAGGCGTGACACAAAAGAACACTCAGATTGCTGGAAGGGAAACGTGTGCCCAGATTGTCTCGAAGCAGTGCTGCTGTCGGTTCTCGTTCAGTTGTGTCTTCTGAAAATGAGACTGTTGTATTCATTGCGCTGTGCTAAACACTTGTCATTCTCCCAATGCCAGGAAACAGATGAAGCTTGAAGAAAGAGGAAGGAATTTGGAAGCGTACAAACAAGCTGAGAAGAGGTTCAGAGATCAGGGTGCTCACTGGCAGCAGGGGCTGGGGTTAGGGCTGAGCAGGAGCAAAGCCGGAGCACATCAACCTCACCTCGTGTTTTCTCGGGGGCTTTATGGCCCTGGCAAGAGAGAGATGTTCACTGATGAGTCCCAGGCCGAGCCGTGAGCACAGCATGTTGTGTTGGAGCTGGGGGTTTTTTTTGAGACGTTCAGCAGCCACACTCTCTAGTCAAGAGTCCTGAGGTTTGTTGCTGCTCCACTTTCATCCTCATATCCAGCTTCCAGCCCTTTTCTTCTCTCTGTCCAGTGTGTCTTTTGTGTTCCTTTCTTGTCCTGTGTGCTCCCCATCCCATTCCCGTTCCCTACGGAGGGGGAGGGTGTGGAGACTGGGGGCTCCGACGTGGTTTGGGGCACCCCAAGGTCCCTGGGAAAGGGAGCCGGGCTGCGCTGGAGGAGCAGGTGAGTCGGGCATGGGGGGGGGGGGGGGGGGGTCATGCTGGGTGCCAGAACATTGACAGGGAGGGGTGGGTGTAGAATGCATGAAAAACAGAACCATAAAAAATAGCTAAATATAGTCTAAAAGGAATGTTTAAATGCTTTTTATTTGGGTAGAGGCACGGTTTTTATAGCTAATATAAAAATAAAATATAAAGAATAGAAATAGATTGGTATACATGTAAAATATAATGAAATATAAGTAGCAAATATCTATGAAAAATCTAGTGTATAACAGAAATAATGCAAATATAAGAATATGTATAAATATAAAATAGAGCTATGAGAATGGTAATAAGAATGGGGTAAAACATCAGTGAGAAATGGAAAAAAACCACATGAAAAATGGTGGGAAAATCAGTGAGAAATGGAGAAAAATCAGTGAAAAACGGGGGGGGAATCTTTGAAAAATGGGGAAAAAAATCAGTGAGAAATGGGGGAAAAAAAATCCATGAAAAATGGGGGAATAAATCAGTGAGAAACGGGGAAAAGTGGGGGAAAAAATAATTGAGAAATGGGGAAAAAATCAGTGAGAAATGGGGGAAAAGTCGATGAAAAATGGGGGAATATTCAGTGAGAAATGGGGGGGGGGGGGGGAATCAGTGAGAAATGGGGAAAAAATCCATGGAAAACAGGGAAACAATCCATGGGCAATGGCGGGAACAGAGCGAGCTGTTGTCGCTCGTGCTGTGGTGGCCGATGCTGTGGGGAAAAAATAAGTGAAAAATGGGGGCAATAATCAGTGATAAATGGGGAGAAAATCAGTGATTAATGGGCGGAAAAATGCATGAAAAATGGAAGGAAAAATTCAGAGAGAAATGGGGGCAAATATCAGTGATAAATGGGGAAAAAAATCAGTGATTAATGGGGGTAAAAATGAATGGAAAATGGGGGGAAAATTCAGAGAGAAATGGGGGCAAAAATCAGTGAGCAATGGGGGGGAAAATCGGGAAATATCCATGGAAAAATGGGGGGAAAAAATCAGTGAGAAATGGGGGAAAAAATCAGTGAGAAATGGGGGAAACATCATGGTGAAATGGGGAAAAAAAATCTTTGATAAATTGGGGAAACAAATCATTGAGAAATGGGGGAAAAAAATCAGTGAGAAATGGGGAAAATATGGGAAAAAATCCACGAAAATTGCGGGAAAAAATGCATGAAAAATTGGGGAAAAATCAGTAAGAAATGGGGGAAAAAATCCATGAAAAATGGCGGGAAAAATCAGATCGGCGATCGATAGCTAATGCGTGCCTATGGATTAGATTGGCGATCGATTGATCACGACTACCGATCGATTATATCGGCGTTCGATTGCTAATGCCTGCCGATCGATTATATCGGCGTTCGATTGCTAATGCCTGCCGATCGATTAGATCGGCGATCGATTGATCGCGCCTGCCGATCGATTAGATCGGCGATCGATTGCTAATGCCTGCCGATCGATTAGATCGGCGATCGATTGCTAATGCCTGCCGATCGATTAGATCGGCGATCGATTGCTAATGCCTGCCGATCGATTAGCTCGGCGCTCGATTGCTAATGCCTGCCGATCGATTAGATCGGCAATCGATTGATCGCGCCTGCCGATCGATTCGATCGGCGATCGATTGCTAATGCCTGCCGATCGATTAGATCGGAGATCGATTGATCGTGCCTGCCGATCGATTAGATCGGCGATCGATTGCTAATGCCTGCCGATCGATTAGATCGGCGATCGATTGCCAATGCCTGCCGATCGATTAGATCGGCGATCGATTGCCAATGCCTGCCGATCGATTAGATCGGCGATCGATTGCTAATGCCTGCCGATCGATTAGATCGGAGATCGATTGATCGTGCCTGCCGATCGATTAGATCGGCGATCGATTGCCAATGCCTGCCGATCGATTAGATCGGCGGTCGATTGCCAATGCCTGCCGATCGATTGCTAATGCACACTATTTGCACACTCCTTGCACACCCTTTGCACTCATACAGAGGCAGGAGGTTTGTCAGTTCTGGTCGGGGTTTTTTGGGGCGTTCATTCAGGGGGATTTCCTCAAGGATTGGGACACTCCTTGATTCCATCCCTTGCCTGTCTCCCAAGCGCCACCCTGTGGGCAGAGCGCGGTACTGCGCGCCTGCCTCTCCCAAGATGGCGGCTCGGGTGTCGCTCCCCGTCCTTCTAACTCTGGCTGCAAAAGGAGGGTGGCACAGCAAGGAGCCCGCTCGCTCTAGTGGGATGCCTGCGCACGACGCCGACACCGATCCCACGGGTGCGATTTTCGGCGGCGTTTCCAATCGTGCGGACATCTCCTTCAGCCCGCTTCGGCCCGGGGGAGAGGGCCGGGGCCGCCAGCGATGGTCCCGGCGCAGCCCGGGCAGGCTCGGGGCGGAGCCGGGGCTTGGCGAGGCGGGGCACGGAGGTCCCGGGGACGGGACCGGGCGGGGCCGGGGCGGTGCTTTAGGGGCGGTCCCCAGTGGTCCCAGGCGGCACCGGGGCCGGGGCCGGGTGATCCCGGAGCGGTACCGAGCTGTGCTGGGGACGGTGCTGCAGGGGCGGTGCCGGGCCCGCCTCAGGGTGATTGAATGCCCAGAAATCGCCTCCTCTGCCCCGTGCTCACACTGAGCTGCGGGCTGCAGCGTGCTGTCGGAGCTCCGCACACAGCACGGATTTGGGCTTCCCCTCGTCTCAAACCCTCTCCCCCTTCTTCCTCCTCCTCATCTTCCTCTTTTTCCTCTCCCTCCGCCTCGCCCCCCTCCCCGGGCCCCTGACTCCCCCCGGGATCCCCTCCTCCGGAGGCGGCCCTTCCGAACCGACCCCCCCTCCAAGCCCCGGAGCTCGAGACCATTAAGGTAAGCTTTGGAATTGAAATATCAGGATATTCACTGGCCTGAAATTTCAGGATTGTACGATTTTTTCTTGAAGCAGTTGCCTTTGCTGCAGGATTGTGTGGTCACCAGTCTCCTTTCCTGTGACTCTTGTTGAAATTTGCTGTCAGATAACCGGCTAGTAACGAAATATTTGACAGAAATCAATGCTGTGAACGGACTTCACTGCAGCAGTTGATGAAAGAGCAAAGAAAATGTCTGTCGTGTTTACGCACCCCCCCGAGGCTGAATGAATTCTGATACTGTAATAAATCAGTGCAGTTGGTGCCTGCAAAGGTCTTGACATTGATCAAGAAGATATTGCTTTGGATTTTTACTTTTTATCAGCGTTTCTTTAATCTGTACTTCAGCACTCTAGCCTTTCATAAGTCTTCTCCGGTTTCCTCTGGCCCTGCAGAGTAGTCCTCTCTGTTATTGTCTGATCCCAGCTTTGATGCAAGGAGGACTTTTTGTCTTGAAAATTAGCATCCCCCTCCGCATATTTAAATTAGTTATTTGACTTTTGAGAAAAAGCTGGTCAGCTCGAAGTCCACCAGACACCAGAGGCTGCTGTTTTTAGCACCTTATTCAAAGAGGACATCCTTTAGTTACCTAAGGAGGGGTAGAGATTTACCCCTAGGAATAAGGAATAAATGCAAGCAGACTGTCCTGCCAAGAAAAAAATCCAGTTACAGTGACTGAATTCGGGTTTAGTTGCCCTTGATCCTTGCAAGGGATTAAAGGCAGGTTCACTTGGTCTCCCAGCAATGAATGTCTCAACCGAAAGCTGCTCAAAATGTGCCGTTTTTCTGATGGTTTTGGATTCTTTTGCCAGGTGGGAACATGGACTGCTTGACTTGTTCCTGTGTCCACTTTCCACTTCAGTCCTTTGCATTTTCTCTGAAGGGAAAGCAGGAACAGGGAAGTTGGGGCAGTTCCGTCAGCAGAAAGGCTGCTAAGAATAGATGGTAAGGACTTACTTTTCTGCACAGTGCCATGTAACTGAAGGCTCGTTTTTGGATTTCACATTCTGTTCCTGCCCGGTTTTGTGAGAGCTGCAGGTGCATTTCTGTTTCCAGACCCTGCCAAAAATAGTCGCTTATATTATAATGAATCCTTTTTCCTTCATGTTTTCTTGCTTTAAATGAATTCCCCTGTCAGACTGATGTGAGCAGCAGTTATTTTTAGAGCTGCTGGTGTTGTACACGGAGTAACTGTAGAACAAATGAGTTGTGATGGCTTCCTTGTATTTGATGTGTGGAGAGGAGCAAAGGCACAGATTCATCCTGTGTAATTGCAGTCGTCCAACGTAGGTGCCAGGGTCGGGAAGCTGGGCAAGGTTTCCTCTCTTGCTGGGCCTTAGGGGGAGGGAGCTGAACCATGGTGTCACTCGGATTCCTTCCTCTTCTCCCTCCTCCTTTCTTGCTTGTAGAGCTGGAGCTCGGGGTCACCGAGTTTGGGTGCTCGCAGTCAGGGCCTGAATTTGGAGAGCAGGAAAGCGGGGGGAAGTTTCTAGGCACGTCAAAGCCTGTCTCTAGGGTGTGGGACTTGTTGGTCTTCCTCACCACCCCCAGCAACTTGCACTTCTCTCTGGACCTTGCTGTGGTCACAGCCCACTGCTCATTTATGTGACTGTTCATCCCTCTGCCTGATTGCTTTAAGTACAAGTAGCCTGATTCAGGTTTAATTTAGCAATGATTTTCCTCTGTTTCATCGGTAGTTTTCTAAAACTCCCCTACAGGCTATTTTGAAGGTGCTTTTTTTTTTTTTTTAACTGCCTGTGATGATAGAAAGCTGTACGGCCCTCTGAAAGCAGTATAACCTGCTTTCCAGAAATTACAGAAGTAGGATTTTTATTGTCCACTATGCAGCTGAAGTCCCCCTAGTGAGCCTCTTGAACTGAGGGTGAGGAGAGCGGCAGATACGACTCCTCATCAACCTGCTCTTCTTTTCGTTCCTAAAAGAAGGAAGCATGAAGGTAACTATAGAAAAAGATCTGCATCCCTCGGGGTTTTGTATTTTAGGTGTTTTGAGGTTTATTTACACACCTTCTCCTTTGTTTCCTGGACAGGTTTTACGTGACAGTGGAGCGTTTGAGTACACGTGGAAGGAGCTTTCAATTTGGCTGGAGCACTTGGATAATACAAAAGAAGACCAGAAGGAAGCAGTGATTCAGTTTTTGGAAAAGGTAACGGTGTTCAAATCAGCTGGATAAAAAAATGCAAAGAATAGTGTTAGTGGAAACTGGAGGTCTTGTTGCTATTGTTGAGAAACCTGTCAAAGACCAGCGAATGAATTCTGAGAAAAGCCTTGTTTGGGATTCTTTATACGGAGGTGGCATCCTTCTTGTGTTCAGTGGGAGGGCAGCCAAATGATTTGTAGGAAAATGAAATCCAAAAAGATCAGCTGTTATTACAGCATTGTCGGTGTAAGGGTAGAGTGGTGTAGGTGTGGGTAGCTTTGATCTCCTCTTTAGGTGCCAACATTATCAGAGCTCAGTAGATGGTGGTCCTTGACAAGGAAAGGTGACACTTGCTGTTTACTCTTCAGGATGTTGAATGCCCAGTGCTCTGCCTCCACTGTGGTCTGCCCAGGTACTCGGTGTGTGGTCGCAGTCTAGGTGCCAAGTTGTGGTGGGTTTTTGTTTTTCCATCAGTGTGGCCTGTAGAGCAGGAACTGTAGACAGAATCCTGCAGAAGTGCTATGGAAGTTGTCCTCATAAAAGCTGCCCAGCTTTCAGCACGTGGTCGTTCTCAGTACCGTGTGGTTCCCCTGCACTTGCCAGCCAGCAGGTGCACTTACCTTTCTCCCCACCTTTGCTGACAGATCCTGCTGAAGCTGGTGACCAACCCCTGTCCCTACACTGACAAGGCAGCAGACCTGGTTCAGGCAGCCAGCACGCTCCAGGTGGCTCTGTTTAAACAGGACTCTGATAACATCAGCATCCCCGTCTCTCACATTGATGGTATGTGGTAACCTGTCAACATCCCAACTCCATGACTTGGGGATACACTTTCTAGCCCTAATCAGCAAACTGGGGATGGATAACTCTGGCAATCCTGTTAAGTAAGGGCCCTCCAGGATTCAGCTCTCCACGTGTTCTTGGTATCAGAAGTCGAAGTGGAATTGCCAAGTTGCCGCTTTACCTCTGAAAGTAATTTCTGCCGTGGCTGTGCCACTTGAACGGTATTTGAAATCTCTCTTCATGCTCTTGCAGCAGCGTTTTTGAACTCAAATGGAAATCTAGCCCTTCTGCCTGGGACTGTTGACAGAGTCATGGAATCCCAGAGTGGTTTGGCTGGCAAGGCTCCTTAAATCTCATCCAGTTCCAGCCCTGCAATGAACAGGGACACCTTTCAGTAGCCCGGGCTGCTCCAAGCCCCAGTGTCCAGCCTGGCTTTGGACACATCCAGGGATCCAGGAGCAGCCGCAGCTGCTCCGTGCTGGACAGCAGCATTGAAAGGCAGAGTGAAGGTTCAGCTGTAATTTAGGGGTTGCACTTAACGTTGTATTGTGTGACAAATGTGGCTTTCATACTTTTTTTTATTTTTTATTATTTTTTTTTAATTAAAAAGAATTAAAAAGATGCCTTGTATTCCTGGAGTGTTGCATTCTACGTCTGTTGTTTTTCCTGTTAGTCTGGATTCTTGCTTTGATGTTTTTCTTCACTTATTAGATGTCCTGGATATGGTGGATGTCCTGCTCGAGGACAGTGATGGCTTTGATGAAGAAGTTGGGTTCTCTTTAAATGAAGACGTGATCATTTCCCTTCAGTGCTGTTGTCCCTGCTGCATTAGAAGCCAGGAATGAACAAGTCCACGTGGGCCTGGATGCTGATCCCTCTTGCTGGTCCATGACAGCATGTGACAGGTGAGATTTCCAGGTGTCTGATTTAGCAGGAAACTGGTTTGTTCCTTCTTGTGAGGAGGCTCATTGGCTTTGCATGGGCAACGCCACTCCACGTTTTCCATGTAGGAACAGAGCTGGGGAGCTGTTTGAAAACAGAGTCCCAGAGGTAAACAGCTTGGCTCAGTATTTCTGTGTGGGAATAGAAGAATATCTGTGTCTTCTGATTTTTCTCTCGTCTTTCTTCCACAGGTGTTTTTGTATTCCTGACTTGGGTTTCCATCGGGGACACGTGGCTTGGAGCTCAGGAGCCGGATCTGTTCCTTGCCCACGGCAGATTGGTCTGCACTAGTGCAGGTGAGGAATTACAGGACGGCTTGGGAACTCGGAAACAAGGAGAAGCAAGTCTTATGTGTCTTTGCAAAAAGATTTGGCTACCACAGGGCATTAATTCAGGGAGTTAAGACTTCATCTTTAACGTTCTGTGCTCTGCCAGCATCACTGCGAGCCCTGAAAGCCTCCTGAGCTGTTCTCATACAGACCTATCTTGTTTGGTCAAAAAAAAAATCTTAGTTTAGTTTCGTCCAAGAAAAGTTACTACTCTGTGCGAGCTCATGGGGAAGCTTTTATTCGGCATCTCTCAGTGGGACATTGAAAGTCCAACTTCCCATTTCTTGCACAGTCTGAGAGGCAGTATTACTTTCTATCATTTTTATCACAGGCATTTTAAACTTTTTGAGGAACCGGCAGGACTGTTTGTGCGGAGGCGTGCGGTTCACAGCCATCCTCTGTCCAACGTAGGATGGGAAAAAAAGGCTGGAGAGCTTCCTACAAGGGGCTGTAAGTGCAAATGACCAGGCGCCCGGGGTTTAGTCATGATGATTTAGTATTTCTTAAAAGACTCTGATTGATTTCATGATGCCAAAACCAGTATGGATAGAAGACTGAAGTCGGGAATCACGATGGTCTCCTTGGGTTTAAAAAGCTTTAATGGTGTTTCAAGACATTTGTATGAGACCTGGTTTGTTTTTTCTTACCCTTTTATTCAATCAAAAAAAAAAAAAAAAAAAAAAAAGCCTTGATCCATCACTGCTGCTGTGATGTGTGACAAATGCCTGTCCTCCCTCCACGTGGAACAGGTGAGAGGTGGAACTGAAGCCCAAAGAGTTTTCTGCCCACTGATAATATGTGAGTCATATTGGGAATTCTCTGCAGAATGGCAACAGTTGTTCTTGAATGTGGCCATGAGGGGAGTGGAACATGGCAGCCCGGGTCTGAGAAGGTGCAGTGCCAGAAGGAGAAGCTTTGAAATGTAAATCAGGATTGATTCAGGTGACTCGCGACCGCGTGCTGTGCCCAGGTCCTTAGTAGAAATACTGTGCAGGGAAAAGCCAGAGCTGCCTGTGCTATGAGCTGAATTTTTTATTGGGGGGGGGGGGGGGGGGGTGTGAAATAAAAATGAGGTGCAAATGAGAGAATTGCTTGTGTGTGTGAATATTCTTGTCCTAAAGGAGCGCTGCCCGGTGCTCCTCCCTTCCTGTGCCCCTCTCCTGGTGAGCCTCTGTCCTGCTGGCCGTGCCTCTCTGTCTCCGTGCCTGTGCTGCTCCTTGCCCGTCTTTGCCCGCCCCGCACGGGCTGTGCTCGCTTCCTCTCTGGCTCCTGGGTTCCCTCTTTGTCATGGTACCCCTCAGTCCTTGCTGTGTGTTTGGCACTCTCTGTCTTTTCTCCGTCCTTCTCTGTGCCTCTGTGGTGCTCCCTGTGCCGTTGTTTCCCGTGGGATCCTTGTGTCCCGGTCACTGTCTGTCCTAGGGTGATGTTATGGTGTTTCTATCTCCAATCATGTGTCCTGATTATGTTTGGTATTATGTCCTGTGCTTCCAGGACTGACTCTGAGAGTGAAGCTTTGTTTTGTCTTGTTATCAGCCGGCTCACCTCCCCCATGGTCTATGTTTAGGAGAGGTTTTAGGAGAGGTTTTAGCTCGGTTTGCTTGCCTGCTTGCTTGCCTGCTTGCTTGCTTGCTTGCTTGCCTGCTTGCTTGCCTGCTTGCTCGCTTCTGCCTCTTTTTCTTTCCTTCGCTTTGCCCTTGCTTTTTTCTTATTAGTTAGTTCAGCTAGGCAGTCCAACTTTTTCCCTGGACTGTTTTCTCTTCCACCCCGTCCCCTCCCTCTCCTGGATACCATCTGAACCTGTTCCGGACGGGGACCTGGGAAACCCCAAGAAACACCGGGAGTCTACACTCTGTCACCTGCAGCAGCCATTCCCAAGCGCCAGAGACTGATAACTGGGCGACCACTCGCCAGAGAGACTGAACTCGTCATCCCTTCAGAACGGTGAAAGAGTTTTTTGTCAGCTGGTGTTGTCTTTTTTCCCTGTGCTGGGGAGTGTCTTGCTTGTTAAATAAAGAGGTTTTTTTCTCCCACTCTTCTCCGAGGAAATTCTTCCCGAACCCGGTGGGGTGGGGGGGAGGAGTCGTGGGGTTTGCTGTCTGGGGGCTCCTTCTGGAGGTTTTCCCCCAAATTTGCCCAAAACCAGGACACTGTCCCTGTTCATTTTTAATCCCTCCCTCTTGTGCTGCCCATCCAGCATGCCAGGGGTTTCTTTTCGTTTTTTGGTTATTTTTCGTTTTCATTTTTCTTCTTCTTTTTTTTTGGTGGGGGTTCCATTTCATCGTGCACCTTGATGTTGATTTTCTTCCCGTGTCCTCTCTGCTGCCCCTCCTCCTTTCTGCCCCTTGTCCCCTGTGTCTGCAGGGCTGGGGAGGAACTTCAGCCCTTGTGGGGGTTGCCCTCCCTTTTCTGGTGTCAGCAGAGTCACTTTGTGTGGGATGGACACATGGGAGGGGTTGCAGTCAAGTGCCCTGCTGCTGTCCAGGGCAGTTGGAGTCGTTCTGTGCCTTCTTTGGGGTGAGGAAAAAAGGCTGAGGGGGGCTCCGACGTGGTTTGGGGCACCCCAAGGTCCCTGGGAGAGGGAGCCGGGCTGCGCTGGAGGAGCAGGTGAGTCGGGCATGGGGGGGGTCATGGTGGGTGCCAGAACATTGAGAGGGAGGGGTGGGTGTAGAATGCATGAAAAACAGAACCTTAAAAAACAGCTAAATATAGTCTAAAAGGAATGTTTTATTGGTTTGTGTTTGGATAGAGGTAGGGTTTTTTTATAGATACTGTAAATATAAAAGATAAAGAATAAAAATATATAAGCAAATATAAGAAACCAATATATAAATATATTACATTACATTATATTTTGTTATGAAAATAGAAATATATAAATATTTAGACTTTAAAAGGAATGTTTTATTGTTTTTTATTTGGTTAGAGGAGGGTTTTTAATAAATAATATAAATAATATTGGCAAAAATATACAAATATGCAAAAATAGATACTGACATAAAATTATTATAACTATATATGCATATATATATGTAAGTATAAATCTATAGAAATAAATATAAATATAAAATACATGTATGTAGTATGTAATATAAATAATTTATCGATTTTAATATGTTATATTAAATAGTATGTTATAATAGAATGTAAATAGCATATAGTATATTAATATACTAGTAAAAACTACATTAAATAGTATATAAATATAGAATACACAATATAGACATATAAATCTACAGATATAAATATGAAAACTAAATAGAAAAATATATTCAAATAGAATTTAAAATAATGGAGTTTTTTGTTTCTATTTGGTTAGAGGCAGAGCTTTTAAATAAATAATATTAAAAACTATGAACCTACAAATATAGATGGATATAGATAAAATAGAAATAACATTAGTAATATAAATCTATGTATATAATGAATAATAAAATAATATTGTATATATGATAAATAGAATAGCAATTAAATTGAATATATGAAATATGTCTAGATTATGACTATAAATTAAATATTAAAAAATAGATGATTTCTATATATAAAAGGGTTTTTTTTTCATTTGGTCAGAGGCAGGGCATTTTTAGTTTGGGTCGGGGTTTTTTTGGGGCGTTCATTGAGAGGATTTTATGACGGGTGGGGACTCTGGTGCTTGGAACTCTCTCCCTTCTCTGTCTGTCCCTGACAGGGCGGCAGTGCCGGGCTGAGTTGGGCGGCAGTGCTGCCGCCGTGTGGACACAGGCGGGTACTGCACCGTGCCCCTCTCAGGATGGCGGAAGGGCCCGCGGGCCGGGACCCAGCCCTGCGGCAGCGCTCAAGATGGCGGCCTCTCTAGGACCCCGGCGGATAGGCGTCTACGTAAAACGCCTGCCCGCGCCCGCCGGCGCCCTCACGCCCGCGGCACCGCGGACCGCGCGGCCGTTGTCGGCACGCTCTGAAACGTCCGGGAAAATTGTCGGCGAGCGGATCGGCGTCGGCGATGTAATCAGGCATCTTATGCCTACACACCGGGGTCCTGATTTTTTCCCGCCCTTTCTGCCGCCATTTTGGGAAGGTCAGCCGGGGTGCCGCCCGAGCCGCCATTTTGAGAGTGCGGACACACTCAAGATGGCGGCCTCTCTAGGACCCCGGCGGATAGGCGTCTACGTAAAACGCCTGCCCGCGCCCGCCGGCGCCCTCACGCCCGCGGCACCGCGGACCGCGCGGCCGTTGTCGGCACGCTCTGAAACGTCCGGGAAAATTGTCGGCGAGCGGATCGGCGTCGGCGATGTAATCAGGCATCTTATGCCTACACACCGGGGTCCTGATTTTTTCCCGCCCTTTCTGCCGCCATTTTTGGCAGGTCAGCCGGGGTGCCGCCCGAGGCGCCATTTTGAGAGTCCCGACACGCTCAAGATGGCGGCCTCTCTAGGACCCCGGCGGATAGGGGTCTACATAAAACGCCTGCCCGCGTTCGCCGGCATAAAAATAAATATGCATAAATATAAACTTAGATATAAACATGCACAAACGTTAACCTGCATAGATATAAACATAAACATAAACATAAACATAATCATAAACATGCAAAACAATAATAATAAATATAAATATAAACATATTTAGAAATAGAAATACAAACATTAATAAAATCAGTGAGAAATGGGGTAAAATCAGTGAGAAATGGGGGGGAAAACCCATGAAAAATGATGGAAAAATCAGAGAGAAATGGGGGAAAAATCGGTGAGGAATGGGGAAAAAGATCAACGAAAAATTGGGAAAAATCAGTCAGAAGTGGGGGATAAAAATCAGTGAGAAATGGGGAAAAAAATCAGTGATTAATGGGCGGGAAAATGCATGAAAAATGGGGGGAATAATTCCGAGAGAAATGGGGGCAAATATCAGTGAGAAATGGGGGGGAAAATCAGGAAATATCCATGAAAATTGGGGGAAACATCCATGAAAAATGGCGGAAAAAATCAGTGAGAAATGGGGAAAAATGGGGAAAAAGGAGTGATAAATGGGGGAAAAAATCAGTGAGAAATGGGGAAAAATGGGGAAAAAATCCACGAAAAATGGGGGGAAAAATCCATGAAAAATCAACGGAAAAATCAGTGAGAAATGGGGAAAACATCATGGTGAAATGGGGAAAAAATCAGACAGAAATGGGGAAAAATCATTGAAAAATGGGGGATAAAAATCAGTGAGAAATGGGGGGGAAATGGGGAAAAAAATCTTTGATAAATTGGGGCAAAAATCATTGAGAAATGGGGAAAAAAATCAGTGAGAAATGGGGAAAATTTGGGAAAAATCCACGAAAATTGCGGGAAAAAATGCTTGAAAAATTGGGGAAAAAATTCCGAGAGAAAATCCCCGGGAATCCCCGGGAAAATCCCCCCGGAATCCCCGAGAAAATCCCCCGGAATTCCCCGGGAAAATCCCCCTGAATTCCCCGAGAAACTCATCCCGGAATCCCCGTGATAATCCGTCCGCTATCCCCGAGAAAATCCCCCAGGAATCCCCCAGAAAATCTCCCCGAAATCCCCGGGATAATCTCCCCGGAATCCCCGAGAAAATCCGCCCCGAATCCCCTGGAAGATTCCCCCGGAATCCCCGAGAAAATCCCCCCGGAATTCGCCGGGAAAATCCCCCCGGAATCCCCGAGAAAATCCCCCCAGATTCCCCGGAAAATCCCCCCGGAATACTCTGCAATATCCCCCCGGAATCCCCTGGATAATCCCCCCGGAATCCCCGAGAAAATCCCCCCGGAATCCACGTGAAAATCCCCCCGGAATACTCGGCAAAATCCCCCGGAATCCCCGAGAAAATCCCCCCGGATTCCCCGGGAAAATCGCCCCGGAAAACCCGAGAAATTCTTCCAGGAATTCCCTGGGAAAATCCCTCCGGAATCCCCATGAAAATCCCCCGGAATCCCCGCGAATATCCCCCCGGAATCCCCGGGAAAATCCCCATGAATTCCCCGGGAAAATAATCTCGGAATCCCCGAGAAAATCTCCCCGGAATCACCGAGATAATGGCCCCGGAATACCCGAGAACATCCCCCGGAATTGCCCGAGAAAATCATCCCGTAATCCCCGAGGAAATCCCCCGGAACACTCGGGAAAATCCCCCCGGAATTCCTCGTAAAATCACCCCGGATACCCCGGGAAAATCCCTCCGGAATCCCCCGAAAAATTCCCCCCGGAATACTCGGGAAAATCCCCCCGGAATCCCCTGGAAAAACCCCCCGGAATCCCCTGGATAATCCCCCAGGAATCCCCTGGATAATCCCCCCGGAATCCCCGATAAAATCCCCCTGGAATCTCCAGGAAAATGCCCCGGGAATACGCGAGAAAATCTCCCCGGAATCCCCTGGAAAATCCCCCCTGAATCCCCGAGAAAATCCCCCCGGAATCCCCGAGAAAATCCCCCCGGATTCCCCTGAAAATCCCTCGGAATTCCCCGGGGAAATCCTCCCGGAATCCACGAGAAAATCCGCCCGGAATTCCCGGGAAAATCCTCCAGAAATCCCCGAGAAAATCCCCCGGAGTCCCCGGGAAAATCAACCCGGAGTCCGATGGAAAATCCCCCCGGAATCCCCGAGAAAATCCCCCGGAATTCCCCTGGAAAATTCCCCCGGACTCCCCGAGAAATTCCTCCCGGAATCCCCGGGAAAATCCCCCCGGAATCCAGGCGAAAATCCCCCAGAAATCCCCGTGAAAGCCCCCCCGGAATCCCCAAGAAAATCTCCCCGGAATCCCCGAGAAAATTCGCCCGTAATACTCGGGAAAATCCCCCCGGAATCCCCTGGAAAATCCCCCCGGAATCCCCGACAAAATCCCCCCGGAATCCCCGGAAAATGCCCCCCGAATCCCCGGGATACTCACCCCGAGATCCCCGGGAAAATCCCCTGGAATTACCAGGGAAAATCCCCCCGCAATCCCAGGGAAAATCCCCCCAGAATCCCCGCGAAAATCGGCCCCGAATCCCCTGGAAAATTCCCCCGGAATCCCCTGGATAATCCCCATGGAATCCCTTGGAAAATCCCCCAGGAATCCCCGAGAAAATATGCCCGGAATCCCCTGGAAAATCCCCCTGGAATCGCGGGGAAAATCCCCCCGGATTTCCCGGGAAAAATCCCCCCGGAATCCCCGATAAAATCTCCCCGGAATCCGCGAGAAAATATGCCCAGAATCCCCGATAAAATCCCCCCGGAATCCCCGGGAATATCCCCCAGGAATCGCCGATAAAATCCCCCCGGAATCCCCCAGAAAATCCCCCCGGAATTCCGCGGGAAAATCCCCCCGGAATCCCCGAGAAAAACCTCCCGGAATCCCCGCGAAAATAGCCCCAGACTCCCCGGCATAATCCCCACGAAATCCCCTGGAAAATCCCCCCGGAATTCCCGGGAAAATCCCCCCGGAATTCCTCGTAAAATCCCCCTGGAATCCCCGGGAAAATCCCTCCGGACTCCCCGAAAAAATCCCCCGGAATACTCGGGAAAATCCCCCGGGAATCCCCGAGAAAATCCCCCGGAATTTCCCGGGAAAATCACCCCGGAATCCCCGAGAAAATTCTCCCGAAATACTCGGCAAAATCCCCCAGGAATCCACGGAAAATTCCCCGGAATCCAGGAGAAAATACCCCGGAATCCCCATGAAAATCCCCCCGGAATCTCCGAGAGAATCCCCCGGTATCCCCGCGAATATCCCCCCGGAATCCCCGGGAAAATCCCCATGAATTCCCCGGGAAAATAATCTCGGAATCCCCGAGAAAATCTCCCCGGAATCACCGAGATAATGGCCCCGGAATACCCGAGAACATCCCCCGGAATTGCCCGAGAAAATCATCCCGTAATCCCCGAGGAAATCCCCCCGGAACACTCGGGAAAATCCCCCCGGAATTCCTCGTAAAATCACCCCGGATACCCCGGGAAAATCCCTCCGGAATCCCCCGAAAAAATCCCCCCGGAATACTCGGGAAAATCCCCCCGGAATACTCCTGAAAATCCTCCCGGAATTCCCGAGAAAATCCCCCGGAATTCCCTGAGAAAATCGCCCCGGAATTCCCTGAGAAAATCGCCCCGGAATCCCCGTGAAAATCCCCCCGGAATCCTCGGGAAAATCCCCCAGGAATCCCCTGGAAAATCCCCATGGAATCCCTTGGAAAATCCCCCAGGAATCCCCGAGAAAATATGCCCGGAATCCCCTGGAAAATCCCCCTGGAATCGCGGGGAAAATCCCCCCGGATTTCCCGGGAAAAATCCCCCCGGAATCCCCCAGAAAATCTCCCCGGAATCCGCGAGAAAATATGCCCAGAATCCCCGATAAAATCCCCCCGGAATCCCCGGGAATATCCCCCAGGAACCCCCGATAAAATCCCCCCGGAATCCCCCAGAAAATCCCCCCGGAATCCCCTGGAAAATCCCCCCGGAATTCCCGAGAAAATCCCCCCGGAATCCCCGGAAAATCCCCGCGGAATTCCGGTCCATTTCTGTAGGAGAATAGTTTGTAAGGATAGTGCAGAAGGCACTAGTTGCCAACGAGTTACAGCTGTACTGACTAGCAAGGAGTGGAAACAGCCTTGCCTGCCCAGTGAGGCTGGTTGTTATAAAAGCGTGGGTCAGCTGGCTGCCAGTTTCACTAAGCACAGCTCCAGCTGGAGGTGCAGAGCCTGCTGCAGTGTGGGCTGGAGCCTGCTGGCTGTGCTGCGAGGAGGAAGGGACACGTGGCCGTGCAAGGGATGGACAAGGTGAGAGGATGCTGTGTGTGGGACAGACAGGCTCAGGTGGCTGGGGAAGGGACAGGCTGGGGTTTAGCCAGTCGTACAGAGGAGAGGAGGAGTCGGTGCTGTGTGGAGCTGCCTGTGAGAAAAGGAGTCAGAGTTGCCTCAAAGAAATCTGTGGAGAGAAGGCATGAAAAGTGTGTAATGAAAGACTAATGTTGGTGCCTGTCATGTCTGTCTTGATATAATTGCTACACGTTTTCTCGGAATGCTTGAATTTAGACATAAAATGAAAACTTTATTGTAAGAAAGGAATGCATTTCTCACCAAAGTGGTGTAGGGTGGGGGATCACAACTCACAGATGGCCTGGAAGCGGAACGGCCACAGGGGTTACTGTAACTGGGCCTCCAGTACCAAAGCCCCAGTGGGTTTAAAGGCTAGAGCTGGGCTGGGATTAGCACGGGCTATGCAGCTGGGCTCATGCACAGGTCTGTCAGCACTCCTACCCGAGGACAGTCCCTCACCTAGGGAGAGGTTCTAGGCCTGGAGATGAGGCTGAGTTTGGGAAGGGTGATGAGGACATGGTTAGGGAGGGATGTAAATGCATATCAAAAGACTTAATTTTGAGGGGTGGCAAGCATTAGCTATAAACCAGTAAGTATTTACAGCTAAAGGCTGGAGGTGGGGGCTGTCTGAGGAGGACAGGACTGTTTAAGGCTGAAGTTGGAAGAGAAACCTTGGTGAAGCTTTTGCGTTAGAAACGGCCTCACCTGCCAAATCAGATTTTTGTCTTCAGGATTGCATGAGTGAGGATGCCACAGCCAAGGAAAAGGTTCAGGTTTGGGAGGCAAAGGCGAGTTAGGCAGGGCTGCAGGGCTGGGGCTTGGCTGTTTCCATACTGCTCAGGGCAGCAAAGGGTAGCTGGCTCACTGGGCCTTGGATCTAGAACTCTTTCTGGAACAAGGTGGAGAGCTGAGGTTCATGCAAGGAAGGGGCCAGGAATTCTTTGTCTGACTGGAAAATGCCAGAGGGGCAGTGTGTGACTCGGATAGGATGATATGTTCGTCTGGCGAGAGTCACAAAAGAATATTTTGGTTTACTGATAACTGGGCAGCTCAGAAGTTACTACTTGACTTAGTTGCTGCTCCCATCTGTTGCACACATAAACAGAGCAAAGCAGACGAATTCTCTCGGAGCCTGAGGTCTTTGACTGGCCCTCCAAAAATGCTGCCCGCTAAAAAACAGACGTGGGGGAGGAAAGTTGTCAGATACAATAGAGCAAGAAAAGGACACGGGCTTCAAAGTGCCCTCCAGCAGACCACGGAAGTGACCTGTCTGGAAGTGAAACCAGCAGTCTGCTTCCCCAGCCTCCTGGAAGCCTCTAACAGCTACACAGGCAGTGAGGGGAGAGAACAATTCAACCTAAAAATAATTTTCAGTAGCGTTCTGCACTGCTGTTAAAAATACTGCAACCAGGGAATGTGGTGTGGTGATAACTATTAGGCCTGTAAGTCTGGTAACTGGGGCTTTTAGCTCAAACATCTCGGTATGGCTACTTTGAGCCTTGTAAAAGCTGCGTTAAGTCCAATTTCTTGGGTAGTTCTACTAGCTCTAGCCTTGCTTTTCATCTCCTCAGTAACAAAGCAACTCCCTCTCGAGAATGTTATTTACTTTCCATATGATGTGCCTACCAATTTCTGGAATTGCAAATGTCTTTGGACACATGCGTAAATTTAAGTTTCAAGAAAGCTGTCAAGCTAAAACAAAGGCTTGCCATAATGCAGAAGAAAATGTTTTATGGAAGAACTGAGAGGTCCCTACCTGGGCATAGAATTTGCTATACGAAGGTGTGTTCCAAACGGATCTGCCATCTAAACAAGCAGAAAAATAGTTGGAATGTAGTGAGTTCAATTTAACTACTGCTAGAAATAGGAATTATTAGCAGAGCTTGGAGCATGATATCACTAGCAGCAGTAAGACGCTTTTAGCTTGCTTCTCATAAATTACTTGTAAAAAGCATTTGTACCTAGTGTGTAGCAATTAATATTTCCCCATTTTCTTCCCCCCCGCCCCCCAGTCTCAGGTACTCCTTTTATTTTACCCTTTTCTGTCTTGTAACATCACCTTCCTTTATTTTATTCTATCTTCTGTTCTCAGAACATCGCAGCATCCTCTGTCAATGTGAAAGCATTTGTTCATCCTGTCTTGGAACGGCTGTCAATGTTGCCCTCTTCTGGATCACTTTTTTTTTTTTTTTTTTTTTTTTTTTTTTAACAATATGTTGCTAAATGTCAGGAAAATTAATCCACAAACACCAGCGGTTTATGTCCAAAAAGGAAACAGAGGAGTCCTTTTTGCTTTATTCGAATAAAGGGAGAGGCCATGGGACATTCCCCTGGGATCTCTCAAATTTTTGGAGGACGCAGCCTCCTTTTTATCCTATTTTCCCGGCCGCATTTCCCTCTCTCTTTTCCCATTGGCTGAGGTACTTGAGAGGCACAGACTTCCCGGAACGCCTGATACCTGAAATTCCCCTCTAATGTATAACCCTCCCTTTTAATTTTTAATTCTTATAGAATTCATAGTTTCCCCCCGTTGCTTCTTTCATCTTTCGATATCCAATTTCATTTATCAGCAGCCCCGCAGTTTGTTTGTAAAGGCAAATATCTCTTTCCATTCATCAATCAGTGGAATCCATCCCATTGTTTCTTTTATCTCTCAGTGCTAGCCTTATCTACAGGCTGATCCACAGCTCATTTGTAAAGACAAATTCAACATTCCTCTCAGCTAATAAATGAGAAGTTAGCTGAAAAAAGTAAAAAGTGGATTTTTTTTCTGGTGTGTGTCGGACAATACAGTGGAGAGAATTTGCGGGAGGATGATCGAGGATATCCTATTATAATATCGTTCTCGGACATTTTACTATTTTAGATCATCAGTTGTATTCTGAAAGAAATCTATTTTAATGATATGTGTACGTTTGCACGAAGTTATAGTTAAATATAGCTTGCGGCTGGGCTCTTTAATGAATAGGGGTATTTTTGGTTTTAATTCAATATTTTATGCTTGTGGTGTGTAGTGTGCTGATTTATTTTTTAATGTTATTTACTACGTGCGCTTTTGTTTTTGAGTGAAGGTAACTTTCTGGATGGTTTTGTATTTGAGGCAGAATGAATTGAAGTAGGTTTTTAAAACTGATTTTTCATATGTACGATGGGGAGTTTAGTAGGGGCAGCTCTGATGGTGGGGGCTTGGTTGTTAATTTTATCAGACGGCTTTTGTTAGATACAGCTTTTAATTCTGGAAAGTTTTTTTTTCTAATGTCGTGCTTTGAAGGTGGTTTTCGAGGATGTATGGTATAGCTTTATTTTGTTTGTAGATGGTGTATGATAAGGGCTATGGTCTATTTATCTAATGCCATGTTTTTTCATTCAGGTGTTGATAAGGGAGTTCTTGAATGGCGTTTTGTGTTGTTTTTGTTTTTGGTGGGGCGTTGTTTTTAAAGGATACCTTGATAAGGTTTGCCGATGGCGTTCTAGCCTGTAGCATAAGGCATAGGGTAGTTTTTGAATTATTTTGTGGTGGCTTTGATTCTTGCCAGTATGTAGTGTTTGTTTGAGGTAATGCTGTGTAGCTAATTTCTGTTTTCTTATTAATATTAGAATTGGAGTGTTGTAGTATATGGGCTGTTATTATATCCTAGGGGTTCTATTTATTTGGTTGGATTGTTTTCTAGTTATGGATAATTTTTCTCAAAAAACCATTTTCAGAATTTCAGGCGTGACACAAAAGAACACTCAGATTGCTGGAAGGGAAACGTGTGCCCAGATTGTCTCGAAGCAGTGCTGCTGTCGGTTCTCGTTCAGTTGTGTCTTCTGAAAATGAGACTGTTGTATTCATTGCGCTGTGCTAAACACTTGTCATTCTCCCAATGCCAGGAAACAGATGAAGCTTGAAGAAAGAGGAAGGAATTTGGAAGCGTACAAACAAGCTGAGAAGAGGTTCAGAGATCAGGGTGCTCACTGGCAGCAGGGGCTGGGGTTAGGGCTGAGCAGGAGCAAAGCCGGAGCACATCAACCTCACCTCGTGTTTTCTCGGGGGCTTTATGGCCCTGGCAAGAGAGAGATGTTCACTGATGAGTCCCAGGCCGAGCCGTGAGCACAGCATGTTGTGTTGGAGCTGGGGGTTTTTTTTGAGACGTTCAGCAGCCACACTCTCTAGTCAAGAGTCCTGAGGTTTGTTGCTGCTCCACTTTCATCCTCATATCCAGCTTCCAGCCCTTTTCTTCTCTCTGTCCAGTGTGTCTTTTGTGTTCCTTTCTTGTCCTGTGTGCTCCCCATCCCATTCCCGTTCCCTACGGAGGGGGAGGGTGTGGAGACTGGGGGCTCCGACGTGGTTTGGGGCACCCCAAGGTCCCTGGGAAAGGGAGCCGGGCTGCGCTGGAGGAGCAGGTGAGTCGGGCATGGGGGGGGGGGGGGGGGGGGTCATGCTGGGTGCCAGAACATTGACAGGGAGGGGTGGGTGTAGAATGCATGAAAAACAGAAGAAAAACAGAACCATAAAAAATAGCTAAATATAGTCTAAAAGGAATGTTTAAATGCTTTTTATTTGGGTAGAGGCACGGTTTTTATAGCTAATATAAAAATAAAATATAAAGAATAGAAATAGATTGGTATACATGTAAAATATAATGAAATCTAAGTAGCAAATATCTATGAAAAATCTAGTGTATAACAGAAATAATGCAAATATAAGAATATGTATAAATATAAAATAGAGCTATGAGAATGGTAATAAGAATGGGGTAAAACATCAGTGAGAAATGGAAAAAAAACACATGAAAAATGGTGGGAAAATCAGTGAGAAATGGAGAAAAATCAGTGAAAAACGGGGGGGGAATCTTTGAAAAATGGGGAAAAAAATCAGTGAGAAATGGGGGAAAAAAAATCCATGAAAAATGGGGGAATAAATCAGTGAGAAACGGGGAAAAGTGGGGGAAAAAATAATTGAGAAATGGGGAAAAAATCAGTGAGAAATGGGGGAAAAGTCGATGAAAAATGGGGGAATATTCAGTGAGAAATGGGGGGGGGGAGGAATCAGTGAGAAATGGGGAAAAAATCCATGGAAAACAGGGAAACAATCCATGGGCAATGGCGGGAACAGAGCGAGCTGTTGTCGCTCGTGCTGTGGTGGCCGATGCTGTGGGGAAAAAATAAGTGAAAAATGGGGGCAATAATCAGTGATAAATGGGGAGAAAATCAGTGATTAATGGGCGGAAAAATGCATGAAAAATGGAAGGAAAAATTCAGAGAGAAATGGGGGCAAATATCAGTGATAAATGGGGAAAAAAATCAGTGATTAATGGGGGTAAAAATGAATGGAAAATGGGGGGAAAATTCAGAGAGAAATGGGGGCAAAAATCAGTGAGCAATGGGGGGGAAAATCGGGAAATATCCATGGAAAAATGGGGGGAAAAAATCAGTGAGAAATGGGGGAAAAAATCAGTGAGAAATGGGGGAAACATCATGGTGAAATGGGGAAAAAAAATCTTTGATAAATTGGGGAAACAAATCATTGAGAAATGGGGGAAAAAAATCAGTGAGAAATGGGGAAAATATGGGAAAAAATCCACGAAAATTGCGGGAAAAAATGCATGAAAAATTGGGGAAAAATCAGTAAGAAATGGGGGAAAAAATCCATGAAAAATGGCGGGAAAAATCAGATCGGCGATCGATAGCTAATGCGTGCCTATGGATTAGATCGGCGATCGATTGATCACGACTACCGATCGATTATATCGGCGTTCGATTGCTAATGCCTGCCGATCGATTAGATCGGCGATCGATTGATCGCGCCTGCCGATCGATTATATCGGCGATCGATTGCTAATGCCTGCCGATCGATTAGATCGGCGATCGATTGATCGCGCCTGCCGATCGATTAGATCGGCGATCGATTGATCGCGCCTGCCGATCGATTAGATCGGCGATCGATCGATCGCGCCTGCCGATCGATTAGATCGGCGATCGATCGATCGCGCCTGCCGATCGATTATATCGGCGATCGATCGATCGCGCCTGCCGATCGATTATATCGGCGCTCGATTGCTAATGCCTGCCGATCGATTGCTAATGCCTGCCGATCGATTCGATCGGCGATCGATTGCCAATGCCTGCCGATCGATTAGATCGGCGATCGATTAGATCGGCGATCGATTGCCAATGCCTGCCGATCGATTACATCGGCGATCGATTGCTAATGCCTGCCGATCGATTAGATCGGCGATCGATTGATCGCGCCTGCCGATCGATTATATCGGCGATCGATTGCTAATGCCTGCCGATCGATTAGATCGGCGATCGATTCATCGCGCCTGTCGATCGATTATATCGGCGTTCGATTGCTAATGCCTGCCGATCGATTATATCGGCGTTCGATTGCTAATGCCTGCCGATCGATTAGATCTGCGATCGATTGCTAATGCCTGCCGATCGATTAGATCGGCGATCGATTGATCGTGCCTGCCGATCGATTATATCGGCGGTCGATTGATCGTGCCTGCCGATCGATTCGATCGGCGATCGATTGCCAATGCCTGCCGATCGATTATATCGGCGATCGATTGATCGCGCCTGCCGATCGATTATATCGGCGATCGATTGCCAATGCCTGCCGATCGATTAGATCGGCGATCGATTGCTAATGCCTGCCGATCGATTAGATCGGCGATCGATTGCCAATGCCTGCCGATCGATTAGATCGGCGATCGATTGATCGTGCCTGCCAATCGATTAAATCGGCGATCGATTGCCAATGCCTGCCGACGATTATATCGGCGATCGATTGATCGCGCCTGCCGATCGATTGATCGTGCCTGCCGATCGATTAGATCGGCGATCGATTGCCATTGCCTGCCGATCGATTAGATCGGCGATCGATTGATCGTGCCTGCCAATCGATTATATCGGCGTTCGATTGCTAATGCCTGCCGATCGATTATATCGGCGATCGATTGATCGCGCCTGCCGATCGATTAGATCGGCGAACGATTGCCAATGCCTGCCGATCGATTAGATCGGCGATCGATTGCTCATGCCAGCCGATCGATTGCTAATGCACACTATTTGCACACTCCTTGCACACCCTTTGCACTCATACAGAGGCAGGAGGTTTCTCAGTTCTGGTCGGGGTTTTTTGGGGCGTTCATTCCGGGGGATTTCCTCAAGGATTGGGACACTCCTTGATCCCATCCTTTGCCTGTCTCCCAAGCGCCACCCTGTGGGCAGAGCGCGGTACTGCGCGCCTGCCTCTCCCAAGATGGCGGCTCGGGTGTCGCGCCCCCGACCTTCTAACTCTGGCTGCAAAAGGAGGGTGGCACAGCAAGGAGCCCGCTCGCTCTAGTGGGATGCCTGCGCACGACGCCGACACCGATCCCACGGGTGCGATTTTCGGCGGCGTTTCCAATCGTGCGGACATCTCCTTCAGCCCGCTTCGGC
Source organism: Sturnus vulgaris (assembly GCF_052056855.1). Classification (NCBI taxonomy): domain Eukaryota; kingdom Metazoa; phylum Chordata; class Aves; order Passeriformes; family Sturnidae; genus Sturnus; species Sturnus vulgaris. The sequence continues at coordinate 7,616,508 of NC_142266.1, forward strand.
CCGGGGAAGAGGGGCGGGGCCGCCAGCGATGGTGCCGGCGCAGCCCGGGCAGGCTCGGGGCGGAGCCGGGGCTTGGCGAGGCGGGGCACGGAGGTCCCGGGGACGGGACCGGGCGGGGCCGGGGCGGTGCGTTAGGGGCGGTCCCCAGTGGTCCCAGGCGGCACCGGGGGCGGGGCCGGGTGATCCCGGAGCGGTACCGAGCTGTGCTGGGGACGGTGCTGCAGGGGCGGTGCCGGGCCCGCCTCAGGGTGATTGAATGCCCAGAAATCGCCTCCTCTGCCCCGTGCTCACACTGAGCTGCGGGCTGCAGCGTGCTGTCGGAGCTCCGCACACAGCACGGATTTGGGCTTCCCCTCCTCTTCTTCCTCCTCCTCATCTTCCTCTTTGTCCTCTGTCACTGCTGAGGCTCTGGAAAGAACTGAAATTCTGCAGGGAGACATGTCCTCTCGTGGCCCCAGGGACTGCCTCGGCACGGGCCAGGAGCGCCTCCGGCCCCTGCCTTCTCCTGCTTGAAAAGATCACCTGGAGCCCGAGCTCGGGGGGGTGAAATCAGCTGAAATCCAGGTAACTCTGTCAAGTGCCCCCAGGGACATCGGCGGGGCTGGGGAATGAGGGTTTGAAACAGCAAATTCTTTGGAATATACACCTGTCCCTGTGCCGATGCTGCTGAGCTTCCTGCCACAGTATATCCCCACTCCATGAGGCGCTGTGAGGTTATGGCAGTGGGAATTGAGCAGGGAATTCGGGGCTATGGGCATAATTCACGGGAGCTAGCAAAGCTGACAGCCAACCCCAAATCGGGGCACAGCACAGAGAACAATCTGTGTGCTGCCCTGTCAGCTCAAGCCCCTGGGCTGGGAAGTATTGGGAGTTAAATGTATGGAATTACACAAATCACAGCAACTGGCATCACCCAGAGGGACAAACCAAGTCCCAAACAATTCCTCCCCAGTCCACTCTGGGAAAAACACCCTGTGCTTGCCAGGAGCTCTGACCCTGCTTTTCCTACCAGCTCCTGAGCAGTGTCAGGGCCACCACGACGCCTTTAAAATCCAGATAAACCCCAAATCCTACACAGTGATTAATCCAAAGAAAGTACTGAATTGTTGTCATTAAAAGCTCAAAACTCATTAAGAATTCTATGACAACAGTGTAATGGACTCCCAGGAACCTCATGAATTCTCTCAGTTTCATTTTTGTGTATTTTTACTCCCTCATTTGGCAGCTTGTAAAACTTATCCTGGAATTCAGAGGTCAAGCAGGATCGACTTTGGATTGACCTTCACCTCTGTTCCCACTTTGTGCAAACACAACTGGTGCCCAGGTGGGTGAACTCATCACCTCAGCTTTTCATTCCAGAGTATCCCCTCCTTATTTCCCTGTAGATGAACTCAGATCCACTCCTCACCTCCACTGGTCATCCAAGCGTTCATTCTGTTCCCCACAGGCCCTGGTGGCCCCGGGGAGCTCCCTTGGCCTTTCTCCTGCCCCTCTGCAGCCCGAGGTCGCTACACAAACAGTTCTTGTGTCCCCTCTAAATGACCCCGGGTTTTCTGCTCAATGAATGGCATGACCCGTGCCCACTGCTCATGATTCACCCAACCAAAATCAAGAGCAAATGTTGCTTGGGCTTTAAGAACTTGAAATAACTCTGAAGCAAAAGAAATCACCTTTTTCTTCTGGTTTTTATTTTTATTTTTTCATTTAAGATGCTGGACTTGCCTCTGTGGATGTGTGCTGAGCTCTCACTGCAGGGGACTGTCAGGCCTGAATGGCTGTGAGTTCGTGTTCTTCTCAGTAGGGAATCAGAAATTATTCTTAGACCATAGAATTGTTTTCTGAAACCTTTCCCCTTTCCTCTTTGTGCCTTTGAATTTTTCAGCTGTTCCCTGTTGTCACTTCCCCTGCCTGACTTCTGTGCAGCTCCTAGCTGGGAAAAACTGGGAAAACTTAGGGGGTACAGAGGTGGAATTTTTGGCTGGATTTTTCTAACATTTCTAATTTTGCTGAACTTATTTCCCCAGTGAGAAGAGCACGAACTCACAGCCATGCAGGCCTGACAGTCACTGCGGGAAATCTGACACAGTATTAATAAGTAACCTTTCCTGAGAGCAGTCACCACCCCAGTCCTCCAGCCTTGTCAAATGTTTGCAATGAATGGACCCAAGTTCTAATCCTTAATCTAAATTTATGTCAGCTTTTGTTAGAAAGATACCGGACAGTAAATCATACAAGAGAATTTAAAAATTGCACAAAGAATAGCCGGCCCAGACCAAACCCAACCACCCCCATCAGTGCTCCACCCCAATTTTGGGAGAAACAGTGATACAGTTTATAAATACTCTCCTTCCACACTATTCAGTCCTTCACCGCACATCCCCAGAGAGGAGTCCCTCAGACCTTGCTCCCCTGAACACCAGGAGAGCTGGAGTTTCACCCAGATCCCACATTCCCATGGCAGTTAATCCCAGCAGGGAGGCAAAGAGGAACCCTGCATCCTCTGACATAGCCCACAGCACGGGCAGCACCAGGAGCCCTCCAGGCTCAGACCTCTGGTGCTGAAGCCTCTGGGCTTTGGCTGATCAAACACCACAGCTCTTGGCAAAGATGGCAGGAGAGTCGTGATTCTTCCTGTCCTAAAAGAGAGGAGGAAAAGAAAATTAAGTCGACTGCAGAAGGATTCCAGCTCTCACACTTCTGGGGGGGGGAGAGGGAGGGGGAAGTGATTTGCCTAATTTCCACTGAAATCAGAGGTAAATGGTTCTAATCTGTATCCTTGGAAATCTGCAATTAGATATTTCGTCAACACTGGATTTAGTCTATTAAAAGCTGTACATTTTTCCCTCAACCATACTTTATGCATACTAGAGAAATAAATTTGCACGTTTTCTGGCTTTTCTGACATTTCCTGGCTTTTTAATCCTAGTCTTTGCCTTCTGAAAAGCATTAATTGACTCAATTTTCACTCATGACAAATCCACCTGGTTTTTAAAATATGAGATTTTACATTCATAGCGACAGAATTTTCATTGACATTTAAACTTGACTGAAAAATGTGCATGATTTCTACTGTGTTACCCTGAATGAGAACTCTATCTGTCAATTTAAATAACTTTCACTCTTTTCTTATTCATCATACAGCTTTTATCCCTTCAGATACCTTTGCTTTCTATCTATATTGTACAGCAAACCTCCACAACTTTAACTTTTCCATCTTTTCTGAGACATGTTTTCTTGTATTTCAATTACCAGTGGCCTGGCGTTTCATTTGCTCTGGCTTTCTTTGTGACTTTTGTTACCTTATTTAGCCCACGAAAACACCCACAGGGAATATAACCACAGCAGCTTATCAGAGCTGTAAAATTGAGGCTACATTTCTGATGTGCAATATGCTCTTGCAGTACCTTCACGAGGGCATTCTGCATACAGCAGGAGAATATTTACTGATGTACTAGTGCAATAATGACCCACCTGCCTCTGCTCCTCTCTGGGGCACTTTCTGTCTGTAGGGATTGGAATTAACGACAGTCTCTCTGTGCTGCCTGATGTCAGAGCTGAGAAAGGTGTCGAGGATATATAAGAGTCGTGAGACTTGCCAGAAAGGAAGAGGGAGAAGGATACTCCAGAGCCAGATGCAAGCGTGGAATTGTTGCATGCACACTTCCTGCTAACCAAGAGGGCTTGCTGGCTTCTCCAGTTAGATCTGTGACCACAAAAAGGTAAATACTTTGCCTTTTTTCTTACTTTCCCTGCAGTGTAAAAGATGCGCCTTTAGAAAAGCACTATATCCCCTATTATTAATCAAGAGCATTTTTTCAGGAAAAGACTAAGACAGCTTTAAAGTAAACTGCACTGGGGACCAGAATTTGAGACTGGGATATGTCAGGAAACGCAAATCAGAGATAAGGGATAGGATTGAAACTACTGGATGGAAAATGAGCATTTACTGCTGAGAGCTATATTTCTGAAACTGAATTGTGTCACTAAACTTGAAGGGATCATTTTTCTCACTCTAGCCCGTGAAAAAGACTAATTGCTCTTGATTTAGGACAGAATGGGCATCGGTGATAGGATGTGCTGAAGAGTATTTGGGTTAGCTTTCAGTTTTGAATCACTGTTCTTTTCAGAAAGTTTGGAAGGGAAGATGCACAACCTGAAGTTGTCAGTTTTCTTCATTGCACTTTCTGTCACTCTGAGCTGTTTGGAAGCTACACCTATTGAGGGGTGAGTGACAAATAATCATGTTTATTTCTTTTTAGGGAAAAAGGTGTTCAGATTATTGCATGAGTTGCTTTTGCTTTCATGTCTTAAATAATATAAAAATAGAGTTATTCAAGCTCACTGTTTTATTGTTGTTCAGAGATTACTGTCTCTGGCTGATGATCTATCTGATGGTACTTCCAAGAGACAAGGATGGATGTTGCCTGTAATGTCACACAATACACTCTCAGGACTCAGTGAGGAAATGCCAGAACAACCAGCAGCAAAGACAAAAAGGTATTGATTTTCCTTGTTTCTTCCAGCCATATCAGATTGAATCATGAAGCAAACTTTGTTCCAGTGATATCCTGCTATTTGAGAGACTTTGCTTCTGCTTTTTTTCCCTCAGGAAAAAAAAAGAAAAAAGATATTAAAATATCCTTCTACTAAACAGAGCTTTCCTATAAGCATAAAGATCAGCTTTTCTGTAACAAAAAGATCAAAGCATTTAGGGTCGAAAGTGAAATCCAGGGACTTTGTTTCAAATCATTTGATCATTTTACGATTATAAACTTTCTTAAATTAAAGAGGCTGCAAACTCTACATTACCTTGTGAAGAAAGGTGCATTTTGCAAGCGCCTTCCTTTTTAAAAAGTTCATCAGATTTCCAAGCCTGGAGGGGAAAGAAAAGAAAACATACCCTTCTTAATAATACTGCAGCTCTACTGGAATGGAATTATTTTATGGTAAAAATGCTTTCAGTAATTAAGCAATTTTAAAATCACATAATTAAATATTAATCATAGGAAGAAGGAAAAGAAGAAATTGATTCTGAGAGAATTTCACTTGTCTGAAATATATTGTTATTTATAAATTCAATTTCAGGACCTCTGTGAGAACCAGTTGCTATTTGAACCTTGTGTGGTAAGGACTTGAATAAAACCAAAAGAAATATCCATGAAAGTCAATGGGAGGTTATATAAAGCCCTATGCAACAATTTTCTTGTAATGCAATTACACATTTAAAATATTAATTGCTTAAGAACTGCTGCCTATCTACTAATCAAGAACCTGTATAAGACAGACATTCCTTTCATAGCTGCCTTTCCTCTGGTATTATTAGATCAATACAAATAACTTCAAAAGGTTATATGACATTTTAGATGATAGATTTAATAATCAGTAAGCAAAGGAACACATTGGTAACTGCTCAGAGTTTGAAACTGGGATATAGCTGCTCTTCACAGTAAATTTTAGCCACAAAGTGATATCTAATTCATGCCATATCAGCATGAAGAAGTCCAAGAAAATATGCAACAACTCAGTAGGCAATCTCTGCGAGCAAGTATTTCTGTTTGAAGGAAGAACACAGTAATCTAAGAAACAAGTCTGAAAACCCAAGCTAACCATTACATTGCAATTTAAAAAAAACCCTCGTGCTACATAGGTTTTACGTGGAGTTCTGTAAATGATCTGTCGGTTCAGATCATAAAATGTTATTTCTAGATACGGATCCTTCCTCGGACACTCTTTAAAGTATCATTCAGCAAAGGATTTTCTCTCACCACAACAGAACTTTCAATTTGCTGGTGTTTCAAAAGAGATGTGGCAGGTTTTTTTTTTTAGATGAAACCTCTGTTTAGTCAGAGCTAAGTGGGAGAGAGACAGAGCAAAAGACCGTCCTAAGTGATTCTGCAGTTGGCAGAAGCTGGCAATGCCTGCTACTTCTCATGATATGTGGTGCAGATGGGAGAAAGAGTCTTTGGGTTTAATCCACTTGCTGTGGACTGGAATATTACCACTCACTTCAGTGAGAGCAGGATGTAATTCTGTGAAAACATGAGAACTGAATAAATGTTAGTGATCATCATTATGTTAGTAATCCTCATGATATCAGCAAGAGCTCTAAATAGATTTAGAAGTTCAGCTGAAAGTTAAACATTTAATCATTGCTTTCACTTTGTGTCTCACCTATACTATCATTACAGGTTTTCTAGATGTCATAAACTGCTGTGCAGGATATCAATAAAAACGACATATGACAGTTCATGTCTCTGCATTTGAATAACCTCCATCATTAAAACTGATAATAGCACCCAGCACAAGGATTTTTATCAGGAACAAAGTAGGTGGTGGGAAGATTCTAATGTTCCTGTATTTGTGCACATATTAAAAGAACTCCCACATTAGCAGAGCTCAAATGACTATGAGAAGTGGCACACTCGATGGCTCATTGTTTGACTTACTGCTGGCTGTCTTTGTTTCACCTTGGCAGTCACCAGCTGGAGAAGAGGAGATGCAACACGGCCACGTGTGTGACGCAGCGCTTGGCCGATTTCCTGGTGCGCTCCAGCGGCAGCGCCGGGGCCCTTTACCCGCCCACCAACGTGGGCTCCAACACCTATGGAAAGAGGGACAGAGAGCCCCAGAGCCACGCACAGCTTTAGGCTCTGGAGATGGCTGCTGACACTAGAAGTTCAGTTTTTATTGTATCAACAACCTCTCGGTCATTTATTACTTGTACAGTCTTACCAGTGCCTTGTTTTCTCTGTGTGTGTGGGGGGGTATGTGATTTATGTTCATCATTCCACCATGCATGTACAATGACATGCATAGGCTATTCTTCCAACCCCATTAAGAACTCCAGAAATCTGCTTGTTAAAATCCTTTGTAAAAATCTGTCACGATAATAAATGGAAAAGTAATGGCAACAATGTTATTATTATTATTATTATTATTATTATTATTATTATTATTATTATTATTATTATTATTATTATTATTATTAAAAGGATGAAAAAGATAACCCATGATGTGTATGTCTTTATAGTCACAGTCTGGTAAGAGAAAGAAACCGCCTTAATTAAAGAACAATAAATATCAGAATGCTAGCAAAAGTTATGTCCTAATGAAAGTAAAACAGAAGAATCTTCTGTTTTTTAAACATCTACAGCATCTTGTCTGGTACAGTTGAAGGAACAACTAGATGAGAAAAGATGCTGCATTGTGCACCATAATCAGACAATTATGCAGTTAACTGATTGGCCTGTTTCCACTATAACATACAGCAAGCAAGGAAACGTGGTCTTGCAGCACAGACTTCTGTGCCTACTGAGCAGGGGATTTTAAGGATTTGCAGTTCTTATGTTAAGATGATATCAGTAAAATGTAAGCATAATAAGTATAATAATATATGTAAGTATAATAAATATCAATAAGAGATAGCTCTGATACAATCTAGGAGAAACTCCCATCCTTGGGTATTCCTTTCCTTAACTACAGTAACAAAGGGAAGAGAAAAAACAATGAGTAGCTCAAGAACCAAAACACATCATAGAAACTCAGTAATTTTTTCCACTGGCATACTTAAATTGCTACCAAAATCCAGGGGAAATATTTCAGAGATGGGCAGACCTTAATGAGAATCTGACGGCATTATTTTCTCCTATCTCAGCCCAGAATCAGGGCAGGCTTAAAAACCTTTAAGTTCCTTTAAATTTTAAGCAAATTTTCATAGAGGTGAGCTGTTTCATTTCACAGAAATGGCTGTTTTGTCCACACTTCCTCAGTGAAGGGTTCACTGTTGTCCGAAAAACATTATTGTCCAATTACGAAAAACATTCAGCAGAACCTTAGTTCTGGAGAGGCAAATGAAAGTTCAATAACTGCCTTCAGTTGGTTTGTTTCCATTACAAAGTATACCTCGAAATAGAAACATTTTTGCTAATTTAATGTTAAATGGCATATTCACATCATTTCACACACAAAAAAATGCATGGGAATAAAAAGTACAGGATTCCTACTGTAAAAAGTGTTATTAATTACTCTCTTTATTGAGGGAAGTTTCAACCTTCATTAAAGTTCTAATGGATATTAATTCTGAATTTTATTGAGAAAACCGTTTATATGCCATTGAACTAATACTTCTGCCAGCTTGAAATGCCTTCCATTCCAGTTACTTTTGAGTTACGCTGCACACACACTGTGCGTTTAATTTGTTTTTAATTTAGAATATTTATTTCATTTATTAACATTTCAGAAAACAAATGAGAGAGAGGACAGCTTTCAAGTGTCTCTGCGAGATTGTTTGTACAGAGCAGTAACCAAGTGGAGCCTTCCCTGTGGGTAGCTGCTGATCTCTAGGCTGATCCCAGCCCGGAATATGAGCCACGCTTTATGCACCAGATTTTGTTTTTTCAGCTACCATTTGACAAACACTAACAAAGCACAGGCTGTCCATGCACAGGACCAGTGAAACTGGGTACATTATTTTCTGCCTCACACACTCTCGAATCTGGTGGATTGGATACCAGCATCTATTTCACACAATCAAACTATTCCACAAATACTGAAAAATCTAACTCGGTTCCTAAGTCAGTGAAACCACCAAGAGAGAAAAGAGGGGGACCATCTCACCTGTCTTTAGCTCCTCTTTGTCTAACCAGTTGTCAGCGCTCTCCTGCTATTTGGTGGAGGAAGACTACTTCCAATTCATCCCAGCTTAGACACCTATTTTAGGATGGGATTAATCACGCCTGAAGTGCCTCTATTTCTTCGCTGATGATAGAGAGTGTCTAGACAATTAGCTGAAAATGAGCACTTAGAATTAAGATAACTAGAGTTAGTTGACAGGAATCTCATCTGCATTTGGTATGAACCGTTCAAACTAAAATCAAAGAGAAAAAGATTTGGTAAAAAAACCCCACACCACCAGCACCTCAGACTCCAAATCAACTTTCATTCTGAGCTACGTTAGTTAATTCATCAGCCAGAGCATCTTGAGAAACTTCCTTCAGTGAGATTTGTTCCCGCCCGTACTCCCTTGAGAAGACAGCTCTGCTCCCTCCCTCCTGCTGTTGCTGCACTTGGCCTCTCAGAGACGAAGCATCTAGCCATAGTAAGGCTGGATACAAGCACAGTCCAGGGCTAAATGAGCCAGGAAAAGAATGGACTGTAATGGAAAAAAGAAAATAAATACATTTATTTAATAATGAATTAATTACTAATAAGCATTTAAGCATTACTTCATCAGCTCTGCAAACAGCATGGCCAGAATTTTCTGTGCATTTTTAAAAATCCCACTATGTATTTCTAGGCTTCTTCAGGGATGTAAATATTACTTGAGAATCGAGCCTTAGATAGATTGGATTCTTTTTCAATTCATCTGGCTTCCCTACACCTTTCAGAGAATATGCAAGGAAACAAAAAATACAAAAGAGGAAAATTAAGAATACAGACAATGTGATAAACATGGCATTATTCCCCTTAAAAAACCGAAGATACTAAACCTCTGCTTTTTAGCATGTAAGTAACGAAGTCACACACGCCGCATATCAGGCAATGTTTAAATACAAAGCCAGTCCTAAAAAAGTCCAAGTGCACAAGCATAAAATAAAGCAGGAATATTTTGTCTAAGGATATATCGCTCAGTATTACCCATTAGCATTCCTTGTTTAACCTTTTATTGCATCTACTTATGTTAGTCACTTATAGACTCTTTAAATCTCTGTTGTTTCCCCCCACTTTCTACACAAGGCTTTTACTTTTTAATGCATTAAAGGCTATTGTTGCAGCCACAGAACACTCCCATTGCACTTACCTATGCCCGATATGCAACAAATAGAAGTAAGAAAGCCTTCTCCTGCTGATATGACCGCTGCTCTTCCGGCCCTGCAGCCTCTCACCCCTACACCCTTCTAGAAACTCATGGCTGCTATCTTGCTGTGCTGCATCAAGAACAAATATGTTATTGAAATATAGAAATCATTGCCACCTGGAATAGGGTTCTGCAGTTGCTACTGCCCGAGGAATGAAAGGAAAACAGAGGTGGCCACACTGGCTGCACACTTGAATGCAATTACACAGCTGAATTCATGCACAAGTAAAATATAACCCGAAGGAAAGAAAAAATACCGGTTTTCTAGTGAAGCACAGAACAGCATCAATTTCCACAAACGAGGCTCAGTCCGAGTAAGAGCTGCAGCCCCACACTGCCTGGGGGGTTCTTCACTCCTTCCACACCCCAGTCCCCTCTCTCCAGCAGAGCAGCAACATCCAAGCTCGGTGTTCCAGCTGCTCATGTCTCTTTCAAAGAAAACTTAGCAATAAAAGCAGCTGTGAGTCAGGAAGACAGCCGAGTTTGCCCTTGAAAGGAGGTGGTCACACACAGTGAAAGACAAAATGCACAGAGAGCTCCTAAGGAAAAAAGGCAGCGACCACGTCTTTTCCCTGGGCTCTGCAGGGGAGGGGCTGTGCCGGCAATGTCCCTCCTGTGCCAAGTGTCACGATCCAAAAAAAAACCAACCCCAAATTATGGATTAGGATTATTGATTAGCAGGAGCGTGACCAGAGCCCCGGCAGGACGGCAGCGCAGCGCCGCCTGGCGGCGGAGCAGGAGAGCAGTGCCGGACCCCGTGCCAGTGTCGGTATCGCCGTGTCCCCTGCTGGCCGCGGCCATGCCGGTCCCGATGCCGCCCACGCCCCCCCGCGCGGCACCGGATCCGCCCTCCGCCCGACTTCGTCGCGTCTCCGCCGTCGCTGTCCCTCCCGCCCCGAACTTCGGCGCCGCGGCCCGCCTCTTGGCATCATCTCGTCAACGCCCCACGGCGTCTCGCCCCCCCGCGGGACCCGAGCGTCCCCCGGGTCACCCGTCCGCAACACCGACGCCCACCGCCGCGTCAGCCGGCCGGCCCACCCCCCCGCGGGACCTCGACAGCACATCCCCGCAGATCATAACGCCGGCGAGCAGAACTTCATGCGGGCCGCCATATTTGTCCGGTATCACGTGACCGGACGGGCGCCGCCATATTTACTGTTAGGGGCGGTCCCTGGCGGCCCGGCGGGGGCGGAGAGTGGGGAGGAGGCGGGGACAGTGGGCGGGGACACGGTGACGGCACTGATGGGGGTGGAGCCGAACGTGGCGGGGATGGGGGGTTCTGATAGGCGGGCCGGAACTGCCTCGGGCTCTGATTGGCTGGCCTGGCCGGCCCTTCCACATAAATAGCGTGTGCTGCAGCGGGTCGGGCACTGCGGAGGCGGCGGCGGAAGAGGTAAGGGCGGGGTCTTGGGGGACGGCGGGGCCGAGCGGCGTCGCGCGGCGGGGCGTGGCGGGCCGGCGTCGCGCGGCGGGGCGGGGCCGAGAGGCGTCACGCGGCGGGGCGGAGCGCGGGGGGGGCGGCGGTCCGGGACAGCGCGCGGCCGCAGCGTTCCGGGGGTCCGCGGCGGGGCCGAGCGGCGACGCGCGGCGGGGCGTGGCGGGCCGGCGTCGCGCGGCGGGGCGGGGCCGAGCGGCGTCGCGCGGCGGGGCGGAGCGCGGGGGGGGGCGGCGGTCCGGGACAGCGCGCGGCCGCAGCGTTCCGGGGGTCCGCGGCGGGGCCGAGCGGCGACGCGCGGCGGGGCGTGGCGGGCCGGCGTCGCGCGGCGGGGCGGGGCCGAGCGGCGTCGCGCGGCGGGGCGTGGCGGGCCGGCGTCGCGCGGCGGGGCGGGGCCGAGAGGCGTCACGCGGCGGGGCGGAGCGCGGGGGGGGCGGCGGTCCGGGACAGCGCGCGGCCGCAGCGTTCCGGGGGTCCGCGGCGGGGCCGAGCGGCGACGCGCGGCGGGGCGTGGCGGGCCGGCGTCGCGCGGCGGGGCGGGGCCGAGCGGCGTCGCGCGGCGGGGCGGAGCGCGGGGGGGGCGGCGGTCCGGGACAGCGCGCGGCCGCAGCGTTCCGGGGGTCCGCGGCGGGGCCGAGCGGCGACGCGCGGCGGGGCGTGGCGGGCCGGCGTCGCGCGGCGGGGCGGGGCCGAGCGGCGTCGCGCGGCGGGGCGGAGCGCGGGGGGGGCGGCGGTCCGGGACAGCGCGCGGCCGCAGCGTTCCGGGGGTCCGCGGCGGCGGCGAGTGGGGAGGCGACGGGCGGGGACGCCGTAACGGGACTGATGGGGGTGGAGCCGAGCGTGGCGGGAATGGGGGGTTCTGATAGGCGGGCCGGAACTGCCTCGGGCTCTGATTGGCTGGCCTGGCCATAAATAGCGTGTATTTCGCAGGGTCGGGGCACTGCGGAGGCAGCGGCGGAAGAGGTAAGGGCGGGATCTGAGGGGGGCGGGCGGCGGTTAGGGGTGGCGCCGGGGCCCGGCCGGCGCGGCGCGGGGCACGGGGTGGGTCGGCGGGCAGGCCCGAGCGGAGCTGCGGGGCGTGGTGGTGGGGGGGGGGCGGGGCCCAGGGGGAGGTGGCGGGGCCGGCCCGGGCGGCGCGGGGGGGGGGGGGGGGGGCGGCGCGGGGGGGGGGGGGGGCGGCTACTGGGTCTGGGGGACTGGTTGCTCCTAGTGAGGGCAATTTATATGGTTTCAAGTATTGGGAATAAAGGTGCTTTTTTATGTTTTTCTTATCTCTAAGCTTTATATGATTTAATCGCGTTTTCTTCTTTCTTAGACTGAAACTGAGAGGCTGGAGCTGAGGAAGCAGAGCTGGAGAAATACGGTAAGGTTTGAAAACATAACTGCTTTGGGGCTGTGTTAGGGCATATGGAGGCACGATGGTATGTGTGTGGCTGGATATTAAATCACTAAGGGATATGAAAGGGAGTCTAGAGATGTTAATGGGGTAAGGATTCTCAGACTGTGGCTGAAATATGAGTTCAGGAGGTGCTCAAACCACAGAGAGGTAGAGGTAAAAAAAAATATCCTGCCGTGGAAAGCAGAAAGACCATTACATGGCACAGCCGGAGCAATGTGGATCCAGAAGCGAAGCAGAAGAACTGGCAGTTGAATAAAGCTTGTGGTTTGAAAAAGAGCTGAAATCACAGGGGCTGGGGCAAAAGGGGTGTCTGAAATGATTGACTCTGAAGTTGCTCGTGCCGGGTTAGAAGGGATGGAGGTGAAATCGCCGTAGGAGCGGGATACGGACTGGGGCAGGCTTCGAGGCTCTGGGGCGGGAGGTGAATTGGTGCGGGGCTGGAGCCAAGACACAGATGCTGTGCATTGAAGGTGGAGAAGATTGCTCTTGCAGAGATGGAGAAAGGCTCAGGTGAAGTCAGAAGAGCAGAGCTGGCAGTTGAATAAAGCTTGTGGTTTGAAAAAGAGCTGAAATCACAGGGGCTGGGGCAAAAGGGGTGTCTGAAATTATTGACTCTGAAATCGCTCGTGCCGGGTTAGAAGGGATGGAGGTGAAATCGCCGTAGGAGCGGGATACGGACTGGGGCAGGCTTCGAGGCTCTGGGGCGGGAGGTGAATTGGTGCGGGGCTGGAGCCAAGACACAGATGCTGTGCATTGAAGGTGGAGAAGATTGCTCTTGCAGAGATGGAGAAAGGCTCAGGTGAAGTCAGAAGAGCAGAGCTGGCAGTTGAATAAAGCTTGTGGTTTGAAAAAGAGCTGAAATCACAGGGGCTGGGGCAAAAGGGGTGTCTGAAATGATTGACTCTGAAGTTGCTCGTGCCGGGTTAGAAGGGATGGAGGTGAAATCGCCGTAGGAGCGGGATACGGACTGGGGCAGGCTTCGAGGCTCTGGGGCGGGAGGTGAATTGGTGCGGGGCTGGAGCCAAGACACAGATGCTGTGCATTGAAGGTGGAGAAGATTGCTCTTGCAGAGATGGAGAAAGGCTCAGGTGAAGTCAGAAGAGCAGAGCTGGCAGTTGAATAAAGCTTGTGGTTTGAAAAAGAGCTGAAATCACAGGGGCTGGGCTAAAAGGGGTGTCTGAAATGATTGACTCTGAAATCGCTTGTGCCGGGTTAGAAGGGATGGAGGTGAAATCGCCGTAGGAGCGGGATACGGACTGGGGCAGGCTTCGAGGCTCTGGGGCGGGAGGTGAATTGGTGCGGGGCTGGAGCCAAGACACAGATGCTGTGCATTGAAGGTGGAGAAGATTGCTCTTGCAGAGATGGAGAAAGGCTCAGGTGAAGTCAGAAGAGCAGAGCTGGCAGTTGAATAAAGCTTGTGGTTTGAAAAAGAGCTGAAATCACAGGGGCTGGGGCAAAAGGGGTGTCTGAAATTATTGACTCTGAAATCGCTCGTGCCGGGTTAGAAGGGATGGAGGTGAAATCGCCGTAGGAGCGGGATACGGACTGGGGCAGGCTTCGAGGCTCTGGGGCGGGAGGTGAATTGGTGCGGGGCTGGAGCCAAGACACAGATGCTGTGCATTGAAGGTGGAGAAGATTGCTCTTGCAGAGATGGAGAAAGGCTCAGGTGAAGTCAGAAGAGCAGAGCTGGCAGTTGAATAAAGCTTGTGGTTTGAAAAAGAGCTGAAATCACAGGGGCTGGGCTAAAAGGGGTGTCTGAAATTATTGACTCTGAAGTTGCTCGTGCCGGGTTTGAAGCCGTTATCGGGGTAGACGCCATAGGGGTGCCATCGAGACGGGGCGATCCATGCGCCAAGATTGGCACAGGTCCGGGCTGTTGAAGGTGGGTCTGGGTCGCGTGCCAGCGCATGGAACGGGGACACGAAGGGCCATAATAGGAGGGGGACCGTAGGGCCGGAGGTGAAATATCCGTGGGAGCGGGATACGTACCGGGGCATGCTTCGAGGCTCTGGGGCGGGGGCTGAATTGGTGCAGGGCTGGAGCCAAGACACAGATGCTGTGCATTGAAGGTGGAGAAGATTGCTCTTGCAGAGATGGAGAAAGGCTCAGGTGAAGTCAGAAGAGCAGAGCTGGCAGTTGAATAAAGCTTGTGGTTTGAAAAAGAGCTGAAATCACAGGGGCTGGGGCAAAAGGGGTGTCTGAAATTATTGACTCTGAAATCGCTTGTGCCGGGTTTAGAAGCCGTTATCGGGGTAGACGCTGTAGGGGTGTCATCCAGATGGGGAGATCTGTGTGCCGAAATTGGTGCAGGCGTGGGGTATTGGAGGTGGGTCTGGGTCAGGGGCATGGGGGCTAGGGGGCCGGAGGGGACCAGAGGCCAGACAGTCAGTGCGTTAGGGGGCCTGGGCATCCTAGGGCAAGGTGGCTCACAGGTCAGCAGGGCCAGGTGGTCATGGGGCCTTGCGGCCATGGGACTTGGGGGCTAGGGGGACAGTGGACCCATGGGCCAGGGGTTCAGAGGCCAGGGGCCTAATGGGTCATGGGAGCTGGGGGGATGAGGTGCCCAGGTTAGGTTTTGGGGTTGGACTTAGACTTGGGCTTAGTCTACGTCTTGGGGTTGGGGTAAGGGGTAAAGGTTAGGGTTGGGGTTATAGTTGGGTATGGGTAAGGGTACATGTTAGTGTTAGGGTACGGGTTAGGGTACGGGTACGGCTTAGGGTACCGGTGAGCGTTAGTGTACGGGTTAGGGTATGGTTTAGGGTTAGCGTACGGGTTAGGGTATGGGTAGAGGGTAGGGTTAGGGTTAGGTTTAGGGTTAGGATTTGTGTTAGGGTTAGGGATATTTGGGTTACGGTTAGGGTTAGTTCGGTTAGGGTTAGGGTTATGGTTAGTGGGTTTAGGGTAAGGGTTAGGGTTATTTGGGTTAAGGTTAGGGTTAGTGTTAGGGTTATTTGGGCTAGGGTTAGGGTTAGGGTTAGGCAAAGGGTTATGGTTAGTTGGGTTAGGGTTATGGTTAGGGTTATTTTGGTAACGGTTAGGCTTAGGGTTAGTGTTAGGGTTAGTTGGGTTAGGGTTAGGGTTATTTGGTTTAGGGTTAGGTTTAGGGTCAGGGTTACTGTTAGGGTTAGGGTTATTTGGGCAAGGGTTAGGGTTAGGGTTATTTGGGCTAGGGTTAGGGTTAGGGTTATAGTTAGGTCTATGGTTAGTTAGGGTTATGGTTAGGGTCATTTTGGTAAAGGTTAGGCTTAGGGTTAGTGTTAGGGCTAGTTGGTTTAGGGTTAGGGTTAGGGTTATTTGGTTTAGGGTTAGGTCTAGGGTCCCGGTTAGGGTTACGGTTAGGGTTATTTGGGCTAGGGTTAGGGTTAGGGTTAGAGTTAGGGTTAGGGTTAGGGTTATGGTTAGCTGGGTTAGGGTTATGGTTAGGGTTATTTTGGTGAAGGTTAGGCTTATGGTTAGTGTTAGGGCTAGTTGGTTTAGGGTTAGGGTTAGGGTTATTTGGTTTAGGGTTAGGTTTAGGGTCAGGGTTAGGGTTAGGGTTAGGGTTATTTGGGCTAGGGTTAGGGTAAGGGTTAGGGTTAGTGTTAGGGTTAGGGTTAGGGTTAGTTGGGTTAGGGTTATGGTTAGGGTTATTTTGGTAAAGGTTAGGCTTATGGTTAGTGTTAGGGCTAGTTGGTTTAGGGTTAGTGTTATGGTTATTTGGTTTAGGGTTAGGTTTAGGGTCAGGGTTAGGGTTAGGGTTAGGGTTATTTGGGCTAGGGTTAGGGTTAGGGTTATGGTGAGTTGGGTTAGGGTTATGGTTAGGGTTATTTTGGTAAAGGTTAGGCTTATGGTTAGTGTTAGGGCTAGTTGGTTTAGGGTTAGGGTTATGGTTATTTGGTTTAGGGTTAGGTTTAGGGTCAGGGTTAGGGTTAGGGTTATTTGGGCTAGGGTTAGGGTTAGGGTTAGGGTTAGGGTTGGTTTAGGGTTAGGGTTAGTTGGGTTAGGGTTATGGTTATGGTTATTTTGGTAAAGGTTAGGCTTATGGTTAGTGTTAGGGCTAGTTGGTTTAGGGTGAGGGTTAGGGTTAATTGGTTTAGGGTTAGGTTTAGGGTTAGGGTTAGGGTTATTTGGGCTAGGGTTAGGGTTAGGGTTAGGGTTAGTTGGGTTAGGGTTATGGTTAGGGTTATTTTGGTAAAGGTTAGGCTTATGGTTAGTGTTAGGGCTAGTTGGTTTAGGGTTAGGGTTAGGGTTATTTGGTTTAGGGTTAGGTTCAGGGTTAGGGTTAGGGTTAGGGTTATTTGGGCTAGGGTTAGGGTTAGGGTTAGGGTTATGGTTTGTTGGGTTTGGGTTATGGTTAGGGTTATTTTGGTAAAGGTTAGGATTATGGTTAGTGTTAGGGCTAGTTGGTTTAGGGTTAGGGTTAGGGTTATTTGGTTTAGGGTTAGGTTTAGGGTCAGGGTTAGGGTTAGGGTTATTTGGGCTAGGGTTAGGGTTAGGGTTAGGGTTAGTTGGGTTTGGGTAATGGTTAGGGTTATTTTGGTAAAGGTTAGGCTTATGGTTAGTGTTAGGGCTAGTTGGTTTAGGGTTAGGGTTAGGGTTATTTGGTTTAGGGTTAGGTTTAGGGTCAGGGTTAGGGTTAGGGTTAGGGTTAGTGTTATGGTTAGTTGGGTTAGGGTTATGGTTAGGGTTATTTTGGTAAAGGTTAGGGTTAGGGTTAGTGTTAGGGCTAGTTGGTTTAGGGTTAGGGTTAGGGTTATTTGGTTTAGGGTTAGGTTTAGGGTCAGGGTTAGGGTTAGGGTTATTTGGGCTAGGGTTAGGGTTAGGGTTAGGGTTATGGTTAGTTGGGTTAGGGTTATGGTTAGGGTTATTTTGGTAAAGGTTAGGCTTATGGTTAGTGTTAGGGCTAGTTGGTTTAGGGTTAGGGTTAGGGTTATTTGGTTTAGGGTCAGGTTTAGGGTCAAGGTTAGGGTTAGGGTTAGGGTTATTTGGGCTAGGGTTAGGGTTAGGGTTATGGTTAGATGGGTTTGGGTTATGGTTAGGGTTATTTTGGTATAGGTTAGGCTTATGGTTAGTGTTAGGGCTAGTTGGTTTAGGGTTAGGGTTAGGCTTATTTAGTTTAGGGTTAGGTTTAGGGTCAGGGTTAGGGTTAGAGTTAGGGGTATTTGGGCTAGGGTTAGGGTTAGGGTTAGGGTTATGGTTAGTTGGGTTTGGGTTATGGTTAGGGTTATTTTGGTAAAGGTTAGGCTTATGGTTAGTGTTAGGGCTAGTTGGTTTAGGGTTAGGGTTAGGGTTATTTGGTTTAGGGTTAGGTTTAGGGTCAGGGTTAGGGTTAGGGTTATTTGGGCTAGGGTTAGGGTTAGGGTTACGGTTAGGTTTAGGTTATGGTTAGTTGGGTTTGGGTTATGGTTAGGGTTATTTTGGTAAAGGTTAGGCTTATGATTAGTGTTAGGGCTAGTTGGTTTAGGGTTAGGGTTAGGGTTATTTGGTTTAGGTTTAGGGTCAGGGTTAGGGTTAGGGTTAGGGTTAGGGTTAGGGGTTAGGGTTAGGGTTAGGGTTATTTGGGCTAGGGTTAGGGTTAGGGTTAGGGTTAGGGTTATGGTTAGTTGGGTTTGGGTTATGGTTAGTTGGGTTTGGGTTATGGTTAGGGTTATTTTGGTAAAGGTTAGGCTTATGGTTAGTGTTAGGGCTAGTTGGTTTTGGGTTATTTGGTTTAGGGTTAGGTTTAGGGTCAGGGTTAGGGTTAGGGTTAGGGTTATTTGGGCTAGGGTTAGGGTTAGGGTTAGGGTTAGGGTTATGGTTAGTTGGGTTAGGGTTATGGTTAGGTTTATTTTGGTAAAGGTTAGGCTTATGGTTAGTGTTAGGGCTAGTTGGTTTAGGGTTAGGGTTAGGGTTATTTGGTTTAGGGTTAGGTTTAGGGTCAGGGTTAGGGTTAGGGTTAGGGTTATTTGGGCTAGGGTTAGGGTTAGGGTTAGGGTTAGGGTTATGGTTAGTTGGGTTAGGGTTATGGTTAGGGTTATTTTGGTAAAGGTTAGGCTTATGGTTAGTGTTAGGGCTAGTTGGTTTAGGGTTAGGGTTAGGGTTATTTGGTTTAGGGTTAGGTTTAGGGTCAGGTTTAGGGTTAGGGTTAGGGTTATTTGGGCTAGGGTTAGGGTTAGGGTTAGGGTTAGGGTTATGGTTAGTTGGGTTTGGGTTATGGTTAGGGTTATTTTGGTAAAGGTTAGGCTTATGGTTAGTGTTAGGGCTAGTTGGTTTAGGGTTAGGGTTATTTGGTTTAGGGTTAGGTTTAGGGTCAGGGTTAGGGTTAGGGTTAGGGTTATTTGGGCTAGGGTTAGGGTTAGGGTTAGGGTTATGGTTAGTTGGGTTTGGGTTATGGTTAGGGTTATTTTGGTAAAGGTTAGGCTTATGGTTAGTGTTAGGGCTAGTTGGTTTAGGGTTTGGGTTAGGGTTATTTGGTTTAGGGTTAGGTTTAGGGTCAGGGTTAGGGTTAGGGTTATTTGGGCTAGGGTTAGGGTTAGGGTTAGGGTTAGGGTTAGGGTTAGGGTTATGGTTAGTTGGGTTTGGGTTATGGTTAGGGTTATTTTGGTAAAGGTTAGGCTTATGGTTAGTGTTAGGGCTAGTTGGTTTAGGGTTAGGGTTAGGGTTATTTGGTTTAGGGTTAGGTTTAGGGTCAGGGTTAGGGTTAGGGTTAGGGTTATTTGGGCTAGGGTTAGGGTTAGGGTTAGGGTTAGGGTTATGGTTAGTTGGGTTTGGGTTATGGTTAGGGTTATTTTGGTAAAGGTTAGGCTTATGGTTAGTGTTAGGGCTAGTTGGTTTAGGGTTAGGGTTAGGGTTATTTGGTTTAGGGTTAGGTTTAGGGTCAGGTTTATGGTTAGGGTTAGGGTTATTTGGGCTAGGGTTAGGGTTAGGGTTAGGGTTAGGGTTATGGTTAGTTGGGTTTTGGTTATGGTTAGGGTTATTTTGGTAAAGGTTAGGCTTATGGTTAGTGTTAGGGCTAGTTGGTTTAGGGTTAGGGTTAGGGTTATTTGGTTTAGGGTTAGGTTTAGGGTTAGGTTTAGGGTCAGGGTTAGGGTTAGGGTTAGGGTTATTTGGGCTGGGGTTAGGGTTAGGGTTAGGGTTAGGGTTATGGTTAGTTGGGTTTGGGTTATGGTTAGGGTTATTTTGGTAAAGGTTAGGCTTATGGTTAGTGTTAGGGCTAGTTGGTTTAGGGTTAGGGTTAGGGTTATTTGGTTTAGGGTTAGGTTTAGGGTCAGGGTTAGGGTTAGGGTTATTTGGGCTAGGGTTAGGGTTAGGGTTAGGGTTAGGGTTAGGGTTAGGGTTAGGGTTAGGGTTAGGGTTATGGTTAGTTGGGTTTGGGTTATGGTTAGGGTTATTTTGGTAAAGGTTAGGCTTATGGTTAGTGTTAGGGCTAGTTGGTTTAGGGTTAGGGTTAGGGTTATTTGGTTTAGGGTTCGGTTTAGGGTCAGGGTTAGGGTTAGGGTTAGGGTTATTTGGGTTTGGGTTAGGGTTAGGGTTAGGGTTATGGTTATGGTTAGTTGGGTTTGGGTTATGGTTAGGGTTATTTTGGTAAAGGTTAGGCTTATGGTTAGTGTTAGGGCTAGTTGGTTTAGGGTTAGGGTTAGGGTTATTTGGTTTAGGGTTAGGTTTAGGGTCAGGTTTAGGGTTAGGGTTATTTGGGCTAGGGTTAGGGTTAGGGTTAGGGTTAGGTTTATGGTTAGTTGGGTTTGGGTTATGGTTAGGGTTATTTTGGTAAAGGTTAGGCTTATGGTTAGTGTTAGGGCTAGTTGGTTTAGGGTTAGGGTTATTTGGTTTAGGTTTAGGTTTAGGGTCAGGGTTAGGGTTAGGGTTAGGGTTATTTGGGCTAGGGTTAGGGTTAGGGTTAGGGTTAGGGTTATGGTTAGTTGGGTTTGGGTTATGGTTAGGGTTATTTTGGTAAAGGTTAGGCTTATGGTTAGTGTTAGGGCTAGTTGGTTTAGGGTTTGGGTTAGGGTTATTTGGTTTAGGGTTAGGTTTAGGGTCAGGGTTAGGGTTAGGGTTAGGGTTATTTGGGCTAGGGTTAGGGTTAGGGTTAGGGTTAGGGTTAGGGTTATGGTTAGTTGGGTTTGGGTTATGGTTAGGGTTATTTTGGTAAAGGTTAGGCTTATGGTTAGTGTTAGGGCTAGTTGGTTTAGGGTTAGGGTTAGGGTTATTTGGTTTAGGGTTAGGTTTAGGGTCAGGGTTAGGGTTAGGGTTAGGGTTATTTGGGCTAGGGTTAGGGTTAGGGTTAGGGTTATGGTTAGTTGGGTTTGGGTTATGGTTAGGGTTATTTTGGTAAAGGTTAGGCTTATGGTTAGTGTTAGGGCTAGTTGGTTTAGGGTTAGGGTTAGGGTTATTTGGTTTAGGGTTAGGTTTAGGGTCAGGGTTATGGTTAGGGTTAGGGTTATTTGGGCTAGGGTTAGGGTTAGGGTTAGGGTTAGGGTTATGGTTAGTTGGGTTTGGGTTATGGTTAGGGTTATTTTGGTAAAGGTTAGGCTTATGGTTAGTGTTAGGGCTAGTTGGTTTAGGGTCAGGGTTAGGGTTATTTGGTTTAGGGTTAGGTTTAGTGTTAGGTTTAGGGTCAGGGTTAGGGTTAGGGTTAGGGTTATTTGGGCTGGGGTTAGGGTTAGGGTTAGGGTTATGGTTAGTTGGGTTTGGGTTATGGTTAGGGTTATTTTGGTAAAGGTTAGGCTTATGGTTAGTGTTAGGGCTAGTTGGTTTAGGGTTAGGGTTAGGGTTATTTGCTTTAGGGTTAGGTTTAGGGTCAGGGTTAGGGTTAGGGTTATTTGGGCTAGGGTTAGGGTTAGGGTTAGGGTTAGGGTTATGGTTAGTTGGGTTAGGGTTATGGTTAGGGTTATTTTGGTAAAGGTTAGGCTTATGGTTAGTGTTAGGGCTAGTTGGTTTAGGGTTAGGGTTAGGGTTATTTGGTTTAGGGTTAGGTTTAGGGTCAGGGTTAGGGTTAGGGTTAGGGTTATTTGGGCTAGGGTTAGGGTTAGGGTTAGGGTTATGGTTAGTTGGGTTTGGGTTATGGTTAGGGTTATTTTGGTAAAGGTTAGGCTTATGGTTCGTGTTAGGGCTAGTTGGTTTAGGGTTAGGGTTAGGGTTATTTGGTTTAGGGTTAGGTTTAGGGTCAGGGTTAGGGTTAGGGTTAGGGTTATTTGGGCTAGGGTTAGGGTTAGGGTTAGGGTTAGGGTTATGGTTAGTTGGGTTTGGGTTATGGTTAGGGTTATTTTGGTAAAGGTTAGGCTTATGGTTAGTGTTAGGGCTAGTTGGTTTAGGGTTAGGGTTAGGGTTATTTGGTTTAGGGTTAGGTTTAGGGTCAGGTTTAGGGTTAGGGTTAGGGTTATTTGGGCTAGGGTTAGGGTTAGGGTTAGGGTTAGGGTTAGGGTTAGGGTTAGGGTTAGTTGGGTTAGGGTTATGGTTAGGGTTATTTTGGTAAAGGTTAGGCTTATGGTTAGTGTTAGGGCTAGTTGGTTTAGGGTTAGTGTTATGGTTATTTGGTTTAGGGTTAGGTTTAGGGTCAGGGTTAGGGTTAGGGTTAGGGTTATTTGGGCTAGGGTTAGGGTTAGGGTTAGGGTTATGGTTAGTTGGGTTAGGGTTATGGTTAGGGTTATTTTGGTAAAGGTTAGGCTTATGGTTAGTGTTAGGGCTAGTTGGTTTAGGGTTAGGGTTAGGGTTATTTGGTTTAGGGTTAGGTTTAGGGTCAGGGTTAGGGTTAGGGTTATTTGGGCTAGGGTTAGGGTTAGGGTTAGGGTTGGTTTAGGGTTAGGGTTAGTTGGGTTAGGGTTATGGTTATGGTTATTTTGGTAAAGGTTAGGCTTATGGTTAGTGTTAGGGCTAGTTGGTTTAGGGTGAGGGTTAGGGTTATTTGGTTTAGGGTTAGGTTTAGGGTCAGGGTTAGGGTTAGGGTTATTTGGGCTAGGGTTAGGGTTAGGGTTAGGGTTAGTTGGGTTAGGGTTATGGTTAGGGTTATTTTGGTAAAGGTTAGGCATATGGTTAGTGTTAGGGCTAGTTGGTTTAGGGTTAGGGTTATGGTTATTTGGTTTAGGGTTAGGTTTAGGGTCAGGGTTAGGGTTAGGGTTATTTGGGCTAGGGTTAGGGTTAGGGTTAGGGTTATGGTTTGTTGGGTTTGGGTTATGGTTAGGGTTATTTTGGTAAAGGTTAGGCTTATGGTTAGTGTTAGGGCTAGTTGGTTTAGGGTTAGGGTTAGGGTTATTTGGTTTAGGGTTAGGTTTAGGGTCAGGGTTAGGGTTAGGGTTATTTGGGCTAGGGTTAGGGTTAGGGTTAGGGTTAGGGTTAGTTGGGTTTGGGTTATGGTTAGGGTTATTTTGGTAAAGGTTAGGCTTATGGTTAGTGTTAGGGCTAGTTGGTTTAGGGTTAGGGTTAGGGTTAGGGTTAGGGTTATGGTTAGTTGGGTTAGGGTTATGGTTAGGGTTATTTTGGTAAAGGTTAGGCTTATGGTTAGTGTTAGGGCTAGTTGGTTTAGGGTTAGGGTTAGGGTTATTTGGTTTAGGGTTAGGTTTAGGGTCAGGGTTAGGGTTAGGGTTAGGGTTATTTGGGCTAGGGTTAGGGTTAGGGTTAGGGTTAGGGTTAGGGTTAGGGTTAGGGTTAGGGTTATGGTTAGTTGGGTTTGGGTTATGGTTAGGGTTATTTTGGTAAAGTTTAGGCTTATGGTTAGTGTTAGGGCTAGTTGGTTTAGGGTTAGGGTTAGGGTTATTTGGTTTAGGGTTAGGTTTAGGGTCAGGGTTAGGGTTAGGGTTAGGGTTATTTGGGTTTGGGTTAGGGTTAGGGTTAGGGTTAGGGTTATGGTTAGTTGGGTTTGGGTTATGGTTAGGGTTATTTTGGTAAAGGTTAGGCTTATGGTTAGTGTTAGGGCTAGTTGGTTTAGGGTTAGGGTTAGGGTTATTTGGTTTAGGGTTAGGTTTAGGGTTAGGTTTAGGGTCAGGGTTAGGGTTAGGGTTAGGGTTATTTGGGCTGGGGTTAGGGTTAGGGTTAGGGTTAGGGTTATGGTTAGTTGGGTTTGGGTTATGGTTAGGGTTATTTTGGTAAAGGTTAGGCTTATGGTTAGTGTTAGGGCTAGTTGGTTTAGGGTTAGGGTTAGGGTTATTTGGTTTAGGGTTAGGTTTAGGGTCAGGGTTAGGGTTAGGGTTATTTGGGCTAGGGTTAGGGTTAGGGTTAGGGTTAGGGTTAGGGTTATGGTTAGTTGGGTTTGGGTTATGGTTAGGGTTATTTTGGTAAAGGTTAGGCTTATGGTTAGTGTTAGGGCTAGTTGGTTTAGGGTTAGGGTTAGGGTTATTTGGTTTAGGGTTAGGTTTAGGGTCAGGGTTAGGGTTAGGGTTAGGGTTATTTGGGCTAGGGTTAGGGTTAGGGTTAGGGTTAGGGTTAGGGTTATGGTTAGTTGGGTTTGGGTTATGGTTAGGGTTATTTTGGTAAAGGTTAGGCTTATGGTTAGTGTTAGGGCTAGTTGGTTTAGGGTTAGGGTTAGGGTTATTTGGTTTAGGGTTAGGTTTAGGGTCAGGGTTAGGGTTAGGGTTATTTGGGCTAGGGTTAGGGTTAGGGTTAGGGTTAGGGTTAGGGTTATGGTTAGTTGGGTTTGGGTTATGGTTAGGGTTATTTTGGTAAAGGTTAGGCTTATGGTTAGTGTTAGGGCTAGTTGGTTTAGGGTTAGGGTTAGGGTTATTTGGTTTAGGGTTAGGTTTAGGGTCAGGTTTAGGGTTAGGGTTAGGGTTATTTGGGCTAGGGTTAGGGTTAGGGTTAGGGTTAGTGTTAGGGTTAGGGTTAGGGTTAGTTGGGTTAGGGTTATGGTTAGGGTTATTTTGGTAAAGGTTAGGCTTATGGTTAGTGTTAGGGCTAGTTGGTTTAGGGTTAGGGTTAGGGTTATTTGGTTTAGGGTTAGGTTTAGGGTCAGGGTTAGGGTTAGGGTTAGGGTTATTTGGGTTTGGGTTTGGGTTAGGGTTAGGGTTAGGGTTAGGGTTATGGTTAGTTGGGTTTGGGTTATGGTTAGGGTTATTTTGGTAAAGGTTAGGCTTATGGTTAGTGTTAGGGCTAGTTGGTTTAGGGTTAGGGTTAGGGTTATTTGGTTTAGGGTTAGGTTTAGGGTCAGGTTTAGGGTTAGGGTTATTTGGGCTAGGGTTAGGGTTAGGGTTAGGGTTAGGGTTATGGTTAGTTGGGTTTGGGTTATGGTTAGGGTTATTTTGGTAAAGGTTAGGCTTATGGTTAGTGTTAGGGCTAGTTGGTTTAGGGTTAGGGTTATTTGGTTTAGGGTTAGGTTTAGGGTCAGGGTTAGGGTTAGGGTTAGGGTTATTTGGGCTAGGGTTAGGGTTAGGGTTAGGGTTAGGGTTATGGTTAGTTGGGTTTGGGTTATGGTTAGGGTTATTTTGGTAAAGGTTAGGCTTATGGTTAGTGTTAGGGCTAGTTGGTTTAGGGTTTGGGTTAGGGTTATTTGGTTTAGGGTTAGGTTTAGGGTCATGGTTAGGGTTAGGGTTATTTGGGCTAGGGTTAGGGTTAGGGTTAGGGTTAGGGTTATGGTTAGGGTTATTTTGGTAAAGGTTAGGATTATGGTTAGTGTTAGGGCTAGTTGGTTTAGGGTTAGGGTTAGGGTTATTTGGTTTAGGGTTAGGTTTAGGGTCAGGGTTAGGGTTAGGGTTAGGGTTATTTGGGCTAGGGTTAGGGTTAGGGTTATGGTTAGTTGGGTTTGGGTTATGGTTAGGGTTATTTTGGTAAAGGTTAGGCTTATGGTTAGTGTTAGGGCTAGTTGGTTTAGGGTTAGGGTTAGGGTTATTTGGTTTAGGGTTAGGTTTAGGGTCAGGTTTATGGTTAGGGTTAGGGTTATTTGGGCTAGGGTTAGGGTTAGGGTTAGGGTTAGGGTTAGGGTTAGGGTTATGGTTAGTTGGGTTTGGGTTATGGTTAGGGTTATTTTGGTAAAGGTTAGGCTTATGGTTAGTGTTAGGGCTAGTTGGTTTAGGGTTAGGGTTAGGGTTATTTGGTTTAGGGTTAGGTTTAGGGTTAGGTTTAGGGTCAGGGTTAGGGTTAGGGTTAGGGTTATTTGGGCTAGGGTTAGGGTTAGGGTTAGGGTTAGGGTTATGGTTAGTTGGGTTTGGGTTATGGTTAGGGTTATTTTGGTAAAGGTTAGGCTTATGGTTAGTGTTAGGGCTAGTTGGTTTAGGGTTAGGGTTAGGGTTATTTGGTTTAGGGTTAGGTTTAGGGTCAGGGTTAGGGTTAGGGTTATTTGGGCTAGGGTTAGGGTTAGGGTTAGGGTTAGGGTTAGGGTTATGGTTAGTTGGGTTAGGGTTATGGTTAGGGTTATTTTGGTAAAGGTTAGGCTTATGGTTAGTGTTAGGGCTAGTTGGTTTAGGGTTAGGGTTAGGGTTATTTGGTTTAGGGTTAGGTTTAGGGTCAGGGTTAGGGTTAGGGTTAGGGTTATTTGGGCTAGGGTTAGGGTTAGGGTTAGGGTTAGGGTTAGGGTTATGGTTAGTTGGGTTTGGGTTATGGTTAGGGTTATTTTGGTAAAGGTTAGGCTTATGGTTAGTGTTAGGGCTAGTTGGTTTAGGGTTAGGGTTAGGGTTATTTGGTTTAGGGTTAGGTTTAGGGTCAGGGTTAGGGTTAGGGTTAGGGTTATTTGGGTTTGGGTTAGGGTTAGGGTTAGGGTTAGGGTTATGGTTAGTTGGGTTTGGGTTATGGTTAGGGTTATTTTGGTAAAGGTTAGGCTTATGGTTAGTGTTAGGGCTAGTTGGTTTAGGGTTAGGGTTAGGGTTATTTGGTTTAGGGTTAGGTTTAGGGTCAGGTTTAGGGTTAGGGTTAGGGTTATTTGGGCTAGGGTTAGGGTTAGGGTTAGGGTTAGGGTTAGGGTTAGGGTTAGGGTTATGGTTAGTTGGGTTTGGGTTATGGTTAGGGTTATTTTGGTAAAGGTTAGGCTTATGGTTAGTGTTAGGGCTAGTTGGTTTAGGGTTAGTGTTATGGTTATTTGGTTTAGGGTTAGGTTTAGGGTCAGGGTTAGGGTTAGGGTTAGGGTTATTTGGGCTAGGGTTAGGGTTAGGGTTAGGGTTATGGTTAGTTGGGTTAGGGTTATGGTTAGGGTTATTTTCGTAAAGGTTAGGCTTATGGTTAGTGTTAGGGCTAGTTGGTTTAGGGTTAGGGTTAGGGTTATTTGGTTTAGGGTTAGGTTTAGGGTCAGGGTTAGGGTTAGGGTTATTTGGGCTAGGGTTAGGGTTAGGGTTAGGGTTGGTTTAGGGTTATGGTTAGTTGGGTTAGGGTTATGGTTATGGTTATTTTGGTAAAGGTTAGGCTTATGGTTAGTGTTAGGGCTAGTTGGTTTAGGGTGAGGGTTAGGGTTATTTGGTTTAGGGTTAGGTTTAGGGTCAGGGTTAGTGTTAGGGTTATTTGGGCTAGGGTTAGGGTTAGGGTTAGGGTTAGTTGGGTTAGGGTTATGGTTAGGGTTATTTTGGTAAAGGTTAGGCATATGGTTAGTGTTAGGGCTAGTTGGTTTAGGGTTAGGGTTATGGTTATTTGGTTTAGGGTTAGGTTTAGGGTCAGGGTTAGGGTTAGGGTTATTTGGGCTAGGGTTAGGGTTAGGGTTAGGGTTATGGTTTGTTGGGTTTGGGTTATGGTTAGGGTTATTTTGGTAAAGGTTAGGCTTATGGTTAGTGTTAGGGCTAGTTGGTTTAGGGTTAGGGTTAGGGTTATTTGGTTTAGGGTTAGGTTTAGGGTCAGGGTTAGGGTTAGGGTTATTTGGGCTAGGGTTAGGGTTAGGGTTAGGGTTAGGGTTAGTTGGGTTTGGGTTATGGTTAGGGTTATTTTGGTAAAGGTTAGGCTTATGGTTAGTGTTAGGGCTAGTTGGTTTAGGGTTAGGGTTAGGGTTAGGGTTAGGGTTATGGTTAGTTGGGTTAGGGTTATGGTTAGGGTTATTTTGGTAAAGGTTAGGCTTATGGTTAGTGTTAGGGCTAGTTGGTTTAGGGTTAGGGTTAGGGTTATTTGGTTTAGGGTTAGGTTTAGGGTCAGGGTTAGGGTTAGGGTTAGGGTTATTTGGGCTAGGGTTAGGGTTAGGGTTAGGGTTAGGGTTAGGGTTAGGGTTATGGTTAGTTGGGTTTGGGTTATGGTTAGGGTTATTTTGGTAAAGTTTAGGCTTATGGTTAGTGTTAGGGCTAGTTGGTTTAGGGTTAGGGTTAGGGTTATTTGGTTTAGGGTTAGGTTTAGGGTCAGGGTTAGGGTTAGGGTTAGGGTTATTTGGGTTTGGGTTAGGGTTAGGGTTAGGGTTAGGGTTATGGTTAGTTGGGTTTGGGTTATGGTTAGGGTTATTTTGGTAAAGGTTAGGCTTATGGTTAGTGTTAGGGCTAGTTGGTTTAGGGTTAGGGTTAGGGTTATTTGGTTTAGGGTTAGGTTTAGGGTTAGGTTTAGGGTCAGGGTTAGGGTTAGGGTTAGGGTTATTTGGGCTGGGGTTAGGGTTAGGGTTAGGGTTAGGGTTATGGTTAGTTGGGTTTGGGTTATGGTTAGGGTTATTTTGGTAAAGGTTAGGCTTATGGTTAGTGTTAGGGCTAGTTGGTTTAGGGTTAGGGTTAGGGTTATTTGGTTTAGGGTTAGGTTTAGGGTCAGGGTTAGGGTTAGGGTTATTTGGGCTAGGGTTAGGGTTAGGGTTAGGGTTAGGGTTAGGGTTATGGTTAGTTGGGTTAGGGTTATGGTTAGGGTTATTTTGGTAAAGGTTAGGCTTATGGTTAGTGTTAGGGCTAGTTGGTTTAGGGTTAGGGTTAGGGTTATTTGGTTTAGGGTTAGGTTTAGGGTCAGGGTTAGGGTTAGGGTTAGGGTTATTTGGGCTAGGGTTAGGGTTAGGGTTAGGGTTAGGGTTAGGGTTAGGGTTATGGTTAGTTGGGTTTGGGTTATGGTTAGGGTTATTTTGGTAAAGGTTAGGCTTATGGTTAGTGTTAGGGCTAGTTGGTTTAGGGTTAGGGTTAGGGTTATTTGGTTTAGGGTTAGGTTTAGGGTCAGGGTTAGGGTTAGGGTTATTTGGGCTAGGGTTAGGGTTAGGGTTAGGGTTAGGGTTATGGTTAGTTGGGTTTGGGTTATGGTTAGGGTTATTTTGGTAAAGGTTAGGCTTATGGTTAGTGTTAGGGCTAGTTGGTTTAGGGTTAGGGTTAGGGTTATTTGGTTTAGGGTTAGGTTTAGGGTCAGGTTTAGGGTTAGGGTTAGGGTTATTTGGGCTAGGGTTAGGGTTAGGGTTAGGGTTAGTGTTAGGGTTAGGGTTAGGGTTAGTTGGGTTAGGGTTATGGTTAGGGTTATTTTGGTAAAGGTTAGGCTTATGGTTAGTGTTAGGGCTAGTTGGTTTAGGGTTAGGGTTAGGGTTATTTGGTTTAGGGTTAGGTTTAGGGTCAGGGTTAGGGTTAGGGTTAGGGTTATTTGGGTTTGGGTTTGGGTTAGGGTTAGGGTTAGGGTTAGGGTTATGGTTAGTTGGGTTTGGGTTATGGTTAGGGTTATTTTGGTAAAGGTTAGGCTTATGGTTAGTGTTAGGGCTAGTTGGTTTAGGGTTAGGGTTAGGGTTATTTGGTTTAGGGTTAGGTTTAGGGTCAGGTTTAGGGTTAGGGTTATTTGGGCTAGGGTTAGGGTTAGGGTTAGGGTTAGGGTTATGGTTAGTTGGGTTTGGGTTATGGTTAGGGTTATTTTGGTAAAGGTTAGGCTTATGGTTAGTGTTAGGGCTAGTTGGTTTAGGGTTAGGGTTATTTGGTTTAGGGTTAGGTTTAGGGTCAGGGTTAGGGTTAGGGTTAGGGTTATTTGGGCTAGGGTTAGGGTTAGGGTTAGGGTTAGGGTTAGGGTTATGGTTAGTTGGGTTTGGGTTATGGTTAGGGTTATTTTGGTAAAGGTTAGGCTTATGGTTAGTGTTAGGGCTAGTTGGTTTAGGGTTTGGGTTAGGGTTATTTGGTTTAGGGTTAGGTTTAGGGTCAGGGTTAGGGTTAGGGTTATTTGGGCTAGGGTTAGGGTTAGGGTTAGGGTTAGGGTTAGGGTTAGGGTTATGGTTAGGGTTATTTTGGTAAAGGTTAGGATTATGGTTAGTGTTAGGGCTAGTTGGTTTAGGGTTAGGGTTAGGGTTATTTGGTTTAGGGTTAGGTTTAGGGTCAGGGTTAGGGTTAGGGTTAGGGTTATTTGGGCTAGGGTTAGGGTTAGGGTTATGGTTAGTTGGGTTTGGGTTATGGTTAGGGTTATTTTGGTAAAGGTTAGGCTTATGGTTAGTGTTAGGGCTAGTTGGTTTAGGGTTAGGGTTAGGGTTATTTGGTTTAGGGTTAGGTTTAGGGTCAGGTTTATGGTTAGGGTTAGGGTTATTTGGGCTAGGGTTAGGGTTAGGGTTAGGGTTAGGGTTAGGGTTATGGTTAGTTGGGTTTGGGTTATGGTTAGGGTTATTTTGGTAAAGGTTAGGCTTATGGTTAGTGTTAGGGCTAGTTGGTTTAGGGTTAGGGTTAGGGTTATTTGGTTTAGGGTTAGGTTTAGGGTTAGGTTTAGGGTCAGGGTTAGGGTTAGGGTTAGGGTTATTTGGGCTGGGGTTAGGGTTAGGGTTAGGGTTAGGGTTATGGTTAGTTGGGTTTGGGTTATGGTTAGGGTTATTTTGGTAAAGGTTAGGCTTATGGTTAGTGTTAGGGCTAGTTGGTTTAGGGTTAGGGTTAGGGTTATTTGGTTTAGGGTTAGGTTTAGGGTCAGGGTTAGGGTTAGGGTTATTTGGGCTAGGGTTAGGGTTAGGGTTAGGGTTAGGGTTAGGGTTATGGTTAGTTGGGTTAGGGTTATGGTTAGGGTTATTTTGGTAAAGGTTAGGCTTATGGTTAGTGTTAGGGCTAGTTGGTTTAGGGTTAGGGTTAGGGTTATTTGGTTTAGGGTTAGGTTTAGGGTCAGGGTTAGGGTTAGGGTTAGGGTTATTTGGGCTAGGGTTAGGGTTAGGGTTAGGGTTAGGGTTATGGTTAGTTGGGTTTGGGTTATGGTTAGGGTTATTTTGGTAAAGGTTAGGCTTATGGTTAGTGTTAGGGCTAGTTGGTTTAGGGTTAGGGTTAGGGTTATTTGGTTTAGGGTTAGGTTTAGGGTCAGGGTTAGGGTTAGGGTTAGGGTTATTTGGGCTAGGGTTAGGGTTAGGGTTAGGGTTAGGGTTATGGTTAGTTGGGTTTGGGTTATGGTTAGGGTTATTTTGGTAAAGGTTAGGCTTATGGTTAGTGTTAGGGCTAGTTGGTTTAGGGTTAGGGTTAGGGTTATTTGGTTTAGGGTTAGGTTTAGGGTCAGGTTTAGGGTTAGGGTTAGGGTTATTTGGGCTAGGGTTAGGGTTAGGGTTAGGGTTAGGGTTAGGGTTAGGGTTAGGGTTAGTTGGGTTAGGGTTATGGTTAGGGTTATTTTGGTAAAGGTTAGGCTTATGGTTAGTGTTAGGGCTAGTTGGTTTAGGGTTAGTGTTATGGTTATTTGGTTTAGGGTTAGGTTTAGGGTCAGGGTTAGGGTTAGGGTTAGGGTTATTTGGGCTAGGGTTAGGGTTAGGGTTAGGGTTAGGGTTATGGTTAGTTGGGTTTGGGTTATGGTTAGGGTTATTTTGGTAAAGGTTAGGCTTATGGTTAGTGTTAGGGCTAGTTGGTTTAGGGTTAGGGTTAGGGTTATTTGGTTTAGGGTTAGGTTTAGGGTCAGGTTTAGGGTTAGGGTTAGGGTTATTTGGGCTAGGGTTAGGGTTAGGGTTAGGGTTAGTGTTAGGGTTAGGGTTAGGGTTAGTTGGGTTAGGGTTATGGTTAGGGTTATTTTGGTAAAGGTTAGGCTTATGGTTAGTGTTAGGGCTAGTTGGTTTAGGGTTAGTGTTATGGTTATTTGGTTTAGGGTTAGGTTTAGGGTCAGGGTTAGGGTTAGGGTTAGGGTTATTTGGGCTAGGGTTAGGGTTAGGGTTAGGGTTATGGTTAGTTGGGTTAGGGTTATGGTTAGGGTTATTTTGGTAAAGGTTAGGCTTATGGTTAGTGTTAGGGCTAGTTGGTTTAGGGTTAGGGTTATGGTTATTTGGTTTAGGGTTAGGTTTAGGGTCAGGGTTAGGGTTAGGGTTATTTGGGCTAGGGTTAGGGTTAGGGTTAGGGTTGGTTTAGGGTTAGGGTTAGTTGGGTTAGGGTTATGGTTATGGTTATTTTGGTAAAGGTTAGGCTTATGGTTAGTGTTAGGGCTAGTTGGTTTAGGGTGAGGGTTAGGGTTATTTGGTTTAGGGTTAGGTTTAGGGTCAGGGTTAGGGTTAGGGTTATTTGGGCTAGGGTTAGGGTTAGGGTTAGGGTTAGTTGGGTTAGGGTTATGGTTAGGGTTATTTTGGTAAAGGTTAGGCTTATGGTTAGTGTTAGGGCTAGTTGGTTTAGGGTTAGGGTTATGGTTATTTGGTTTAGGGTTAGGTTTAGGGTCAGGGTTAGGGTTAGGGTTATTTGGGCTAGGGTTAGGGTTAGGGTTAGGGTTATGGTTTGTTGGGTTTGGGTTATGGTTAGGGTTATTTTGGTAAAGGTTAGGCTTATGGTTAGTGTTAGGGCTAGTTGGTTTAGGGTTAGGGTTAGGGTTATTTGGTTTAGGGTTAGGTTTAGGGTCAGGGTTAGGGTTAGGGTTATTTGGGCTAGGGTTAGGGTTAGGGTTAGGGTTAGGGTTAGTTGGGTTTGGGTAATGGTTAGGGTTATTTTGGTAAAGGTTAGGCTTATGGTTAGTGTTAGGGCTAGTTGGTTTAGGGTTAGGGTTAGGGTTATTTGGTTTAGGGTTAGGTTTAGGGTCAGGGTTAGGGTTAGGGTTAGGGTTAGTGTTATGGTTAGTTGGGTTAGGGTTATGGTTAGGGTTATTTTGGTAAAGGTTAGGGTTAGGGATAGTGTTAGGGCTAGTTGGTTTAGGGTTAGGGTTAGGGTTATTTGGTTTAGGGTTAGGTTTAGGGTCAGGGTTAGGGTTAGGGTTAGGGTTATTTGGGCTAGGGTTAGGGTTAGGGTTATGGTTAGTTGGGTTAGGGTTATGGTTAGGGTTATTTTGGTAAAGGTTAGGCTTATGGTTAGTGTTAGGGCTAGTTGGTTTAGGGTTAGGGTTAGGGTTATTTGGTTTAGGGTCAGGTTTAGGGTCAGGGTTAGGGTTAGGGTTAGGGTTATTTGGGCTAGGGTTAGGGTTAGGGTTAGGGTTATGGTTAGTTGGGTTTGGGTTATGGTTAGGGTTATTTTGGTAAAGGTTAGGCTTATGGTTAGTGTTAGGGCTAGTTGGTTTAGGGTTAGGGTTAGGGTTATTTGGTTTAGGGTTAGGTTTAGGGTCAGGGTTAGGGTTAGAGTTAGGGTTATTTGGGCTAGGGTTAGGGTTAGGGTGAGGGTTATGGTTAGTTGGGTTTGGGTTATGGTTAGGGTTATTTTGGTAAAGGTTAGGCTTATGGTTAGTGTTAGGGCTAGTTGGTTTAGGGTTAGGGTTAGGGTTATTTGGTTTAGGGTTAGGTTTAGGGTCAGGGTTAGGGTTAGGGTTAGGGTTATTTGGGCTAGGGTTAGGGTTAGGGTTAGGGTTATGGTTAGGGTTAGGGTTAGGGTTAGGTTTAGGGTCAGGGTTAGGGTTATGGTTAGTTGGGTTTGGGTTATGGTTAGGGTTATTTTGGTAAAGGTTAGGCTTATGGTTAGTGTTAGGGCTAGTTGGTTTAGGGTTAGGGTTAGGGTTATTTGGTTTAGGGTTAGGTTTAGGGTCAGGGTTAGGGTTAGGGTTAGGGTTATTTGGGCTAGGGTTAGGGTTAGGGTTAGGGTTAGGGTTATGGTTAGTTGGGTTTGGGTTATGGTTAGGGATATTTTGGTAAAGGTTAGGCTTATGGTTAGTGTTAGGGCTAGTTGGTTTAGGGTTAGGGTTAGGGTTATTTGGTTTAGGGTTAGGTTTAGGGTTAGGGTTAGGGTTAGGGTTAGGGTTAGGGTTAGGGTTATTTGGGCTAGGGTTAGGGTTAGGGTTAGGGTTAGGGTTAGGGTTATGGTTAGTTGGGTTTGGGTTATGGTTAGGGTTATTTTGGTAAAGGTTAGGCTTATGGTTAGTGTTAGGGCTAGTTGGTTTAGGGTTAGGGTTAGGGTTATTTGGTTTAGGGTTAGGTTTAGGGTCAGGGTTAGGGTTAGGGTTATTTGGGCTAGGGTTAGGGTTAGGGTTAGTGTTAGGGTTAGGGTTATGGTTAGTTGGGTTAGGGTTATGGTTAGGGTTATTTTGGTAAAGGTTAGGCTTATGGTTAGTGTTAGGGCTGGTTGGTTTAGGGTTAGGGTTAGGGTTATTTGGTTTAGGGTTAGGTTTAGGGTCAGGGTTAGGGTTAGGGTTCGGGTTATTTGGGCTAGGGTTAGGGTTAGGGTTAGGGTTAGGGTTATGGTTAGTTGGGTTTGGGTTATGGTTAGGGTTATTTTGGTAAAGGTTAGGCTTATGGTTAGTGTTAGGGCTAGTTGGTTTAGGGTTAGGGTTAGGGTTATTTGGTTTAGGGTTAGGTTTAGGGTCAGGGTTAGGGTTAGGGTTATTTGGGCTAGGGTTAGGGTTAGGGTTAGGGTTAGGGTTATGGTTAGTTGGGTTAGGGTTATGGTTAGGGTTATTTTGGTGAAGGTTAGGCTTAGGTTTAGTGTTAGGGCTAGTTGGTTTAGGGTTATTTGGTTTAGGGTTAGGTTTAGGGTCAGGGTTAGGGTTAGGGTTAGGGTTATTTGGGCTAGGGTTAGGGTTAGGGTTAGGGTTAGGGTTATGGTTAGTTGGGTTAGGGTTATGGTTAGGGTTATTTTGGTAAAGGTTAGGCTTATGGTTAGTGTTAGGGCTAGTTGG